>NW_027043000.1:2832455-3135946 GCF_036013475.1 Columba livia | reverse complement strand
AATGGTTAACAGATAGCAGGATGCTGAAATATGAAACCACTCTCCTGAGCTCCCCTCGCTTAGAGCTGAAAACAACGGGAGCTAGGAATCCAGCACAATTCCTATTTGGAAATGTAGCTGAATCTTCTAAACATGATTGTGTGCAAGTGATAGAATTACAAACTAAAATCAGACCCGATTTAGAAGAAGAGGAATTAACAAAAGTAGAAAAGTATTTTACTGATGGGTCTTCGAGAGTGGTAGACGGGAAACGAAAATCAGGATATGCGATAGTAAATGGAAAAACTATGAGCGTTCTCGAGTCAGGATCTTTAAGCCCTGCGTGGTCGGCGCAGGCTTGTGAACTTTTTGCTCTATATCGAGCATGAAAACTTTTAAGAGGGAAAGAAGGTACCATATATACAGATTCCAAATATGCTTATGGAGTGGTGCACACATTTGGAAAGCTTTGAGAAGAGAGAGGGCTCGTTAACACTCAAGGAAAGGGGCTAGTACACCAAGAGTTAATAATCAGAGTGTTGCAAGCCCTGAGGGAGCCTTCAGTGATAGCAGTGGTTCATGTAAGGGGGCATCAGAGAGGAACAGGATTAAGAATTAGAGGGAATAATTTTGCTGACCAAGAAGCCAGGAAAGCAGCAGTGCTACCTTTAAAACCAGTTGTTTTACAGCCTCTGAAAGAAGGATCAGAAAGTACGGGAGAGAAGTCGTTCACTCCAAAAGAAATGCAAGAATTAGAAAAGATAGGAGCACAATTTAAAAATAATAAGTGGATATTACCAGATAATAGAGAAATGGTTCCAAAAAGTTATGCTAGGGTAATTTTACACCAGTTGCATCAGAGAACTCATTGGGGAACCCGAGCATTGGGTGATCAATTTCTTAAGTATTTTGGGTGTTTTGGGATATATGAACTAGCGAAACAAATCACCCACGGGTGCATGACTTGTCAAAAGATAAATAAAGGAAACATGAGGCGGGCCCAAGCAGGGGGAAGAAAAACTGCCTATAGACCTTTTGAAAGGATCCAAGTAGATTATACAGAACTTCCAAAAGTGGGACGGCACAAATATCTGCTAGTTATAGTGGATCAATTAACACACTGGATTGAAGCCTTCCCAGCAGCGAGAGCTAATGCTCTGTTTGTGGCCAAGATATTGTTAGAACAAATCATCCCCAGGTTTGGGATGATTTTGGCCATTGATTCAGATCAGGGAACGCATTTTACATCTAAAATACTAAAGGCTGTAGTATCTGCTTTAGGCATAGCCTGGGAATATCATACTCCATGGCATCCCCAGAGTTCCGGAAGGGTAGAAAGAATGAATCAGACTCTGAAACAACAACTATCTAAACTGATGATTGAAACTCAATTATCTTGGATAAAGTGCTTGCCTCTAGCTTTACTGAACATAAGGACAATGCCTAATTCAGACACTGGCCTTTCCCCTTATGAAATGTTGTATGGCATGCCGTTTACTCAGTGGATGCCAACATCCCCTCCTGAAATTGAAGCTTTATCTTTCCAACACTATGTGACAAAAATCAAACAAAAATCAAAATGAACTAAGAGAGAAAGGGATTTTAAATCAGACTCCGCCTTTAGGGTTTCCAATTCATAAACTACAACCTGGGGATAAAGTACTAATTAAAACCTGGAACGAAGATACTCTAACTCCACGATGGGAGGGGCCTTTTCTTGTTTTGTTAACTACAGAAACAGCGGTTCGGACTGCAGAGAAAGGATGGACACACGCCTCTCGAGTTAAAGGACCCCTGACAGAAGAAAGAACCTGGAAAGTAACTCAAGGACCAGGGGAATTGAAATTGAAATTAACATGGGATCGGTGATGTAACTACTATCAGTATTGTTCATATGAATGTCCAGTATAAATGAAAATCAGAATGTCTTAATAGTTAAGCATGTTGAACTAAGTTGTATATGTAATTCTCTTATCTGTATTTGATGTTTAGGTTGTAATGAACTGTGATATAAGCATATCCACAAAGGGAAATTACCAACAGGATTGTGTAATAAGCATTTAAGAATAGAAGATAAGGAAACCAAAGCTAGGTTGAGAATTCTAACAGTCACTGGAAGAATACAAAAAGAATAGTGAAGAATGATGGGAGGTGTTTACTAAAGGGGTGTATGGGAATTTAGAGAGTCCACCAGTGATAGGAAGAATAGAGTGTAAAAAGAGAAATCAAATTTCGTGTTGTCCTGTTGCTCCTGGGAACTGAAGGCCAAGAGTTTGGAATACGATAAAAAGTCATCACCTTACGGCAAAAATAGGAAAGGCGGGGACACTACCCTTGCTGCTGAGAAGATGATGAACTCGGCTGCCAGCTGCAACCTGGTAGGCCAGAGAGGCAGAGGGTGTAGAAACCTGGACCTGATCCTCTTGCTAAGAGTGGTGACTTATTGTTCCCAACTTAGCCTGGCCAATCCCTGTACCAAGTGCTATGAGCGCGTGAGAATAGGACGACTGACACAATATGTTCTCAATTATCACACTCATGTTAATTCTGGATGTTATGATAGAACAAAATTGAAAAAATGTGAAATCCAAGGGCAGAAGTTATGGGTAGCAACTAATCTAGGGAAAGGTGGACTCGGTGTAGGCTCTGTCTCCTGCCCTAGGGGAGAACAGAGTATCTGTTTTTCACAAACTGGTATGTGGGGCTATTCAGATGGAGGGGGAGTGCAAGATCAGTATAAGGAGGAGTTACTTAAGAGTGCTACTCAGGAATTGAAAAGAAGGCGAGAGAAACAGAAAGTGGTACAGAAAAGCAGTGATTGGTATGAAGAAATCAGGCAAAAAGACAAGGGATTACAATTACCAACAGTAGGGAAAAACCTGTTTATAGACCTTATGGAAAAGATAGCCTGGGAATTAAATGTCACATCATGCTGGATATGTGGGAGGTCTCAAATGGCAGAACAGTGGCCTTGGAGAGGAGAGAGTGTAAGCCCAGAAGGATTACTGGTATGGAACAGAATGCATGTAACTCGAGAAAAAAGACCAGAAGGACGGGTATTAAGTCACTTAATAATAGGGCAGATGTGCATATCAAGGGATGATGGTAAACGAGATTTTACTGAATACGTTGGACAAACCCCTTGTAAGTTAGTGTTGCGGGCAAATTCATAAAATACTTCTATTCCTCCCACTTGGTGGCCAGGTCCACCTAATGGATATTGGTCTCGAAATTGTAGCCTGGGAAATGAAACGATATGCTGGAAGAATCAAAGCAAAGCAAACCCCTTTGAGGAAATTGGGGATTTAAGGAGATATTGGCAGAATCCTGGCTCTACCGATATAAATGAACCATGGAAAGCCCCTGATGGATTATTTTGGATATGTGGGAATAGAGCTTATAATGAGTTAATGCCTAGGTGGAGAGGGTCCTGTACAATAGGGATAATTCAACCAGCATTTTTCCTTTTACCAAAGGAAAAAGGGAGTCATCTGGGGAAACCTCTGTACGAAACTTTAAACAGAGAGAAGAGGGGTTTAATAAATGTCCCCATAGGAGGAACGCAAACTTGGAAAGCTGATGAATGGCCTGCGAAAAGGATAATTGAATACTATGATCCAGCCACCTGGGCCCAAGATGGAAGCTGGGGATACCATACCCCAATATATATGCTAAACCGAATGATCCGGTTGCAAGCAGTGGTTGAAATAACAAGCAACTGGACAGCTGAGGCACTGAATCTTATAGCAAGACAATTGTCTCAGACCAGGGCTGCAGTGTACCAAAATCGGGTAGCCTTAGATTATCTTTTAGCTGAAGAGGGGGGCGTCTGTGGGAAATGGAATACTTCTGAGTGTTGTTTGGAAATAAACGATAATGGGGAAGCTATAATGAAAATAGCAGAGGAGATAAAACGAGTTGCACATGTACCAGTACAGAAATGGAATTCTATACTTACTAGCCATTGGTGGGATAACTTATTTGGGGGAGCCTGGTGGAAGAAAATAGGGTTCATGATATTATGCGCATTTCTGGGTTTACTGATGTACCATGTATGATCCCGTGCTTTATTCGGTTAATACATTCAGTAGTCCAAGGCATGCAAATCTCAGCTATGCCTATAGATCCTGAAATGGCAACAAAAGGAATGGGGCATAAATTGATGATTTTAAAAGATAACACCAAACTGGACCTAGCTGCCGCTAGGCAGGTGCTGGCTAACTTTGAGGCCAAAGCACGAATCAATAGGATAAAAAGAAAAAGGGGGAATTGTGAAAAATGTGGTTGTGATTCGTGCTAAGATGTTTCATGTTTACAGGTATAACCAAATGAGGCACGGACTCTGAACTTGGAAACGGGAAAGGTGGTTAAGTTCTATGTAAAAAGTTATGAAACGTGTTTAGGAAGTTATATTGATAGAGCGAACTAACATTTTAAGGGTTAAGCAACTATATAATAAGGGCCTACTAACAAACTAACATTTTAAACCACATAATCAATATCTAGTTTAGAGCTGTATGTAACTAATTGTGCTAAAAAAAAAAAAAAAAAGCAGGACTTCATTAAATGCCGAGATAAGAAGTTTTACAGCACCAGCTGCAACCTTGAGGAGACAAGATAGCCAAGATTTACAGCAAAAAGGAGGCACCAGTCTGGTTCCAGTCGGTTTGGTAGCTTGGATTCCAGCCAGTTCCTCCTAATGAGCCAAAGGTAAAAAGTCCACTGTGACGAAGCTGAAGGAGCCTTCATCCAAAGACCCCTAAAGACCCTTCCTCAAATTCACCAAGTGACATTGCGCAGGTGCAACAGGGGAGGATCAAGGAGGGGAATATGTAAATGGTTATCTGAGACTCATTTTAATAAAAGGCGGGAAAGGTCACGAATATGTATAGGCGTTTCTGGGGTCATTATGAATATGTAATACCATACGGTATTTAAGCATATTTCTTATTCTTAAAAGTGTGCGTGTTGGGTGGAGTGAATCCCCCGCGCACCCAGCGCTGTTTTGCTTATGCTCTAATGAACACGCGTGTAAGGAATACAAGGAATTGGATTAAACGTTGTTTATCCATACAAAAAGCATAATTATTTCAAGGCTATATTTATATATATATATATATATTTATATATAAGGCCATATTTACATACAAAGCACCTATTACCATATCAATAAACATTCTTTGGAAGAACTCTGACAGCAGAGGTAAGAACAGGAGTTAGCCTGTTAGTACCTCAGCAATGGTTTCCAACAACTTAAAAAAAAGCCACAAGACTCTGTTTCTAGAATGTTTTCCTCATCTCGCATTAGACTGGATGACATTTTCATATGTCATGACCTGTAGGTCTCTGGTAAGTGGCTGCTTCCAGTTACGACAGAGGGAGTTTAGAAGCTCTGTAATTAAGTAACTTAACCATTTTTGAAAACTCGCTGAAGCCTCGTTTTGTCAGCAACTGGCTTATGCCTTGAGATTGAACAACTCATACATATGCTTAAAATATGTGTGTTTTTTCTAGGAATTAAAGTTTCGAGATTGCTAATTTCAGCCAATAGAGCAGCATGTGGATAATTTCATGTTTTGGTCAAAACAAAATTGTGTAAAAACAATACTTAAAATGCATGTTAAAAACATCACTGTAAGCATTTATTCTAATCTTTAATGGTCCTTTTTATTTAGTATAATCATCCTTTTGAAGATGATTTACTTATCTCCATGGAAACTCTCACTTACAGTACGCCTGACGGTAAGAACTTCGTAAAGCTTCAATATTTACGTGCTGTGTATTTATACTTAGTCAAGCATGCAACTGGTGGAAGTTATATAACATTTGATGGCAGAAGATGCTGAATTTTGTACACTTTGGTGTGGCCTTTCATATGTAAACTTTGAGGCATGCATGTAATACCTGGAGATTTTCTTTATATGCACCATTTTGGTCTATCGCGTGCTCTGTTTTAGACAACAGAAAAGAGTTATTAGCAAAGTTCAGGATAACAATGGTTAATATTTAGATGACTTGTAAGAAGAAGAATCAAAGTGAAGAAGACTGAGAGGAAACAAAGGATTGACACCTTCCTGTGTAACCTTATCTAGGTGTTCCTGCTCCGGCAGGGGGATTGGACTAGATGATCTTTTGAGGTTCTTTCCAATCCCTAACATTCTGTGATTCTGTGAATGGAGGTATTAGCAGGAAGTTGATACACATGAATGGACTGTGTAATTTCCTTTCCGCTTAGTATTCTGAAAGCTGCTCTGATAAGTTTCTCTTATGTCAAATGCCAGGGGGAACTGGGTGGATAGTCTCTTTAACTTTTCATTGAATGTTTCAGTGGTTAGCATAAATCTGTACCGCATTGTGCTATGTCATATTTTTCCAGTTTTCATTATAAATGTTGATCCATTACAGAGTTGACAATGCTTATGCAGAGTTGATTGGGGAAAAAAAAAAAACCTGTTGTTCTAAAATACTTTCCTCGGGGTTTTAGTAGGACTAATGACTCAGCGTCCTGGTGGCTTTACAGGGAAATGAAATGTTCTTCCAGTTGTTATTATCACTGAAGTGATGATTATGTTTTGTAAGTTACTTTATCAATTCTTGTAAAGTAGAACTTACCACACGTACACGTGATGTACTACCACAGTACCAAGCCTTATCTAATCATTGCACCAAATATGATTTACCTTTTAAAGGCTTTTACAGACTGGGAAAATTGCATTTCATAGCATTTTGTATACGTTGTCCATCAAGAGAAGGAGAGGGTGGCATACAGCACTGTAATTCACAACCGTTGATTTGTATAGACTGGCTTATACTTCTGGTTTACTAACCTCTACTCAGTATGGAATTAATATGGATCTCAGTCCTGTCAAGCCTTAACTATGGCTTTAACTAACGTTGTTTTTGTTTTCTTTTGCCTGACTTCTCAATTAACTTAGAATTACAATTTTCTCGTGGCTTGTTTACCCATGAGGTTTTGCTTCTACAATTGTTTTGGAGGCTGTTCAGATTTGATAATGTGTTGTTACTATGTAATACGTTCTTCCTAAATGTTTATGTTTGTTAGAATGATACTGGGTGTATATATAGTGCTATAAGAAAAGCTGTGTTTATACTGATCTCTCTTGTTATTTCTAGGACGAAAATCATGGGAAGATGTGTCAACCGAGGACCTTAGAAAATGGCAGGAGGAAGTACTTGAGGTAGCTATTAATGTAGTCCTACTATGCAGTTTGTAGTAATGTTTCTTTTTCCTTCATATATATCATCTATAGGAATAAATTCAAATCTCGCTGTGCCATCTCATATATATTTTTTTTTTACATGTGTACTTTTGGATCTCATCAGAATATTGTCATTGAAGTTAACAAGCATTGAATCAATTTATCTTGGTTCAGGGGTAATCAGCTCTTCAATTCCAGAGGGCTTACTGGTTTCATTATTAGATTTTTTCTTTTTTTTTTTTTTTTTTTCCCCTGCAGAATAATGCTGAAGTAATTAAAGTATCTTTGCAGTCTCAGCACTTGCTGTCTCTGCCAGACTAAAGCCATTACTGTTGTGTGATCTGTATTTTTTTTATTCTGAGTACTTACATTAAGCAAGCAGTTACTTCTTTTTCCTGAACTCCCTCATAAGAACTCAACAGTGAATTTATTCTAAATCTCAGTGTTTCTATCATAACTGCAAAAAGTCACCTTGTTGCTACATTCCTAATATCTGCCTAAAAAGCTAAGTTATGTGGTGTGCCTTGGGAGTTAACACAGAAGCTGTTTGGAACCGCACAGAGTGAGGGGACAAGGGGTAAAATTCAGTCTTGGGAAACAAGAGAGTAGCTAATGGAGAGAGCAAAGGGGCTGTATTTCCCTTTCCTTTTCCACTCCTGGATAATACCTTGTGCATCATCTACTAATCCTTGCTGCACAACTTTACAGACTAAATACATTAAGGACTGTAAGAGGAATTATCTGTCTTAGCATGGGCCAAGGTAGCTAAAGCTTACATCGTTGTAGCGATTTTAACAGCAATAGTGTGACAAGAAGTAAGTGATCAGATAACTTTTAACACATATAGTATTTGTGGCTTTTCTCATCAGGCCGTGGGAAACCTGATGGAAATGGAATTATTATTTAGGAAGTGCCTAGTTGTGAGATGTACCAAAGTAAACAAAGACATCCATTAATTACTATTCTAATATTCTTCTGATGTTTCTTCTTTTCCTGTTTCTAATTGCAGTGTAACAGAGGAAGTGAAAGGAATGCAGGTAAAGTGTTTAAGAAAATAAGTGCCGTAGATTATCTTATCCAAAGAGTCTTGACTTAATAGAAGACATCCTGGTTTTATGCCAAACTCTCTAGGATACTCACTGTTTTTAGTGGGGAGAACCACACAAAACCAATAATGTTCATAATTAAAAGCTTCAGTTAAATATATCTTCCCTAGCATAACTTCCCAGAGAACCTACTCCAATTTTAAGAACTTAGAGCAAATGTTAATTTCATGCAAACCAGGCTTCATTCTTAATTGATCCAGATAGAATGCAGTCCTTCCTAGAAGTTTGTGTCCACACTTCAGATAGTAGATTAAAGAGCCTGTACTTAAAAGAAGAAATTTGTTAACTCCGTGTTTTCTATAAAGGTTGCATTTAGTGGTACTTTCATTATTTTATTGTTTACTCTGAACAGTGTTCATGGAGACCAAGTGAGTTACTTGTACTGCATCAAAAAACTTGCCTGTTATATGTGGGCAAAGGTTTGTGTTCTGTGGCTGCTACAGTCATTAATGAGGGAAATAAAGAACAGGAGAGCTACAGAGTCAAGAGTGAAAATTGTTACTCCTGGAGCAGGCCACCTGGTGTTGCCTTGGCAAGCTTGGACAATTTAAAGCTCTCTGAACATTTCAAATATTATCTTCCTTCAACTGATGACACAGATGCCACCTGCATCACTGGATCCTTCAGACACTGTGGCACCTGCCGCTCTGTATGACCTTGAGCATGTTGGAAAGGTCAAAACTTCTCAGAATCAATTCCATTAGGTCCTCATCTCTTTCCACACTGTGGATAAATTCTTCTAGAGTGAGCTCCCCTAAAAGGAAATCAAATACCTCTTTGGAGCTGAGGGTTAGCCCCCAGCCCCACGCTCCTTCTCACCTCTAGCCCAGCTCAATGCAAGTGCTCATCTGATTCCAAAGGCGGCCTGCAAAGCAAGAAGGAAACGCTTCACTAATTCACCCAAAAAGGCCATGCTCCTTAACAATGAGCAGCGCCCCACCTTCTCAGCGGCTGGTTGGTGTGTGCCTTCACCCCTCTGGGCTTGTGTCCAGCACATGCAAAAACAAAACAAAGGCACATCCTCAAACACTGCCAAAAAGCACAGTTTGCCCCCAGCCAGTCTCACCTCCCACTCCTTTACCTTGGCTGCTGCCCCATTTGGCCCCAGCCCTTTGGGCTGCCACCTCAACCACGTGGAGGCTCAGGCACCATCTGTGAAACACAACCAAAGGATGCTCATACCTGCACCAGCAACACAACCCCTAAAAACAAGCTGCTGCTTCAGCCCTGCACTCAATGCTCACCTCCTCCAAATAGCTGCAGGGCTGATACCCACATTTCCTCATTGTTTTGTTTAATAGGTGTGAAGCAATCAAGCAAATTTATACAGAGGCACCTGGCACACCTTCCCTCTGACACAGCTCACCAACCCACCTTCTTACAGTGCTCCACCCGCCTCCTCTGTCACTCTTTTGTGCACATGTTTTCCCCTGGCCTCTGAAAAAACGTGCATCAAACAAGTCACCCGGATGCTGACAATCAAGAGATCAACCATTCCAGAGGTCTGCTTTCCAGTTAGAAACACCGCCTGGAGTCCAGCTACAGCCTGCCATTCAAAAAACAGTCCAAACATTAAGACCCACCCATACAAGCCTTAACACCTTACAGATTAAACCGCCTTCCATCCCACCCAACAGCCCCGCCCAGAAGGCTCCGATCCTTTTCATAAAATGCTGCGGAAGTGACTGCCCAGACTCCCTGCCCACAGCTGCTCCATCCCAAATAACTGCACAACCTTTGCCTACACAATCTATGCATATCAACCTATTAACAACCACGGACGCTTAGCGCTATTCCACCAGCCACGACTCAACGCCTCCAGGCAGAGCTGTTCCAAGCCAAACGCGCACGTGCACGCAGTCCCTTAAACTGGATGGCTAGAAAGCAGAGCTGCCAACGCAGCCCAGAACGACACCGTAAAACACAGTCGACTGGAAAAGTCCAAGGCGCAAGACCCATCCAAGCTTTCGGCTCATTAAGCAAGAACACCAGCTCCCAATTGGCACTAGGCCAATCAGCACTGGCATTCCAGAGCCCAGGAACGCACCTGAGAAGACTGCCCTGCCCCTCGAGCACAACAAGTGCCAGCATCGTCTAACAGGCGCAAGGCAGGCTTCATAAACTACTCAACAGTGCAGACACACAGGCTGGAGCAGCCCTGCCCAGCACAACCTGGCATCATGCTGAAATGTTCCCTGCCCCGTTTTCCTGCCTAAAGGGGACTGTTCCGGGATGGCCCTCTCCCCATGTCAACTTTCAATATATTCATCAATGACTTGGATGAGGGAAGAGAGTGTACTATCAGCAAGTCTGCTGATGACACAAAGCTCAGAGGAGTGGCTGATACGCCAGAAGGCTGTGCTGCCATCCAGTGACAACTGGACAGGGAAAAATTTAATAAAATATAACAAGGCAAAGTGTAGGCTTTTCATCTGGGTAGGAACAACCCCAGGTTCCAGTATAGGTTGGGGAATGACCTATTAGAGGGCAGTGTAGGGGAAAGGGACCTGAGGGTCTTGGTGGACAGCAGGATGACCATGAGCCAGCGCAGTGCCCTCGTGGCCAGGAAGGCCAAGAGCATCCTGGAGTATATTAGAAGGGGAGTGGTTAGTAGGTCCAGAGAGGTTCTTCTTCCCCTCTACTCTGCCCTGGCGAGACCCCATCTGGAATATTGTGTCCAGTTCTGGGCCCCTCAGTTCAAGAAGGACAAGGAACTGGTGGAGAGAGTCCAGCATAGGGCAACAGATATGATTAAGGGAGTGCAGCAACGCCCTTATGAGGAAAGGCTGAGGGAGCTAGGTCTCTTTAGCTGGGAGAAGAGGAGACTGAGGGGTGACCTCATTCATGTGTACAGATAGATAAAGGGTGAGTGTCACAAGGATGGAGCCAGGCTCTTCTCGGTGACAACCAATGATAGGACAAGGGGTAATGGGTACAAACTGGAACACAAAAGGTTCCACTTAAATTTGAGAAGAAACTTCTTCTCAGCAAGGGTGACAGAACACTGGAACAGGCTGCCCAGGGAGCTTGTGGAGTCTCCTACTCTGGAGGCATTCAAGACCTGCCTGGACACCTTCCTGTGTAACCTCATCTAGGTGTTCCTGCTCCGGTGGGGGGCTTGGACTAGACGATCTTTCACGGTCCCTTCCAATCCCTAACATCCTGTGATTCTATGAACTTTAAACCTCTTCCTGCAATTCCCAGTCCCCCCAGCCCCTGTCCCTCCACTTAGCTTTCAGAGGGCTAAGGGACTATACCCATCCTCAAGAAAGGAAAACACCACATGGGCTAAGGGGGACCTTCCTGTAATTGCCAGGTGCGTCTTCAATATCTGCAATAAAGGGATATAAAACAAATAAATAAAAAAATAAAAACAACAACAAAACATACCACACATACTAAGCAAAGCAAAAGCCAAACCAAGCCCACTGACAAGCATCCTTTCTGTCATATATGCTACTGAACCTGGCTTGGTTCTGAAGCTCTTACCTCAAATAGACACCTCTGCTTCTCCAGCTCAGAACCTGCAAATTACTGCAGGAAAAAAGGAACAGCAGAACACCAACAGCAAAGCAGCCCAGGAGCAAAATGAGCTCCCTCATGAGAGACTGTGGCTCATATCGCCAAGGCCTCCTCCCCCCCACCCCCTTACCCCAATCACCTGGACCTTTACTGGAAATGACAACACCTGCCCTTTTCCTACAACTACATCTATCACATCTGCAATGTGACTGAGTAAGGATTTAAATTTCAGTTTTCTAGGGCAGAGAGAGAAAAAGATATCATACTAAGCTGTATAAAAAGCTAGCTCATTAAATGCAGTAACTATATTATTATTGAAATTATGTACTTACATTTCCTTAAAAAAAATTAATCAAAATGCTATTGCATTACATTGAATTTCTGGCAAGACCACACATCCTACCTAACTTCTACCAGAACTATGTTCTGGGAAAGACTGAAGGACAGAGCAGACTTAGATTCCATAAGAATCTCTTCTAAAAAGTAAACTAGGGCTTGCCTTGCCTCTCCAGGACTCCCAAGGCCTCCCCTCATCTTCCAGGACTCCCCAGACCCTCCCTCCCTAGGTAGGGCCTCATCTCCCTAGGGCTCCCTTGAGATCCACAGTCCTCCCCAGGGCTCGCCTTGATTCCTCAAGGCACCCAAGTTCTCCCCAGGGCTTGTCTCACTTCCCCAGGGCTCCCAAGGCCTCACTTGATCTGCCTTGGTCTCCCCAGGACTCTGCAATGCTCTCCATGGGTCCCCCAGGGCTTGTCTGTATTCCCCAGGAATCCCCCCTTCTCCCAGGGACTCACTTCCATTCCCCAAGACTCTCCAGTCCTCCCCAGGTCTCCTCCATTCTCCCAAGGGCCACGGTCCCCCAAAACTCATCTCAGCTCCCCAGGTCGTGCCTCAGTTCCCCCAGTCATCCTCAGGGCTCCTCGTCGGCTCCTTTCAGCTCCTTATTCCTCCCCAGGGATCGTGCTGGCTCCCAAGGATTCCCCATCTTCCTCTCTGACACCACAGGCTAACTCACCTTCTTACTGCATTCAGTTCACCTCCTCTGTCGCTTTTTGGTGTGCATCATCATCATCTTCTTCTTCTGAAAAAGATCATTCAACAAGTACGGTACGTGAATGTGGCAAATAAACTGGTAAAATATGGTACGTGAACCACTAAAAACGTGACAAAAACACAGACTTAAGGTTTTTCCCACAGCCCGAGGACATCGTTTCCTCGGCAAACGCTTTAGTGCACTTGTCCCACGCCTCAGGGTGGAGAATATCCACCGGCTGTTCAATGACCCCGATTTGCAAAAGCCTCGCAACTGCGAGAGTAAAGTCTTTAGGCTTACAATCAATACCCCATTGCTTATGTAATTGAGATACGACCTTCACGAGGGCTTCCATCCTCCTCGCGGCTCCGGAAGCGTCCTCCTCGCCAGGCTGGTCCTACCGCTCCGGCCGCTGTTCACCTGAGTCCAAGCGATTTTCCCGGGTTTCGGCACCACTTGTTGCCTCTAGGAGGCAGTAGCGACCTGGTTCAGGAACAGCACGGCGACCAACCCCAGGTCGCTCGGTCCATCAGCTCGCAGACACCAATGTGGTGGATGGCAAATGGCGTTTATTGGCAGGTAACACAGGTTTATATACCTTGAGTTTACAACGTCACTTCCGTTTGCTTACATCACACACTCCTACCTGTCTAGGGAGGGGCTACTACCTTTTCGTACAGCGCGAGATCTTCCGGCCGCCAGACCCTAATTACCTACACCCGGATTACCCTCCATGGTGTTTCACAGGCTTTCTTCGCTCTAGAATGATGAATCCAGGCATTCTGTTCTCTAATATTGGTAGCAATGAAGGATATCAGGAGGTCTTGAAACGGACCTTCCTATTATGATTCCAAAGTTCTCTGCAAAAGACTTCACATACACATAAATAAAATGTGGCCCTCTATCAGAGGATATAACAGCTGGAACTCCAAACCTTGGTGTTATTTCATGGATCAATGTTCTAGTCACCTCCTAAACTTTTGCTGTCCTGGTAGGGAATGCTTCTGGCCAACCTGAAAAAGTATCAGTTAATACCAACAAATATCGGTACCCCCCTTTTCCTGGGAGTTCTGAAATCTCAATTTGCCATTGTGGTCCAGGCGCATTCCGCTTCCCCATTTGACCCATTTCTAGCTTGGGCATATTTTTGGGATTAGTCTGGAGGCAAAGATCACACTGCTGTCACCTGTTTTACAGTGATATACAAATTTCTAGCTCCTTTTTCCCTAATCAAATGTTTGCATAGTGAGTGGTTCTACTCCCCAAAATCCTTTCTTATGTTCTTCCCTTACTAAAGGCCAAACTAGGTGAAAGGGGACAATAAGTTTTCCCTGGGGGATGTGAACCCACCCTTCCTTATTATATGATTCCTCTAAATCTATGATGAGTTTCGATTCTCTTTAGTATACTCTGGCTTACCTTTTAAAGAGACCTGCCCACCAAGGACTAGAGCACTTTCTGTTTTTACCTTTTGCTTAGCCGTTTGTTTTGCCTCTCTGTCCGCCAGCCTTTTCTGGTTCCGAGCTCACTTTCTGGTGTGCCTTAATATGCATGGTTGCCATTTTCTTAGGAAGTTGAACTGCTTCCGGTAGTTTCAATATCTCCTCCGCACGTTTGATATGTTTGCCTTGAGAGTTCAAAAGTCCCTTTTCTTTCCAAATTGCTCTGTGCACATGCACAAGCCTCACGGTTAGCTGCTTCCGTTTTCAGAGTTTTCAACAGGAATGTCTTTTAGATCTGGTCGATTGGATTATGTTGCTTCGATGGTCTCCAGGCAGTCATGATGAACTGGTTCTCCAAAGTTACCACTGAGGAAAGAAGCTGGGTTGACAATGTTAGTGACGATAATTTCTACACCATCTTGTTAGACACTGTGTGGGATGCTAGCACAGTCATTTTCTGACCCATGGTAAATCTCCAGGCCTCCTGTATATTCAGTACCACTGCGGCAACTGCCTGCAGGCATCCAGGCCACCCCTTTGCAGTTGCGCCTAACTGTTCGGAGAAGTAGGCCACTGCTCGTTGATATGGGCCAAGATCCTGTGCCAATATACCCAAGGCTATTCCCTGTTTCTCGTGAAAGAATAGGAAAAATGGTTTACTCACATATTGGAGTCCTAGAGCAGGGGCTGACATCAAAGCCTTTTTAAGTTCTTTAAAGGCTCGTGTGGCTTCCTTATTCCATTGCAGGTGTTTCTGGTCCATACGGTCCAGGTCATGCACATCTCCTTGGTTCTAGTAGCGATTAAAATGTCATCCACATATTGTAGCATCTGTCCCTCATCAGACGAGGCTTCCCAGGATTCAAAATCTTTAGCAAGCTGATTTCCAAATATTGTCGGGCTATTCGTGAATCTTTGTGGCAACACCGTCCATGTGAGCTGGGTTTTACATTTATTTTTAGGGTTCTCTCATTCAAATGCACGTATTGTCTGGCTAGCTTCATGGAGAGGGAGGCAAAAGAAAGCATCTTTTAAATCTAAAATGATAAACCAAGTCAAATTAGGTGTTAATACTCTCAGAAGGGTGTATGGGTCTGCTACCACTGGGTAGAGGTCCTCAGCTATTTTGTTTATAGCTCATAAGTCCTGAACCACCCAATATGACCCATCTGGCTTGCGGACAGGCAACATAGGGGTGTTATAACTGGACTCACATTCCTTTAATAACCCTATTTGCAGGAATTTCTCTATTACTGGCCGAATTCCTACTTCTGCCCCTCCCCGCTTCATCCCTCGCGGGCGGCGAGCCCGGAGGAGAGGCAGTCAGCTTTTCACCTATTTTTTTTTTTCTTTCGCCGCAGCTTATCAAGGGGAAGCTGCTGGGCATAGGCTTGGGCTCCTCTTGCCCTTTTTCTCTCTTCATTTAATTCCTGCGACTATAAACTTTATATGCAATTCTGCAATTCCAATTAGCTGAGCAATAGTTAGGTCCCTCAGCTCCTACCTTTTGTAATTTCTTACAGATGTCAATAGACAGCATATTAAGCATCAATCCCTTACATTAATTTTAGATCCAAATCAATCTATCCACAGAACAACACTAACTGCAATACAGCTAACTCAGAATTTCACATTCAAATCACTTCCCCCACTAATTTACTCTCATGTGTACAGATGCATCTGAAGGGGGAGCAAGGTGGTACTTTAGTAACAGAACTGGTTCTCATCTTGTAATTATCTCCCTAAAGAAATTCTTTTGGTACCAAATATAAATATACAAACTAAAATACTGAGCTCAGACACGCAAACCAAATACCAAGTTCAAATATGCGAACAGATCACAATTACACTTCTTCAAGCCAATATCTCAGTTTTAGCATTGCACCTTTGAACCGCTCACTGCTCAGCCAGGTGGAGGCACCGCTGGCTCTCCCTGACAAAACAGGTCAGTGCGCGCTGGAGCCCCATTGGCACCCTCCCCCCACCGCTGCCGCAGTGAGCTGGACTGGGCAAGGCTTTTATTAGTGTCTCATCTGGTGTGCTACAACTGTTATCCCAAAAACAGGATTCTTTATCCGGTGCACAAAAATACACAAACCAAACCAAAACAAATACACAAACCAAACCAAATGCCGAACCTACAGAGGTTTTCCTCTGTCTGACGGACGGCGCCTAGGCTGTACCTCGGGAGCTCCCTGCCCAACCGAGCATGGCTTTCGCCGCGTCTGACCGGCAGGCTACCAAACCAAACCAAACCAAATATTAGGTACCCGAAACCCAAATAATAAAAGCACCTTCTTACCAATCAGAGGTCCGTCGAGAGCAGCGGAGGGTCGGTCACGTCCGATGCGCTCCCTAAGAATACCTCGGTGCTAGCCGGAGCGGGATCGAGACGCGATTCGCCTCAGCAGTGCCCACGAGGTCCCACCTGGGTCACCAAAAATGTTAGCAAGCGAAAACACATAACCACGAACGTAGTTATATGCGGTGCTTTTATTTCAGCACTGGGAAACCAGGGGTTCGCACCCAAAGCTGGTTTCAACCACTGATTTGAACTCCACTACATTTATACAATTTGGTCACATACATATTCATTAGGTTTACAACATATGTATTGCATATTCATTAGATTCCACAACTATTTCGCAATATCAATTACGACATCTTTGGAACTACTCTAAGCATGCGCAGTGTCCTCTGGTGGTCGTTTAGGTGGTCTTCAGGATGAAGTAAGTAGTCTTCTTCGCTCGTGTGCTTTTCACCTCTTGTCACAGCACATGCGCACTATCCATATGCTCATTATAGAATCCTGTGAGACTCTTGGATGCACATCCTACACTTTCAAGATAAGATAAGGACTAACTTTCAGCTCTCTATTCTCAAACTAAGATAAGAACCTGAATACAACCTGCAAAGCTTCAAGATGAGGTAAGAATCTTGGACATTTTTCTTAAAGTCAGTTCCGGAAGGCTAACACCCTGCTTCTTCAGAAGCAGCTTCCATGTAGATAATATAGTACCCTCTTCTTTAGATAAGTTTCACCCCCCCTGTTCCCAGTAGCTCACCTCCTCCTTAGCGAGGTGTCTTTTCAGTCGATCCAGATCTTCGGCAGCTCTCCTCGGCTGCTCTTATCAGCTGTACCGGGCTCCGTCTCCACAGCTCTTCTTCGGCTGTTCACAGCTTCACGCTGTCACCTTGTCATGCGAGATCCTCTTCAAGCAGGATCACGTCGGGGTCACCATATGTCACGGTTGAGACGGACAAACGACATGGACCAAGTTCGTTCAAGATGAAAGTAATAGGTGCCATTTATTGCTACAAATGCATTTTTATACAATTCTACCAGTTCATGTGTCTTTTCACTATTGGTTACAAGTTACAGCACTAACACCTCATTGGTTAATTTTACTATCATCCATGTTATTCTTCTATCCCCTTCTCTCTCACGGGTACATCTCTCCTCTCTCCGGATACTCCTTTACTCCCATCCTTCTCAAGGGTAAATCTTAATATCTCAAGGCTGATCTCTACTCTCATATTTTCTGTCAAGGATTCCACAGACCCGCTGCAGTTTCCCACAAAAAACAATGACAGAGAGAGAGAGACTGCGAGAAGCACAGGGGGTTGGAGGAAGAAAGAGAGGAATTAGGAGCCCCACAGAGAGACGGAGGACAGGAAAAAGAAAAAAAGAAAAAAGGGGCGGGGGGCAGGGAGGAGCACGAAGGCTCAGAACAGGAATGAGGATGGGAACAGTGCCATACAGAAGGAAAAAAGCTGGCAACTCTCAGCCCGACAAAGGCATAGAGAGAGAAGGCGAAGGAAGGGAGGAAGGAAAGCCAAAGACAGGAAGGTAGGGAGACAGAGCAGCAGGTATGTACACGGAGAGGAAAAGAACAGGCCAGAGAAAGTGTGGGGAAAAAGGAGACGGAGGGCCAGGGAGGCAACAGGACACACGAGCTGGGGCCGAGGCCCCAAGGGCCAGGGACTCACAGCAACTCTCGCTCTTGGCGCTGCCGGGAGGCTTCTAACAGCTCAGGTGCTCCTGTCTCCTCCTCTCCTCCCTTCCTCTTCCATAACTCCGGGCGCTCAGCTGTCCTTCAGCCTAGGAGAATGCATTGGGGTGTCGGGACTCCTACGAGACGAGGCTTCAGGGACACAGAGCCTCGCTGGCTCACTCGCCACGCAGCCGTCCCGCTCCAAGATACATGCCTTGTTATATTTCATTAAATTTTTCCCTGCCCAACTCTCCAGCCTGTCCAGGTCTCGCTGGATGGCAGCACAGCCTTCTGGCGTATCAGCCACTCGTCCCAGCTTGCTGATAGTACACTCTATTCCCTCATCCAAGTCATCGATGAATATATTGAAAGTTGACATAGGGGAGAGGGCCATCCCGGAACAGTCCCCTTTAGGCAGGAAAACGGGGCAGGGAACATTTCAGCATGATGCCAGGTTGTGCTGGGCAGGGCAGCTCCGGCCTGTGTGTCTGCACTGTTGAGTAGTTTACGAAGATGTTTTAAAGGAGTCTGGTGAGTGCAAGAAGATCCCCACTAGACAATGCGGTGTTTCTTTTTGTTGCGGATGGATTCAGACCCATGCCTCTCTGAAAGCTAAGTGAAGGGACCAGGGCAGGGGAGGCGCTGGGAGTTGCAGGGAGAGGTTTTAAAGTTGGTGTAAGGGATGGGACGGTCCAGGTACAGTCCCGTTTTGCCACGTAACTAGCGGTGCAGCTACGGTATTTTACCTGTATTTTCGCCACATTTTTAGTTGTTCACGTACCTTATTTTACCTGAACATTCACCACATTTTTAGCAGTGCACGTGCCTTTTTTCACCTGTATATTCGCCACATCTTTATTGATGCAGCTGCCGTATTTTACCTGTATATTTGCCCCTTTTTTAGCAGTGCGTGTCCTGTGTTTTACCCGTATATTCGCCACATTTCTAGCGGTGTAACTTTACTTTACCTGGATGTTCGCCACATTTTTAGCTCTACAGCTACCGTATTTTACCTGTATATTCGCTACCTTTTTCAGCGGTGCAGTTACCATATTAAACCCGTATATTCGCCAGTTTTTTTTTGGTGCAGCTGTCTTATTTTACCGGAATATTCACCACATTTTTAGCAGTGTGTATGGGGATATAGTGGAAGATTTGGTGAGGAGGTTAGTTAAATGTAAATACGCTCAAGTGACTTGCACCTGTCTGTAGAAAAAGCACATAGGTCACACTAATTGTTTTACTGACCTTGTGTGCTTGATGAGTAGAACCTCTGTGTTAGATAACGTAGGCCTGTGAGAAACTCTAGGCACCTTATCACTATGTTTGAGATTCCTGCTTTGTTTTGAGAAAGAGCGGGAGGCTGCGCCTGCCTGAAGCCTTGAAATACAGGCGAGGTCAGCAGGCCCAGTGATCTTCCAGCAGGGCTGAATTCACCAGCGCCTGCGTCCCCGCTTGTGTCACCTCTGCCTGGGAGCTTAGGTGTGGCTTCGGAGATCCCCCAGTAGAGAGGTAACTTAAATAAAACTTGCTCTTTGCAATGCATTCGTGGCCTGTGGCTCTTCTTGCGACGTGCCTGCGTACGTGTACGCACAGTGCATGTACCGTATTTTACCTGTAAATTCACCACATCTTTTGTGGTGTAACTACCGTATTTTACCTGTATATTCACCACAATTTTAGCGGTTTACGTACCCTATTTTACCTGTGTATTCGCCACATTTCCAGCGGTGCACCTGCCGTATGTTACCACTATATTCGCCAGTTTTTTATTGGTACAGCTACCGTATTTTACCTGTATATTTGCCACTTTTTTTGTAGTGCGTGTCCTATATTTTACTAGCATATTCTCCATGTTTTTATCGGTGGAAGTACCGTATTTTAGCTGTATATTTGTTATAGTTGAACTGTTTTTTTGTAAGCTGTATTCGGTTTTGTAAACTATGTCCAAGATTCTTACCTCATCTTGAAGCTTTGCAGGTTGTATTCAGGTTCTTATCTTAGTTTGAGAATAGAGAGCTGAAAGTTAGTCCTTATCTTATCTTGAAAGTGTAGGATGTGCATCCAAGAGTCTCACAGGATTCTATAATGAGCATATGGATAGTGCGCATGTGCTGTGACAAGAGGTGAAAAGCACACGAGCGAAGAAGACTACTTACTTCATCCTGAAGACCACCTAAACGACCACCAGAGGACACTGCGCATGCTTAGAGTAGTTCCAAAGATGTCGTAATTGATATTGCGAAATAGTTGTGGAATCTAATGAATATGCAATACATATGTTGTAAACCTAATGAATATGTATGTGACCAAATTGTATAAATGTAGTGGAGTTCAAATCAGTGGTTGAAACCAGCTTTGGGTGCGAACCCCTGGTTTCCCAGTGCTGAAATAAAAGCACCGCATATAACTACGTTCGTGGTTATGTGTTTTCGCTTGCTAACATTTTTGGTGACCCAGGTGGGACCTCGTGGGCACTGCTGAGGCGAATCGCGTCTCGATCCCGCTCCGGCTAGCACCGAGGTATTCTTAGGGAGCGCATCGGACGTGACCGACCCTCCGCTGCTCTCGACGGACCTCTGATTGGTAAGAAGGTGCTTTTATTATTTGGGTTTCGGGTACCTAATATTTGGTTTGGTTTGGTTTGGTAGCCTGCCGGTCAGACGCGGCGAAAGCCATGCTCGGTTGGGCAGGGAGCTCCCGAGGTACAGCCTAGGCGCCGTCCGTCAGACAGAGGAAAACCTCTGTAGGTTCGGCATTTGGTTTGGTTTGTGTATTTGTTTTGGTTTGGTTTGTGTATTTTTGTGCACCGGATAAAGAATCCTGTTTTTGGGATAACAGTTGTAGCACACCAGATGAGACACTAATAAAAGCCTTGCCCAGTCCAGCTCACTGCGGCAGCGGTGGGGGGAGGGTGCCAATGGGGCTCCAGCGCGCACTGACCTGTTTTGTCAGGGAGAGCCAGCGGTGCCTCCACCTGGCTGAGCAGTGAGCGGTTCAAAGGTGCAATGCTAAAACTGAGATATTGGCTTGAAGAAGTGTAATTGTGATCTGTTCGCATATTTGAACTTGGTATTTGGTTTGCGTGTCTGAGCTCAGTATTTTAGTTTGTATATTTATATTTGGTACCAAAAGAATTTCTTTGGGGAGATAATTACAAGATGAGAACCAGTTCTGTTACTAAAGTACCACCTTGCTCCCCCTTCAGATGCATCTGTACACATGAGAGTAAATTAGTGGGGGAAGTGATTTGAACGTGAAATTCTGAGTTAGCTGTATTGCAGTTAGTGTTGTTCTGTGGATAGATTGATTTGGATCTAAAATTAATGTAAGGGATTGATGCTTAATATGCTGTCTATTGACATCTGTAAGAAATTACAAAAGGTAGGAGCTGAGGGACCTAACTATTGCTCAGCTAATTGGAATTGCAGAATTGCATATAAAGTTTATAGTCGCAGGAATTAAATGAAGAGAGAAAAAGGGCAAGAGGAGCCCAAGCCTATGCCCAGCAGCTTCCCCTTGATAAGCTGCGGCGAAAGAAAAAAAAAAATAGGTGAAAAGCTGACTGCCTCTCCTCCGGGCTCGCCGCCCGCGAGGGATGAAGCGGGGAGGGGCAGAAGTAGGAATTCGGCCAGTAATAGAGAAATTCCTGCAAATAGGGTTATTAAAGGAATGTGAGTCCAGTTATAACACCCCTATGTTGCCTGTCCGCAAGCCAGATGGGTCATATTGGGTGGTTCAGGACTTATGAGCTATAAACAAAATAGCTGAGGACCTCTACCCAGTGGTAGCAGACCCATACACCCTTCTGAGAGTATTAACACCTAATTTGACTTGGTTTATCATTTTAGATTTAAAAGATGCTTTCTTTTGCCTCCCTCTCCATGAAGCTAGCCAGACAATACGTGCATTTGAATGAGAGAACCCTAAAAATAAATGTAAAACCCAGCTCACATGGACGGTGTTGCCACAAAGATTCACGAATAGCCCGACAATATTTGGAAATCAGCTTGCTAAAGATTTTGAATCCTGGGAAGCCTCGTCTGATGAGGGACAGATGCTACAATATGTGGATGACATTTTAATCGCTACTAGAACCAAGGAGATGTGCATGACCTGGACCGTATGGACCAGAAACACCTGCAATGGAATAAGGAAGCCACACGAGCCTTTAAAGAACTTAAAAAGGCTTTGATGTCAGCCCCTGCTCTAGGACTCCAATATGTGAGTAAACCATTTTTCCTATTCTTTCACGAGAAACAGGGAATAGCCTTGGGTATATTGGCACAGGATCTTGGCCCATATCAACGAGCAGTGGCCTACTTCTCCGAACAGTTAGGCGCAACTGCAAAGGGGTGGCCTGGATGCCTGCAGGCAGTTGCCGCAGTGGTACTGAATATACAGGAGGCCTGGAGATTTACCATGGGTCAGAAAATGACTGTGCTAGCATCCCACACAGTGTCTAACAAGATGGTGTAGAAATTATCGTCACTAACATTGTCAACCCAGCTTCTTTCCTCAGTGGTAACTTTGGAGAACCAGTTCATCATGACTGCCTGGAGACCATCGAAGCAACATAATCCAATCGACCAGATCTAAAAGACATTCCTGTTGAAAACTCTGAAAACGGAAGCAGCTAACCGTGAGGCTTGTGCATGTGCACAGAGCAATTTGGAAAGAAAAGGGACTTTTGAACTCTCAAGGCAAACATATCAAACGTGCGGAGGAGATATTGAAACTACCGGAAGCAGTTCAACTTCCTAAGAAAATGGCAACCATGCATATTAAGGCACACCAGAAAGTGAGCTCGGAACCAGAAAAGGCTGGCGGACAGAGAGGCAAAACAAACGGCTAAGCAAAAGGTAAAAACAGAAAGTGCTCTAGTCCTTGGTGGGCAGGTCTCTTTAAAAGGTAAGCCAGAGTATACTAAAGAGAATCGAAACTCATCATAGATTTAGAGGAATCATATAATAAGGAAGGGTGGGTTCACATCCCCCAGGGAAAACTTATTGTCCCCTTTCACCTAGTTTGGCCTTTAGTAAGGGAAGAACATAAGAAAGGATTTTGGGGAGTAGAACCACTCACTATGCAAACATTTGATTAGGGAAAAAGGAGCTAGAAATTTGTATATCACTGTAAAACAGGTGACAGCAGTGTGATCTTTGCCTCCAGACTAATCCCAAAAATATGCCCAAGCTAGAAATGGGTCAAATGGGGAAGCGGAATGCGCCTGGACCACAATGGCAAATTGAGATTTCAGAACTCCCAGGAAAAGGGGGGTACCGATATTTGTTGGTATTAACTGATACTTTTTCAGGTTGGCCAGAAGCATTCCCTACCAGGACAGCAAAAGTTTAGGAGGTGACTAGAACATTGATCCATGAAATAACACCAAGGTTTGGAGTTCCAGCTGTTATATCCTCTGATAGAGGGCCACATTTTATTTATGTGTATGTGAAGTCTTTTGCAGAGAACTTTGGAATCATAATAGGAAGGTCCGTTTCAAGACCTCCTGATATCCTTCATTGCTACCAATATTAGAGAACAGAATGCCTGGATTCATCATTCTAGAGCGAAGAAAGCCTGTGAAACACCATGGAGGGTAATCCGGGTGTAGGTAATTAGGGTCTGGCGGCCGGAAGATCTCGCGCTGTACGAAAAGGTAGTAGCCCCTCCCTAGACAGGTAGGAGTGTGTGATGTAAGCAAACGGAAGTGACGTTGTAAACTCAAGGTATATAAACCTGTGTTACCTGCCAATAAACGCCATTTGCCATCCACCACATTGGTGTCTGCGAGCTGATGGACCGAGCGACCTGGGGTTGGTCGCCGTGCTGTTCCTGAACCAGGTCGCTACTGCCTCCTAGAGGCAACAAGTGGTGCCGAAACCCGGGAAAATCGCTTGGACTCAGGTGAACAGCGGCCGGAGCGGTAGGACCAGCCTGGCGAGGAGGACGCTTCCGGAGCCGCGAGGAGGATGGAAGCCCTCGTGAAGGTCGTATCTCAATTACATAAGCAATGGGGTATTGATTGTAAGCCTAAAGACTTTACTCTCGCAGTTGCGAGGCTTTTGCAAATCGGGGTCATTGAACAGCCGGTGGATATTCTCCACCCTGAGGCGTGGGACAAGTGCACTAAAGCGTTTGCCGAGGAAACGATGTCCTCGGGCTGTGGGAAAAACCTTAAGTCTGTGTTTTTGTCACGTTTTTAGTGGTTCACGTACCATATTTTACCAGTTTATTTGCCACATTCACGTACCGTACTTGTTGAATGATCTTTTTCAGAAGAAGAAGATGATGATGATGCACACCAAAAAGCGACAGAGGAGGTGAACTGAATGCAGTAAGAAGGTGAGTTAGCGTGCGGTGTCAGAGAGGAAGATGGGGAATCCTTGGGAGCCAGCACGATCCCTGGGGAGGAATAAGGAGCTGAAAGGAGCCGACGAGGAGCCCTGAGGATGACTGGGGGAACTGAGGCACGACCTGGGGAGCTGAGATGAGTTTTGGGGGACCGTGGCCCTTGGGAGAATGGAGGAGACCTGGGGAGGACTGGAGAGTCTTGGGGAATGGAAGTGAGTCCCTGGGAGAAGGGGGGATTCCTGGGGAATACAGACAAGCCCTGGGGGAC
Source organism: Columba livia (assembly GCF_036013475.1). Classification (NCBI taxonomy): domain Eukaryota; kingdom Metazoa; phylum Chordata; class Aves; order Columbiformes; family Columbidae; genus Columba; species Columba livia. The sequence goes on along the minus strand of NW_027043000.1, from coordinate 3,111,024 downwards.
CCATGGAGAGCATTGCAGAGTCCTGGGGAGACCAAGGCAGATCAAGTGAGGCCTTGGGAGCCCTGGGGAAATGAGACAAGCCCTGGGGAGAACTTGGGTGCCTTGAGGAATCAAGGCGAGCCCTGGGGAGGACTGTGGATCTCAAGGGAGCCCTAGGGAGATGAGGCCCTACCTAGGGAGGGAGGGTCTGGGGAGTCCTGGAAGATGAGGGGAGGCCTTGGGAGTCCTGGAGAGGCAAGGCAAGCCCTAGTTTACTTTTTAGAAGAGATTCTTATGGAATCTAAGTCTGCTCTGTCCTTCAGTCTTTCCCAGAACATAGTTCTGGTAGAAGTTAGGTAGGATGTGTGGTCTTGCCAGAAATTCAATGTAATGCAATAGCATTTTGATTAATTTTTTTTAAGGAAATGTAAGTACATAATTTCAATAATAATATAGTTACTGCATTTAATGAGCTAGCTTTTTATACAGCTTAGTATGATATCTTTTTCTCTCTCTGCCCTAGAAAACTGAAATTTAAATCCTTACTCAGTCACATTGCAGATGTGATAGATGTAGTTGTAGGAAAAGGGCAGGTGTTGTCATTTCCAGTAAAGGTCCAGGTGATTGGGGTAAGGGGGTGGGGGGGAGGAGGCCTTGGCGATATGAGCCACAGTCTCTCATGAGGGAGCTCATTTTGCTCCTGGGCTGCTTTGCTGTTGGTGTTCTGCTGTTCCTTTGTTCCTGCAGTAATTTGCAGGTTCTGAGCTGGAGAAGCAGAGGTGTCTATTTGAGGTAAGAGCTTCAGAACCAAGCCAGGTTCAGTAGCATATATGACAGAAAGGATGCTTGTCAGTGGGCTTGGTTTGGCTTTTGCTTTGCTTAGTATGTGTGGTATGTTTTGTTGTTGTTTTTATTTTTTTATTTATTTGTTTTATATCCCTTTATTGCAGATATTGAAGACGCACCTGGCAATTACAGGAAGGTCCCCCTTAGCCCATGTGGTGTTTTCCTTTGTTGAGGATGGGTATAGTCCCTTAGCCCTCTGAAAGCTAAGTGGAGGGACAGGGGCTGGGGGGACTGGGAATTGCAGGAAGAGGTTTAAAGTTCATAGAATCACAGGATGTTAGGGATTGGAAGGGACCGTGAAAGATCGTCTAGTCCAAGCCCCCCACCGGAGCAGGAACACCTAGATGAGGTTACACAGGAAGGTGTCCAGGCAGGTCTTGAATGCCTCCAGAGTAGGAGACTCCACAAGCTCCCTGGGCAGCCTGTTCCAGTGTTCTGTCACCCTTGCTGAGAAGAAGTTTCTTCTCAAATTTAAGTGGAACCTTTTGTGTTCCAGTTTGTACCCATTACCCCTTGTCCTATCATTGGTTGTCACCGAGAAGAGCCTGGCTCCATCCTTGTGACACTCACCCTTTATCTATCTGTACACATGAATGAGGTCACCCCTCAGTCTCCTCTTCTCCCAGCTAAAGAGACCTAGCTCCCTCAGCCTTTCCTCATAAGGGCGTTGCTGCACTCCCTTAATCATATCTGTTGCCCTATGCTGGACTCTCTCCACCAGTTCCTTGTCCTTCTTGAACTGAGGGGCCCAGAACTGGACACAATATTCCAGATGGGGTCTCGCCAGGGCAGAGTAGAGGGGAAGAAGAACCTCTCTGGACCTACTAACCACTCCCCTTCTAATATACTCCAGGATGCTCTTGGCCTTCCTGGCCACGAGGGCACTGCGCTGGCTCATGGTCATCCTGCTGTCCACCAAGACCCTCAGGTCCCTTTCCCCTACACTGCCCTCTAATAGGTCATTCCCCAACCTATACTGGAACCTGGGGTTGTTCCTACCCAGATGAAAAGCCTACACTTTGCCTTGTTATATTTTATTAAATTTTTCCCTGTCCAGTTGTCACTGGATGGCAGCACAGCCTTCTGGCGTATCAGCCACTCCTCTGAGCTTTGTGTCATCAGCAGACTTGCTGATAGTACACTCTCTTCCCTCATCCAAGTCATTGATGAATATATTGAAAGTTGACATGGGGAGAGGGCCATCCCGGAACAGTCCCCTTTAGGCAGGAAAACGGGGCAGGGAACATTTCAGCATGATGCCAGGTTGTGCTGGGCAGGGCTGCTCCAGCCTGTGTGTCTGCACTGTTGAGTAGTTTATGAAGCCTGCCTTGCGCCTGTTAGACGATGCTGGCACTTGTTGTGCTCGAGGGGCAGGGCAGTCTTCTCAGGTGCGTTCCTGGGCTCTGGAATGCCAGTGCTGATTGGCCTAGTGCCAATTGGGAGCTGGTGTTCTTGCTTAATGAGCCGAAAGCTTGGATGGGTCTTGCGCCTTGGACTTTTCCAGTCGACTGTGTTTTACGGTGTCGTTCTGGGCTGCGTTGGCAGCTCTGCTTTCTAGCCATCCAGTTTAAGGGACTGCGTGCACGTGCGCGTTTGGCTTGGAACAGCTCTGCCTGGAGGCGTTGAGTCGTGGCTGGTGGAATAGCGCTAAGCGTCCGTGGTTGTTAATAGGTTGATATGCATAGATTGTGTAGGCAAAGGTTGTGCAGTTATTTGGGATGGAGCAGCTGTGGGCAGGGAGTCTGGGCAGTCACTTCCGCAGCATTTTATGAAAAGGATCGGAGCCTTCTGGGCGGGGCTGTTGGGTGGGATGGAAGGCGGTTTAATCTGTAAGGTGTTAAGGCTTGTATGGGTGGGTCTTAATGTTTGGACTGTTTTTTGAATGGCAGGCTGTAGCTGGACTCCAGGCGGTGTTTCTAACTGGAAAGCAGACCTCTGGAATGGTTGATCTCTTGATTGTCAGCATCCGGGTGACTTGTTTGATGCACGTTTTTTCAGAGGCCAGGGGAAAACATGTGCACAAAAGAGTGACAGAGGAGGCGGGTGGAGCACTGTAAGAAGGTGGGTTGGTGAGCTGTGTCAGAGGGAAGGTGTGCCAGGTGCCTCTGTATAAATTTGCTTGATTGCTTCACACCTATTAAACAAAACAATGAGGAAATGTGGGTATCAGCCCTGCAGCTATTTGGAGGAGGTGAGCATTGAGTGCAGGGCTGAAGCAGCAGCTTGTTTTTAGGGGTTGTGTTGCTGGTGCAGGTATGAGCATCCTTTGGTTGTGTTTCACAGATGGTGCCTGAGCCTCCACGTGGTTGAGGTGGCAGCCCAAAGGGCTGGGGCCAAATGGGGCAGCAGCCAAGGTAAAGGAGTGGGAGGTGAGACTGGCTGGGGGCAAACTGTGCTTTTTGGCAGTGTTTGAGGATGTGCCTTTGTTTTGTTTTTGCATGTGCTGGACACAAGCCCAGAGGGGTGAAGGCACACACCAACCAGCCGCTGAGAAGGTGGGGCGCTGCTCATTGTTAAGGAGCATGGCCTTTTTGGGTGAATTAGTGAAGCGTTTCCTTCTTGCTTTGCAGGCCGCCTTTGGAATCAGATGAGCACTTGCATTGAGCTGGGCTAGAGGTGAGAAGGAGCGTGGGGCTGGGGGCTAACCCTCAGCTCCAAAGAGGTATTTGATTTCCTTTTAGGGGAGCTCACTCTAGAAGAATTTATCCACAGTGTGGAAAGAGATGAGGACCTAATGGAATTGATTCTGAGAAGTTTTGACCTTTCCAACATGCTCAAGGTCATACAGAGCGGCAGGTGCCACAGTGTCTGAAGGATCCAGTGATGCAGGTGGCATCTGTGTCATCAGTTGAAGGAAGATAATATTTGAAATGTTCAGAGAGCTTTAAATTGTCCAAGCTTGCCAAGGCAACAGCAGGTGGCCTGCTCCAGGAGTAACAATTTTCACTCTTGACTCTGTAGCTCTCCTGTTCTTTATTTCCCTCATTAATGACTGTAGCAGCCACAGAACACAAACCTTTGCCCACATATAACAGGCAAGTTTTTTGATGCAGTACAAGTAACTCACTTGGTCTCCATGAACACTGTTCAGAGTAAACAATAAAATAATGAAAGTACCACTAAATGCAACCTTTATAGAAAACACGGAGTTAACAAATTTCTTCTTTTAAGTACAGGCTCTTTAATCTACTATCTGAAGTGTGGACACAAACTTCTAGGAAGGACTGCATTCTATCTGGATCAATTAAGAATGAAGCCTGGTTTGCATGAAATTAACATTTGCTCTAAGTTCTTAAAATTGGAGTAGGTTCTCTGGGAAGTTATGCTAGGGAAGATATATTTAACTGAAGCTTTTAATTATGAACATTATTGGTTTTGTGTGGTTCTCCCCACTAAAAACAGTGAGTATCCTAGAGAGTTTGGCATAAAACCAGGATGTCTTCTATTAAGTCAAGACTCTTTGGATAAGATAATCTATGGCACTTATTTTCTTAAACACTTTACCTGCATTCCTTTCACTTCCTCTGTTACACTGCAATTAGAAACAGGAAAAGAAGAAACATCAGAAGAATATTAGAATAGTAATTAATGGATGTCTTTGTTTACTTTGGTACATCTCACAACTAGGCACTTCCTAAATAATAATTCCATTTCCATCAGGTTTCCCACGGCCTGATGAGAAAAGCCACAAATACTATATGTGTTAAAAGTTATCTGATCACTTACTTCTTGTCACACTATTGCTGTTAAAATCGCTACAACGATGTAAGCTTTAGCTACCTTGGCCCATGCTAAGACAGATAATTCCTCTTACAGTCCTTAATGTATTTAGTCTGTAAAGTTGTGCAGCAAGGATTAGTAGATGATGCACAAGGTATTATCCAGGAGTGGAAAAGGAAAGGGAAATACAGCCCCTTTGCTCTCTCCATTAGCTACTCTCTTGTTTCCCAAGACTGAATTTTACCCCTTGTCCCCTCACTCTGTGCGGTTCCAAACAGCTTCTGTGTTAACTCCCAAGGCACACCACATAACTTAGCTTTTTAGGCAGATATTAGGAATGTAGCAACAAGGTGACTTTTTGCAGTTATGATAGAAACACTGAGATTTAGAATAAATTCACTGTTGAGTTCTTATGAGGGAGTTCAGGAAAAAGAAGTAACTGCTTGCTTAATGTAAGTACTCAGAATAAAAAAAATACAGATCACACAACAGTAATGGCTTTAGTCTGGCAGAGACAGCAAGTGCTGAGACTGCAAAGATACTTTAATTACTTCAGCATTATTCTGCAGGGGAAAAAAAAAAAAAAAAAAAGAAAAAAATCTAATAATGAAACCAGTAAGCCCTCTGGAATTGAAGAGCTGATTACCCCTGAACCAAGATAAATTGATTCAATGCTTGTTAACTTCAATGACAATATTCTGATGAGATCCAAAAGTACACATGTAAAAAAAAAATATATGAGATGGCACAGCGAGATTTGAATTTATTCCTATAGATGATATATATGAAGGAAAAAGAAACATTACTACAAACTGCATAGTAGGACTACATTAATAGCTACCTCAAGTACTTCCTCCTGCAATTTTCTAAGGTCCTCGGTTGACACATCTTCCCATGATTTTGGTCCTAGAAATAACAAGAGAGATCAGTATAAACACAGCTTTTCTTATAGCACTATATATACACCCAGTATCATTCTAACAAACATAAACATTTAGGAAGAACGTATTACATAGTAACAACACATTATCAAATCTGAACAGCCTCCAAAACAATTGTAGAAGCAAAACCTCATGGGTAAACAAGCCACGAGAAAATTGTAATTCTAAGTTAATTGAGAAGTCAGGCAAAAGAAAACAAAAACAACGTTAGTTAAAGCCATAGTTAAGGCTTGACAGGACTGAGATCCATATTAATTCCATACTGAGTAGAGGTTAGTAAACCAGAAGTATAAGCCAGTCTATACAAATCAACGGTTGTGAATTACAGTGCTGTATGCCACCCTCTCCTTCTCTTGATGGACAACGTATACAAAATGCTATGAAATGCAATTTTCCCAGTCTGTAAAAGCCTTTAAAAGGTAAATCATATTTGGTGCAATGATTAGATAAGGCTTGGTACTGTGGTAGTACATCACGTGTACGTGTGGTAAGTTCTACTTTACAAGAATTGATAAAGTAACTTACAAAACATAATCATCACTTCAGTGATAATAACAACTGGAAGAACATTTCATTTCCCTGTAAAGCCACCAGGACGCTGAGTCATTAGTCCTACTAAAACCCCGAGGAAAGTATTTTAGAACAACAGGTTTTTTTTTTTTCCCCAATAAACTCTGCATAAGCATTGTCAACTCTGTAATGGATCAACATTTATAATGAAAACTGGAAAAATATGACATAGCACAATGCGGTACAGATTTATGCTAACCACTGAAACATTCAATGAAAAGTTAAAGAGACTATCCACCCAGTTCCCCCTGGCATTTGACATAAGAGAAACTTATCAGAGCAGCTTTCAGAATACTAAGCGGAAAGGAAATTACACAGTCCATTCATGTGTATCAACTTCCTGCTAATACCTCCATTCACAGAATCACAGAATGTTAGGGATTGGAAAGAACCTCAAAAGATCATCTAGTCCAATCCCCCTGCCGGAGCAGGAACACCTAGATAAGGTTACACAGGAAGGTGTCAATCCTTTGTTTCCTCTCAGTCTTCTTCACTTTGATTCTTCTTCTTACAAGTCATCTAAATATTAACCATTGTTATCCTGAACTTTGCTAATAACTCTTTTCTGTTGTCTAAAACAGAGCACGCGATAGACCAAAATGGTGCATATAAAGAAAATCTCCAGGTATTACATGCATGCCTCAAAGTTTACATATGAAAGGCCACACCAAAGTGTACAAAATTCAGCATCTTCTGCCATCAAATGTTATATAACTTCCACCAGTTGCATGCTTGACTAAGTATAAATACACAGCACGTAAATATTGAAGCTTTACGAAGTTCTTACCGTCAGGCGTACTGTAAGTGAGAGTTTCCATGGAGATAAGTAAATCATCTTCAAAAGGATGATTATACTAAATAAAAAGGACCATTAAAGATTAGAATAAATGCTTACAGTGATGTTTTTAACATGCATTTTAAGTATTGTTTTTACACAATTTTGTTTTGACCAAAACATGAAATTATCCACATGCTGCTCTATTGGCTGAAATTAGCAATCTCGAAACTTTAATTCCTAGAAAAAACACACATATTTTAAGCATATGTATGAGTTGTTCAATCTCAAGGCATAAGCCAGTTGCTGACAAAACGAGGCTTCAGCGAGTTTTCAAAAACGCTTAAGTTACTTAATTACAGAGCTTCTAAACTCCCTCTGTCGTAACTGGAAGCAGCCACTTACCAGAGACCTACAGGTCATGACATATGAAAATGTCATCCAGTCTAATGCGAGATGAGGAAAACATTCTAGAAACAGAGTCTTGTGGCTTTTTTTTAAGTTGTTGGAAACCATTGCTGAGGTACTAACAGGCTAACTCCTGTTCTTACCTCTGCTGTCAGAGTTCTTCCAAAGAATGTTTATTGATATGGTAATAGGTGCTTTGTATGTAAATATGGCCTTATATATAAATATATATATATATATATAAATATAGCCTTGAAATAATTATGCTTTTTGTATGGATAAACAACGTTTAATCCAATTCCTTGTATTCCTTACACGCGTGTTCATTAGAGCATAAGCAAAACAGCGCTGGGTGCGCGGGGGATTCACTCCACCCAACACGCACACTTTTAAGAATAAGAAATATGCTTAAATACCGTATGGTATTACATATTCATAATGACCCCAGAAACGCCTATACATATTCGTGACCTTTCCCGCCTTTTATTAAAATGAGTCTCAGATAACCATTTACATATTCCCCTCCTTGATCCTCCCCTGTTGCACCTGCGCAATGTCACTTGGTGAATTTGAGGAAGGGTCTTTAGGGGTCTTTGGATGAAGGCTCCTTCAGCTTCGTCACAGTGGACTTTTTACCTTTGGCTCATTAGGAGGAACTGGCTGGAATCCAAGCTACCAAACCGACTGGAACCAGACTGGTGCCTCCTTTTTGCTGTAAATCTTGGCTATCTTGTCTCCTCAAGGTTGCAGCTGGTGCTGTAAAACTTCTTATCTCGGCATTTAATGAAGTCCTGCTTTTTTTTTTTTTTTTTTAGCACAATTAGTTACATACAGCTCTAAACTAGATATTGATTATGTGGTTTAAAATGTTAGTTTGTTAGTAGGCCCTTATTATATAGTTGCTTAACCCTTAAAATGTTAGTTCGCTCTATCAATATAACTTCCTAAACACGTTTCATAACTTTTTACATAGAACTTAACCACCTTTCCCGTTTCCAAGTTCAGAGTCCGTGCCTCATTTGGTTATACCTGTAAACATGAAACATCTTAGCACGAATCACAACCACATTTTTCACAATTCCCCCTTTTTCTTTTTATCCTATTGATTCGTGCTTTGGCCTCAAAGTTAGCCAGCACCTGCCTAGCGGCAGCTAGGTCCAGTTTGGTGTTATCTTTTAAAATCATCAATTTATGCCCCATTCCTTTTGTTGCCATTTCAGGATCTATAGGCATAGCTGAGATTTGCATGCCTTGGACTACTGAATGTATTAACCGAATAAAGCACGGGATCATACATGGTACATCAGTAAACCCAGAAATGCGCATAATATCATGAACCCTATTTTCTTCCACCAGGCTCCCCCAAATAAGTTATCCCACCAATGGCTAGTAAGTATAGAATTCCATTTCTGTACTGGTACATGTGCAACTCGTTTTATCTCCTCTGCTATTTTCATTATAGCTTCCCCATTATCATTTATTTCCAAACAACACTCAGAAGTATTCCATTTCCCACAGACGCCCCCCTCTTCAGCTAAAAGATAATCTAAGGCTACCCGATTTTGGTACACTGCAGCCCTGGTCTGAGACAATTGTCTTGCTATAAGATTCAGTGCCTCAGCTGTCCAGTTGCTTGTTATTTCAACCACTGCTTGCAACCGGATCATTCGGTTTAGCATATATATTGGGGTATGGTATCCCCAGCTTCCATCTTGGGCCCAGGTGGCTGGATCATAGTATTCAATTATCCTTTTCGCAGGCCATTCATCAGCTTTCCAAGTTTGCGTTCCTCCTATGGGGACATTTATTAAACCCCTCTTCTCTCTGTTTAAAGTTTCGTACAGAGGTTTCCCCAGATGACTCCCTTTTTCCTTTGGTAAAAGGAAAAATGCTGGTTGAATTATCCCTATTGTACAGGACCCTCTCCACCTAGGCATTAACTCATTATAAGCTCTATTCCCACATATCCAAAATAATCCATCAGGGGCTTTCCATGGTTCATTTATATCGGTAGAGCCAGGATTCTGCCAATATCTCCTTAAATCCCCAATTTCCTCAAAGGGGTTTGCTTTGCTTTGATTCTTCCAGCATATCGTTTCATTTCCCAGGCTACAATTTCGAGACCAATATCCATTAGGTGGACCTGGCCACCAAGTGGGAGGAATAGAAGTATTTTATGAATTTGCCCGCAACACTAACTTACAAGGGGTTTGTCCAACGTATTCAGTAAAATCTCGTTTACCATCATCCCTTGATATGCACATCTGCCCTATTATTAAGTGACTTAATACCCGTCCTTCTGGTCTTTTTTCTCGAGTTACATGCATTCTGTTCCATACCAGTAATCCTTCTGGGCTTACACTCTCTCCTCTCCAAGGCCACTGTTCTGCCATTTGAGACCTCCCACATATCCAGCATGATGTGACATTTAATTCCCAGGCTATCTTTTCCATAAGGTCTATAAACAGGTTTTTCCCTACTGTTGGTAATTGTAATCCCTTGTCTTTTTGCCTGATTTCTTCATACCAATCACTGCTTTTCTGTACCACTTTCTGTTTCTCTCGCCTTCTTTTCAATTCCTGAGTAGCACTCTTAAGTAACTCCTCCTTATACTGATCTTGCACTCCCCCTCCATCTGAATAGCCCCACATACCAGTTTGTGAAAAACAGATACTCTGTTCTCCCCTAGGGCAGGAGACAGAGCCTACACCGAGTCCACCTTTCCCTAGATTAGTTGCTACCCATAACTTCTGCCCTTGGATTTCACATTTTTTCAATTTTGTTCTATCATAACATCCAGAATTAACATGAGTGTGATAATTGAGAACATATTGTGTCAGTCGTCCTATTCTCACGCGCTCATAGCACTTGGTACAGGGATTGGCCAGGCTAAGTTGGGAACAATAAGTCACCACTCTTAGCAAGAGGATCAGGTCCAGGTTTCTACACCCTCTGCCTCTCTGGCCTACCAGGTTGCAGCTGGCAGCCGAGTTCATCATCTTCTCAGCAGCAAGGGTAGTGTCCCCGCCTTTCCTATTTTTGCCGTAAGGTGATGACTTTTTATCGTATTCCAAACTCTTGGCCTTCAGTTCCCAGGAGCAACAGGACAACACGAAATTTGATTTCTCTTTTTACACTCTATTCTTCCTATCACTGGTGGACTCTCTAAATTCCCATACACCCCTTTAGTAAACACCTCCCATCATTCTTCACTATTCTTTTTGTATTCTTCCAGTGACTGTTAGAATTCTCAACCTAGCTTTGGTTTCCTTATCTTCTATTCTTAAATGCTTATTACACAATCCTGTTGGTAATTTCCCTTTGTGGATATGCTTATATCACAGTTCATTACAACCTAAACATCAAATACAGATAAGAGAATTACATATACAACTTAGTTCAACATGCTTAACTATTAAGACATTCTGATTTTCATTTATACTGGACATTCATATGAACAATACTGATAGTAGTTACATCACCGATCCCATGTTAATTTCAATTTCAATTCCCCTGGTCCTTGAGTTACTTTCCAGGTTCTTTCTTCTGTCAGGGGTCCTTTAACTCGAGAGGCGTGTGTCCATCCTTTCTCTGCAGTCCGAACCGCTGTTTCTGTAGTTAACAAAACAAGAAAAGGCCCCTCCCATCGTGGAGTTAGAGTATCTTCGTTCCAGGTTTTAATTAGTACTTTATCCCCAGGTTGTAGTTTATGAATTGGAAACCCTAAAGGCGGAGTCTGATTTAAAATCCCTTTCTCTCTTAGTTCATTTTGATTTTTGTTTGATTTTTGTCACATAGTGTTGGAAAGATAAAGCTTCAATTTCAGGAGGGGATGTTGGCATCCACTGAGTAAACGGCATGCCATACAACATTTCATAAGGGGAAAGGCCAGTGTCTGAATTAGGCATTGTCCTTATGTTCAGTAAAGCTAGAGGCAAGCACTTTATCCAAGATAATTGAGTTTCAATCATCAGTTTAGATAGTTGTTGTTTCAGAGTCTGATTCATTCTTTCTACCCTTCCGGAACTCTGGGGATGCCATGGAGTATGATATTCCCAGGCTATGCCTAAAGCAGATACTACAGCCTTTAGTATTTTAGATGTAAAATGCGTTCCCTGATCTGAATCAATGGCCAAAATCATCCCAAACCTGGGGATGATTTGTTCTAACAATATCTTGGCCACAAACAGAGCATTAGCTCTCGCTGCTGGGAAGGCTTCAATCCAGTGTGTTAATTGATCCACTATAACTAGCAGATATTTGTGCCGTCCCACTTTTGGAAGTTCTGTATAATCTACTTGGATCCTTTCAAAAGGTCTATAGGCAGTTTTTCTTCCCCCTGCTTGGGCCCGCCTCATGTTTCCTTTATTTATCTTTTGACAAGTCATGCACCCGTGGGTGATTTGTTTCGCTAGTTCATATATCCCAAAACACCCAAAATACTTAAGAAATTGATCACCCAATGCTCGGGTTCCCCAATGAGTTCTCTGATGCAACTGGTGTAAAATTACCCTAGCATAACTTTTTGGAACCATTTCTCTATTATCTGGTAATATCCACTTATTATTTTTAAATTGTGCTCCTATCTTTTCTAATTCTTGCATTTCTTTTGGAGTGAACGACTTCTCTCCCGTACTTTCTGATCCTTCTTTCAGAGGCTGTAAAACAACTGGTTTTAAAGGTAGCACTGCTGCTTTCCTGGCTTCTTGGTCAGCAAAATTATTCCCTCTAATTCTTAATCCTGTTCCTCTCTGATGCCCCCTTACATGAACCACTGCTATCACTGAAGGCTCCCTCAGGGCTTGCAACACTCTGATTATTAACTCTTGGTGTACTAGCCCCTTTCCTTGAGTGTTAACGAGCCCTCTCTCTTCTCAAAGCTTTCCAAATGTGTGCACCACTCCATAAGCATATTTGGAATCTGTATATATGGTACCTTCTTTCCCTCTTAAAAGTTTTCATGCTCGATATAGAGCAAAAAGTTCACAAGCCTGCGCCGACCACGCAGGGCTTAAAGATCCTGACTCGAGAACGCTCATAGTTTTTCCATTTACTATCGCATATCCTGATTTTCGTTTCCCGTCTACCACTCTCGAAGACCCATCAGTAAAATACTTTTCTACTTTTGTTAATTCCTCTTCTTCTAAATCGGGTCTGATTTTAGTTTGTAATTCTATCACTTGCACACAATCATGTTTAGAAGATTCAGCTACATTTCCAAATAGGAATTGTGCTGGATTCCTAGCTCCCGTTGTTTTCAGCTCTAAGCGAGGGGAGCTCAGGAGAGTGGTTTCATATTTCAGCATCCTGCTATCTGTTAACCATTTCTCTGCTTTCTGTTGTAAGATCCCTCTTACATCATGTGGGGTATAAACAGTTAATTCCCCCCCAAATGATACTTTCTTAGCTTCCTCCACCAACAAAGCTACTGCCACTAAAGCTTGTAAGCATGTAGGCCATCCTCGGCTTACAGGATCTAATAATTTCGAGTAATACCCTATAGGTTTCTTGCTCCCTGCCCAATCTTGGGTCAGTACTCCATATGCAGTTTGGTTAGTTGTTTCTACAAAAAGCTGAAATGGTCTCCCTACATCAGGTAAACTTAAAACAGGGGCTGTCATCAGAGAGTTTTTTAATATTCTCAAACGTTCTTCATCTTTGTCACTCCATTTGAGTGAGTTCATTGCTAGTTTCTCATATAAAAATTTTACTTTCTCGCTATAGCCTTCTATCCACTGTCTACAATATCCTAATAATCCCAGCAATTGCCTGACTTCTCGCTTACTTTTTGGTGCAGGCAAGGCTATAATCCCTGACACTCGGTCTGGGTCTAACTTCTTCTGCCCTTTCACTAGCCAGTGTCCTAAATACTTTACTTCTGGCTCCACGAACTGCAACTTGCTTTTTGAAACCCTCAGTCCTTTTTCCCCCAAAAAATTGAGTAATCTAATAGTCCCTGTTCGCACTGCTTCTTCTTCCTTTCCAGCAACTAATAAATCGTCTACATATTGTATGAGTTTTACCCCCAAAGGTGATTCAAATTCTAACAATAATTTTTCCAGTGCTTGTCCGAACAGGTTGGGAGATTCAGTGAATCCCTGGGGCAGCACAGTCCACCTTAACTGTTGCTGTCTCCCCGTGTCAGGGTCCTCCCACTCAAATGCAAAATAATTTCTACTATTTTCATCTAGAGGACGAGCCCAGAACGCATCCTTTAGGCCCACTACACTATACCAAATATTTTCGGGAGATATCTGATTTAATAACGTATACGGGTTTGCCACTACAGGAAATCGGGTTTTAGTTCGCTGGTTTACTGCTCTTAAATCTTGAACGAGTCTGTATGTCCCGTCTGCCTTTTGGATTGGCAGGACTGGGGTATTATGGGGAGACATACACGGCTCTAAGGTGCCATGTTTTAGCAACCTTTCTATTACAGGTTTTAATCCCTTACTTCCTTCCAGGGGAATAGGATATTGGCACACTCGAATTGGAGTGTCCGGGTCTATTACTTCTATCCTTATAGGTTCTATTTCTAATTTTCCCACGGTTTCAGGGGCTGACCACACAGCAGGATTGATCTCTGTTTCATCATTCGAGGTTAAGGTATAAATCTTTACTTTCAACTCCCCCTGCTCAACCCCTATGGTCAGCCCTAAAGCTACAATCAAGTCCCTCCCCAGCAAATTATTCTCAGCTTCAGAAACTAACAACGAATCATTAAGGCAAATTCGATTTTCTGATTCTATTTCTACATCACATAAAACAGGGACCTTGAAGGGTTCTCCCTTTGCCCCAACTACAAAAGCAGTTTTTCTACTTAATGAGCATCCTTTAGGAAGTTGCTGTACTGTGGATCTTTCTGCTCCCGTATCTACTAAAAATGTTATTTCTTCATGATAGGGGCCTATTTTAAGTTTTATCAAGGGCTCGTTAGTCGCTTTGGCCCCTAACATAATAAACATTTTCTCATCTTTCTCCCTTTTTAGACACACCCGCTGTATATGCCCCTTTTTCCCACAATAATAACAAGTAGGAATGCTTTCCCGTTGACCTGTGTTAACTGATACGCTGTTTACTGGGGCTGACCTTCCCTGTGGTCTGTTCCTAGGCATCCAGTTTATTGGGGCTGCTCTCCCTCTCTGTGAATTCTGTTCTTCCCTAAGTGGCATGTTATCTTCCTTTTTCTGGCACTCCCTCACTGCAGCTACTAAGACTTTTGATTTTGCCCTCGGCTTTTCCTCATCCCTTCTCACATACACCTTCTGTGCTTCCCTCAGAAGCTCCTGTAATCCCCTGTCTTGCCAGTCATCTATCTTTTCTAATTTCTTTCTTATGTCCCCCCAAGATTCAGCTACAAACTGAGTTTTCAATAATGTGGCACCCACAGGGGATTCGGGATCTAATCCCGAGTACATCTGTATACTCTTTCTAAGTCATTCCAGCCAATCTGTGGGGGATTCATCCTGCCTTTGGTACTCATTAAAGGCTTTATTAATATTTTGTCCTCGAGGGACTGCCTCTCGGATACCTTGTATAACCATTTCCCTTAAATCTATCATATTTTGTCTCCCCTGTGGGTCCTGGGAATTCCAATTAGGTCTCTGGGTTGGCCATTTTAGGTCCCCCTGGGGTCCTTGTTGGTGTCTCCTTTCCCAATCTCGCATACCTGCCACTCGAATCATTTCCCTTTCTTCTGTAGTAAATAAAATACTCAGACTGAGGTTCCTCCCAGGTATATATATTGGGGCCTAAAAATTGGTCCAGCCCTTCTGACACACCTATTGGATCATCTAATAATTTCCCCATATCCTTTTTGAAATTCCTGACATCTCCAGTGTTTAAGGGCGCCGTTACAAACCCTATGCCCCCTACATTACCCCCCATAGGCACTTCTCTAAGAGGGTATAATTTCCCTTCACTCTCACCCTCTAGCTCCTCCTGACTCATAGTTTTACTCCTTGTCCTGCTTGAAGGGGGGGAGGTAGGAGGGGCTGGAGCTGTAGTAGCGGTAGAGATATTTTCAGCAGGAGATGGGGGTTGCCCGTGATACGGCGGAGGTAAAGCCTCTAACGGGTCCCAGGGACTTTTCTCATCCTCTTCTTTCTTGAGAGCATACAATCCTATCACCGAGGAGGTGAACTGAATGCAGTAAGAAGGAGAGTTAGCGTGCGGTGTCAGAGAGGAAGATGGGGAATCCTTGGGAGCCAGCACGATCCCTGGGGAGGAATAAGGAGCTGAAAGGAGCCGACGAGGAGCCCTGAGGATGACTGGGGGAACTGAGGCATGACCTGGGGAGCTGAGATGAGTTTTGGGGGACCGTGGCCCTTGGGAGAATGGAGGAGACCTGGGGAGGACTGGAGAGTCCTGGGGAATGGAAGTGAGTCCCTGGGAGAAGGGGACTGCACTGTTGAGTAGTTTACGAAGCCTGCCTTGCGCCTGTTAGACGATGCTGGCGCTTGTTGTGCTCGAGGGGCAGGGCAGTCTTCTCAGGTGCATTCCTGGGCTCTGGAATGCCAGTGCTGATTGGCCTAGTGCCAATTGGGAGCCAGTGTTCTTGCGTAATGAGCGGAAAGCGTGGATGGGTTTTGCGCCTTGGACTTCTCCAGTCGACTGTGTTTTATGGTGTCATTCTGGGCTGCGTTGGCAGCTCTGCTTTCTAGCCATCCAGTTTAAGGGACTGCGTGCACATGCGCGTTTGGCTTGGAACTGCTCTGCCTGGAGGCGTTGAGTCGTGGCTGGTGGAATAGCGCTAAGCGTCCATGGTTGTTAATAGGTTGATACGCATAGATTGTGTAGGCAAAGGTTGTGCAGTTATCTGGGATGGAGCAGCCGTGGGAAGGGAGTCTGGGCAGTCGCTTCCGCAGCATTTTATGAAAAGGATTGGAGCCTTCTGGGAGGGGCTGTTGGGTGGGATGGAAGGCGGTTTAATCTGTAAGGTGTTAAGGCTTGTATGGGTGGGTCTTAATGTTTGGACTGTTTTTTGAATGGCAGGCTGTAGCTGGACTCCAGGCGGTGTTTCTAACTGGAAAGCAGACCTCTGGAATGGTTGATCTCTTGATTGTCAGCATCCGGGTGACTTGTTTGATGCACGTTTTTTCAGAGGCCAGGGGACAACATGTGCACAAAAGAGCGACAGAGGAGGTGGGTGGAGCACTGTAAGAAGGTGGGTTGGTGAGCTGTGTCAGAGGGAAGGTGTGCCAGGTGCCTCTGTATAAATTTGCTTGATTGCTTCACACCTATTAAACAAAACAATAAGGAAACGTGGGTATCAGCACTGCAGCTATTCGGAGGAGGTGAGCATTGAGTGCAGGGCTGAAGCAGCAGCTTGTTTTTAGGGGTTGTGTTGCTGGTGCAGGTATGAGCATCCTTTGGTTGTGTTTCACAGATGGTGCCTGAGCCTCCACGTGGTCGAGGTGGCAGCCCATAGGGCTGGGGCCAAATGGGGGAGTGGCCAAGGTAAAGGAGCGGGAGGTGGGACTGGCTGGGGGCAAGCTGTGCTTTTTGGCAGTGTTTGAGGATGTGCCTTTGTTTTGTTTTTGCATGTGCTGGACACAAGCCCAGAGGGGTGAAGGCACACACCAACCAGCCGCTGAGAAGGTGGGGCGCTCCTCGTTGTTAAGGAGCATGGCCTTTTCTGGTGAATTAGTGAAGCGTTTCCTTCTTGCTTTGCAGGCTGCCTTTGGAATCAGTTGAGCACTTGCGCTGAGCTGGGCTAGAGGCCAGAAAGAGCGTGGGGCTGGGGACTTGTCCCAAGCAGTACAGGCATTTTTTTATTTTTTTTTTTTTTGCTGTCTTAGGTTCCCATGAGTGACAAGGGCTTCAGCGTCCCCCTCCGGAATGAGCAGGTGAATGGAATGCCATGGGTGTTTTGCGCAAGTGGCTGTTGTGGAAATAGTTAAACAGGGCTAAACAGGGAGTTTCTGAATGAAATCAGAAATAAGAAGAGACTTTACTGACTGTGGAAAAAAGGGCTGGCTACTTATGAAGAATTTCTGGAAATAGCTAGATCATGTAGAAAAAAAATCAGGGAAACAAAAGTACAATTTGAAGTTAATTTGGCCAATTCTGTCAGGGATAATAAAAAGTCCTTCTTCAAATATGTTAATAACAAAAGGAGGGGCAAGGAAAACCTCCATTCTCTGTTGGACTTTGAGGGAAATATAGTTAACAAAGATGAGGAGAAAGCTGAGGTACTTAATACCTACTTTGTCTCAGTTTTTACTAGTAAGACGGGTGGCCCTTAGGACAACTCATCTCTGGAGGTGGTTGACAGAGATAGGAAGCCAAATAGGCCCCTTGTATTCCAGGAGGAAATAGTTGGTGATTTACTGAGCCATCTGGATCCTCACAAGTCTATGGGACCAGATGGGATCCATCCTAGGGTAATGAGGGAGCTAGCAGAAGAACTTGCCAAGCTGCTCTCCATCTTCCAACAGTCCTGGCTCACTGGGGAGGTCCCATATGATTGGAAATTGGCCAATGTTACCCCAGTCCACAAAAAGGGCTGCAAAGCTGACCCTGGCAGCTACAGGCCTGTCAGCCTGACCTCGGTGCCTGGCAGGGTTATGGAGCAGATCATCCTGAATGGAATCACACAGCACCTTCAGGATGGACAAGGGATCAGACCCAGCCAGTATGGGTTTAGGAGGGGCAGGTCCTGTCTGACCAACCTGATCTCCTTTTATGATCAGGTGACTCACCTGGTGGATGAGGGGAAAGCTGTGGATGTGGTCTATCTGGACTTCAGCAAGGCCTTTGACACTGTCTCCCATAATATACTCCTGCAAAAGCGGGCAGCCCATGGCTTGGACAAGTGTACTCTACGCTGGGTTAAGAACTGGCTGGAGGGCTGGGCCCAGAGAGTGCTGGTGAATGGGGCTGCATCCAGCTGGCGGCCAGTCACTAGTGGTGTTCCCCAGGGGTCAGTGTTGGGTCCAGTCCTGTTGAACATCTTTATTGACGATTTAGATGAGGGGATTGAGACCATCATCAGCAAATTTGCTGATGACACCAAGTTGGGAGGGAGTGTCGACCTGCTGGAAGGCAGGAGGGCTCTGCAGAGGGATCTGGATAGACTGGAAAAATGGGCTGATTCCAATGGGATGAAGTTCAATAAGGCCAAGTGCCGGGTGCTGCACTTTGTTCACAACAACCCCCTGCAGCGCTACAGGCTGGGCGCAGAGTGGCCGGAGAGCAGTCAGACAGAAAGGGACCTGGGGGTGCTAATTGACAGGAAGCTCAACATGAGACATCAGTGTGCCCAGGTGGCCAAGAAGGCCAACGGTATCCTGTCCTGTATCAAAAATAGCGTGGTCAGCAGGACAAGGGAAGTGATCCTTCCCCTGTACTCTGCATTGGTGAGGCCACACCTGGAGTATTGTGTTCAGTTCTGGGCCCCTCAGTTCAGGAAAGACATTGAAGTGCTGGAGCAGGTCCAGAGAAGAGCAACACGACTGGTGAATGGACTTGAACATAAGACCTATGGGGAGAGGCTGAGGGAGCTGGGGTTGTTTAGTCTAGAGAAGAGGAGGCTTAGAGGTGACCTCATCACTCTCTCTAACTACCTGAAGGGAAGTTATAGCCAGGTGGGGATTGGTCTCTTCTCCCAGGCAGTTAGCAATAGGACAAGGGGGCATGGGCTTAAACTCTGCCAGGGGAAATTTAGGCTGGATATTAGAAAGAAATTCTTTACAGAGAGAGTGGTCAGGCATTGGAATGGCCTGCCCAGGGAGGTGGTGGATTCGCTGTCCCTGGAGGTTTTTAAACTGAGATTGGACATGGCACTTAGTGCCATGATCTAGTAAATGGACTAGAGTTGGACCAAGGGTTGGACTTGATGATCTCTGAGGTCTTTTCCAACCCAGTCGATTCTGTGATTCTGTGAAATAGTTATCACTGACGGATGTGATAGTTATTGCTGGCACTGACTGGCTCTTCTTGTTTTTTGTTTGTTGCTGTTGCAGATGTTTTAAAGGAGTCTGGTGACTGCAGGAAGATGCCCACTAGACGATGCAGTGTTTCTTTTTGTTGCTGATGGATTCAGACCCATGCCTCTCTGAAAGCTAAGTCAAGGGACCAGGGCAGGGGAGGCGCTGGGAGTTGCAGGGAGAGGTTTTAAAGTTGGTGTAAGGGATGGGACGGTCCAGGTACAGTCCCGTTTTGCCACGTAACTAGTGGTACAGCTATGGTATTTTACCTGTATTTTCGCCACATTTTTAGTTTTTCACGTACTTTATTTTACCTGAACATTCACCACATATTTAGCAGTGCACGTGCCTTTCTTCACCTGTATATTCGCCACATCTGTATTGATGCAGCTGCCGTATTTTACCTGTATATTTACTACTTCTTTAGCAGTGCCTGTCCTGTGTTTTACCTGTATATTAGCCACGTTTCTAGTGGTGTAACTTTACCTGGATGTTCGCCACATTTATAGCGCTACAGCTACCATATTTTACCTGTATATTTGCTTTATTTTCAGCGGTGCAGCTACTGTATTAAACCTGTATATTCACCAGTTATTTATTGGTGCAGCTGTCTTATTTTACTGGAATATTCACCACATTTTTAGCGGTGTGTATGGGGATATAGCGGAAGATTTGGCGAGGAGGTTAGTTAAATGTAAATATGCTCAAGTGACTTGCACCTGTCTGTAGAAAAAGCGCATAGGTCACACTAATTGTTTTACTGACCTTGTGTGCTTGATGAGTAGAACCTCTGTGTTAGATAACGTAGGCCTGTGAGAAACTCTAGGCACCTTATCACTATGTCTGAGATTCCTGCTTTGTTTTGAGCAAGAGCGGGAGGCAATTTTGAACATACAACGCATCTATAGGAAGAAATAATTGCGTATACCTAGGGTTAGACAGGTGATCCTTATTTCACAGTCTTTGCTGCCATCTAGCTTATTTACAGAGAATGCAGTCTGTTTCGGCGGAGTTTCTGAAGAGCTTCATGTCTCAGGTGATTGAGCTCTCCATGTCACTGGAACTGCAATTAGTACACAGTCAAATAAGTAAAAGATTGGTTCCTTACAATGTTTAATAGTTATAGGGAGAGAAAGAGCGAGCGTGGGAAATCTTGCCTTCTGCCTTCTTCAGTGTTGGAACCTAGTTGCTACGCATTCTGTTTGTCCACGTGCACACACACCATTCCTCACCGAACAACAGGCAGAAACCTTTGCACAAGCACCCAGGCTCTGTCAGGCCTTGTCAGGCTTTGTCTATCCCTGTCAGGTTTCCTGGGCTCTGCCAGGCTCCTCTGGCTCTGTCAGGCTTTGTTGGTCTCTGTGGGACTCTGTCAGGCTTTGTTTGGCAATTTAAAACTCTGTCCAGCTTTACTGGGCTCTGTCCTACTCAGTCGGGCCCTGTCACGCTCTGTCAGGATTTTACTTGCTCGGTATAGCTTTGTGGAAATCTGTTGTTCTCTGTTGTGCTCTGTCAGGATTTGCATGGCTCTGTGGGCCCTGTTGAGCGTTGTCAGGCACTGTGAGGCTTAGTCAGGCTCTGTCAACACCTGTCAGGCTCTGTCAAGCTTTGCCGGGCTTTGTCAGGCTTTCTTCCCTTATGCAGGATTTGTCGGGCTCTGTCAGACTTCGGCAGGGTCTATCAGGCTTTGCCAGGCTATGTCAGGATTTGTAGGGCACTGTTGGATTTTGTGGAGCCCTGTTGGGTATGGTCGGGCTCCATCAGGCTCCGTTTGGCCCTGTTGGGGTCTTTCAA
Organism: Columba livia; assembly: GCF_036013475.1. Lineage (NCBI taxonomy): Eukaryota > Metazoa > Chordata > Aves > Columbiformes > Columbidae > Columba > Columba livia. Next base: position 3,090,061 of record NW_027043000.1, on the reverse strand, counting down.
GCTTTCCTGGGCCTTGTTGGGCTCTGTAATGCTTTGGTGAGCTCTTTCAGGCTCTTTTGTGCTTTGATAGCCTCTGTCGGGCCCTGCCAGACTCCACTGTTAGCGGTCAAGTGCTGTCAGGATTTGTCGGGCCCTGTCGAGTTCTATCAGGCTCTGCTAAGCCCTGTTGGGCTCTGTGGGGCTTTGTCAGTCTCTGTCTGGCTTTGTCATGCTCCATAAGTGCTCCAAAAACTGGATGCTCTTGCGATGCTTGTATTCAAATAATTATTGCAGATTCATTACAATTTGGGGGAATTTTTAACATCCAATGCATCTATAGTAAGAAACAACTGCATATACCTAGGGTTAGACTGAGGTTAATTATTTCACGGTCTTTGCTGCAATGTAGTGCCTTGTACAGAGAATGCACTACAACACACCGAACAGAGAAAATACCAGCAGCTCCTCTGTTCACACCTTGTTTCTGATATATGCTTGAACGCAAATACGTTCGTGCTTCTGTGAGATTAAATATGTCCCTCTGAATATGTGATTGCGCACATGGGTGCAATTGGTTATTCATACATTCAAGTCCTGGGGTGCGGGGCTTTCAGAACTGGATCTGTGGAGACGTCTGCGTAGATGCCGCTGCCTGAACACGCACACTCGATTGTTTACCAAAACATATGCGTACGTGTTTCACCATGTAGTTTTGCATGCACAGACCTACCTCTGTCAGGAAGCGAGAACGTAGTCGCGTGTGCACGCACAGAAGAAGAACCGGACCATTTGCCTTTGGGTGAACATGAGACAGCCATCTATACACTCACAGACACGGGAACGTGCATCAATGCAGTCACATAGGCACTAGCTTTTGACGACAGGCTGTGCTGGTTTGGGCACCTTTCAGGCACGCTCCTGAAAGCTGCGCACACTGCTGTTCATTCGTTAAAGGCCCTCTTTGGAAACCTTTCTCCGGTCGATCTACCGCTCAGCTTTCTTCTCGTGTAACTGAGAAATGTCAGCGCAGGGAATCCGTCTCTGTCTAGCAAATGTCAATCCTGCCTCGGCTTTCCTTTGTTGCCTCTACCTAGATAGTTTCCCTTTTCTCTGTTCACTTGAGCAGTCATGACTGTGTTGTGTTACACACAGGCACAGCCAATGCACACCAAGTGTCAACAGACACACTCCGCTGAGCTCAATACTAGTGCAGATGCACTTGTGCGAGGAAATCAACCCACATGCTCGTGGAGAGAAAGACATGGACTCACATGCGTGTGGAGCGACGCATAGATACAGCAGGCGCTAACAAACACAGACTTTCAGGCACACTGTCTCCACACAAACAGGAACCGGTCTGCAGGTGTCCTAGACGTTGATTATCGAACCCACCACATGGACCTGCGCAAAACTCCCAGGATTTACTTGTTAAGTAAATAAGAGATGCAGATTTATCAAGTCCAATGCATTGAAGCCTTCTGCCAGCTGCCTGTTAAATTTGCATTTTCTTTAATTACACTCGAAAAATGTAGTATTTAGTTTTAACGCTCATTTTTGGATCAAGAGTTAAGCTAGTCCCCAGAAGTCTTCTTTCAGTGGCATAGAAAACACTTTCTTCTTTGAAAACAGAGAGGAAGGATTCAAGACAGCTTTTTGACTTCTTAGGCTAGAGGAAAGGAAGAAACTGTGAAACTGCTTTCAGGTCAATAAGGCTGAAAATTCTTTTCCCTTGAGGTTTCCGCTCATGTAGAGCAAATTCCAGGCTTGGAAGAGCCTGCTGGCAACTGCTAAGGGTGTTGTTACCTTTTTAAGACACCAACAGTAGAACATTCCATCCTTCCATGCTTCATCCACAACCAGAAAAGCCCTTTAAATATAAAAATCCTGATAACTGTATTGCTTCTGGAAACTGGCTCACTTCCTCTCTTGGGATCTCAGCACTATTATAATCTTTCCTTGGTCAGCCACTGCCTTAGCTCCATGCTCCATGGCAACACTCTGCTATCTCATCACAAAAGTTAGATACAGATATCTAACCTGTTTGGCTGCTGCCACATATCTCCTTCCTCAAAAATTTAGTGTAAGCCTTCCAGTTTCATATATACCACTGATGGATAAACACACATGTAGAAGGAACTTCATAGTAAGTGTGAGTTACCATCTACTAGAACATGAGTACTGAACACAGACACTTCCAGGTTTTCTAACTATTCCACTCTGTAGATGGCACAATGTATATTCAAGACAAAAACATACAAACAAAAAAGCAACAACAGCCCCCTACATCTCCTTGTCGTTCTCTAAAACAACAAACAAAATACTACCTCATAAGCTCTTTTTTTTTTTTTTTTACTTTGTCAAGTGTTGTCTCAGTCAGCTTCACTCAATCATGTAAGCCTTTAGCCAAACACTACTGTTTGCTTGTCTCCATTTGAGCAGACTTACTCCTTCATATACAGCTGTGCACGTCAATATTTAATAATACTCCATTTACCTTCTCCAAGCACTTAAATACCAACAGCTATTCCCAGGCAAGTCACATGTCCACTTGACATAGGTTCTTACCTTGGAGACATCAGCAGCATATGTTTACCAAAGATCACATAAGTAGCCAAGCAGTCAGAGATACTTTCCCAGAATATGCACCCAGCAGTTTATAGCTTGGGGACTTTGAAAAGAAGAGGAAATGTCTTTGTGCACAATAGATGTGGATGGAATAATATTACCTTATGTCCCATTTTTCTAAAACTGGACTTCATTTGTCCTTGTCTTTATCATCCCGTATAACAGCACGTTAAGCATGCTCTGGCTCACTAATTTTTTTAATGTAACACTGATATAAAGAACAAGAAAGAAAAGTAAGAAGTCCTTTATATTCACAATGGATTTTACATCCTGCAGCAAATAATTTCTTGCTATTGAAGAGAGCTTCCATGCTGTTGCAGGCTGCTCAAAATAGCATACCAAGCTCGTGTCCAATACAATAGACTTTGCTTCTGTAGCCAGTCAAAGCTGACACTGTACAACAGTGATTTGCTCTTGGAGAGCAGATTTATTAACACACCACCAGGACCGCAAACCCAGAAATCCTTTGCTGCATTCTCAGTGTTCACCTTTCCATTATGCCCTGAATTATCTCCAAAGGAGTTTATTCCTTGTAAGCTTCTTGTTCAGGCTGATAAGCATTTCATTCTGAATCCTCTGCAGATCTCGGTTTTTCTCCTCATGCTCTTAGCTGAGAAACTAAGCAACTGTCTCCAGTATTACAATGTGTATCTCCCACTCTCCCCAGCTTCTCTTTCAGTACAAGATCCTTCTTTGCTTAACAAGAGGCCTCCTCTTGAGGTGCAGACTCCTATCAGATGGCCCTGGGACTCTTCTGTTCACTTGATCGTACAAATGGAATGACTCAATCCAGTCCTTATAACTGCTTGAGTCCTTCTCCTTCCCTGGGCTTGTGACAAAACCTTTACTTTCAAACACATGAATTGCAGTCTCCACTTCATAAAACCTATGTCTTCCCTGCTTTAAGCCACAGTTCAGACTACAGATGATAGAATGCATCACTTACCAAAAGGAGTTCTAGTTCTATTATATGTCCTGGTTTTCAGTGAAATGTGATGGACCCGTGCCTTTTGGTTTATCGATGAGAAATTTTGATTCTACTCGTATTGATGAGTGTGGTCTCTAAATTCAGTTGCTGGCAGATGCCAAAGCTATGTCCACTTTAAAATAGTGTCATTTTCATGCGATTTTTCATCATGTTAATTACAACCTCAAGAATGGTATAAAGTGGAAGAATTCCCACAATTTTCAGCGTTTTTCTATTAATTTCTCCTCATCAAATCTCTTCATTATGATAAAGCTCTAAATAGTTAAGAGTCTATATCACCTTTGGACTCAGATGGAAGGTTATATTATATTAATCAAGACTAACCTGCTCCTTCATGTTCAAATAAGATGCTAATCCAATAAATTATTTCTTAAGCGTTGATCTAAGGTAGTTAATGTAAAAATAATTTTCCAGAGTAATAACATCTCAAATAAGCATATACTGCAAAGGATATTTTCTCACATAAGAATTTTTCTTGAAGAACGTTTTACATTGCTCCTTAGACTACACTGAGGGCTATTTCAATGTACATATTCAGAAAAGATAAATGTAGTCATGTGATTCACTTTTTCTGTTAAGAAACCGTTCCGCCTTCTACATTATGCACGATTGGAAATAAAATCGTGTGCTCTGCAAAAACAAACAAATAAACAAATCCATAAAAAAACCAAACCCTCAGAAGTTAACAGAAAACTTCTTCGACGGTGCTCAGAGTGCAATCTTCCTCTGGAAGAAGCTACTCCAATGGCTTTTCTACCCAAACACGGGCATGTTTCATTAAATTTTAAAGATAAATACACATCGTAAGCCACATGCTGATGTACCCTGTCTTTCCACAAATGTTCTGGATTGTGGGTCCAGATTTATAGACTTTAAAGAATAGAGGAAACATATCATGATATCCTAACCTGACCTTCCAGAGCTGGCAATGGTATCATTTTGGCATCGTGCCTCTGAATCCTATTTCAGCTAAACCATAGTCTCTCTCGGAGATGAACTTTCAGGCTTGGTTTAGAAATCTCAAGAGATAAAGAGTCAAATAGCACACCTAGGTAATATAGATCTGTAATTTAGTTTAAGAGGTATCTAAATACTTTTGTTGAATTCAACACAACATCACAAACAGGAAGACTTAGAGCGTGGGTCTCATGTGAATATCACAAAAGCAGGTTTGTATCACATAAAATGGAACTAATATTCCTGTACATGCTCTTCTGTGGCAAGGCAGGTGGATAATAAATATACTAATAAATATATACATAGTTGCATATGCAAATGAATTTCAAATTCTTTTGAAATAAATTACACATTTGAATGAGGTAAAAACTGAAGGAGACTGTCAGTTTGCTAGTGAGGTTGCTTAAGATGATACCATAGATGGCATGTCCAGCTAGATGTGTATCTATATTCCGCACCTCACGTTCCTTTTCCGTAGGAGAAACTGGTCGAAGTATGGTATCTTCCTGTTAGCCTTTGTGAGAGATTCTCTAAACAAAATACATTAGAACAAGAAGGAACCAAACATAGTACTTCTGCTACCTATCCTTATGCTGTTAGGAGGACAAACACCTATTTCTAGCCCCAAATTGTTAAATCTGTCCCCTGCCCCCAAAGGTAAGTACAAGATTATATCTTCTCCTTTGAGTTGCAGTAGTATTGAATTGCAGAAATTAATCCAGGAAAGTTTAGAATGTCTGGGGGCCTTCTGTTTGTTTGGTTATTCTTTTTTGTTTGCTTCCTCCTCTCCACCCCCCTCCAATTACAGTATAACGAGCCCTGCAAAGAGAAAACCTGACAAGTGACCAAAAGTTTATTTGTTCCCGTGTTTTTTCTCTGTTGGTAGAGAAAGTCATAAATAATAGATTTAAAAAAGAGAAAAGGCACAAGTAACTATGTCTTTAGAAAGACTTTTACTTGCCTGTATTTTGTTGTTGAATATAGTTTACAGCACTGTAAAATATACTAAGAGGAGACGAGTAACTCCATCCCTAAGCTCAGAAAAGTAAAAACATCATCCAGATGGAGCAAATTACCGAAGGTAGGTGTTTACTTGGGTGCAACTCCAAGTTTGACCCTGTTTCCAAATAGAAGTGAAAGAACAGCAGAACAGGAATATATAATTAATACTAGAGAGATTCAGGTATTAGATAGTCAAAACACTCTCACCTTTATAATGATTAAATATAGTACTTCTGCCACTTACACTTCCCAGCTTGGAACAATAAAACGAGAATCGTCCTTCTCATGAAACCTTTGGCTATATGATGAACTCTTTCACAGAGGAGCGCATTAGTCTAAGAATAGCTTCAATATAGTTTCTTATGAACAAACTACCATGGCTCTTACTTTTCCCCATTGGAGATAGACTATGACAAAAAACCCTGATGAAATTTGAGCTTATCCCATTAGAATCATAATGTACTGTTTCCAGGGGCCTAATTTTTGCTTAGGACTTTTTTTTTTTTCAAAGATATAACAAATTTTTTTAAAAATATGCAATTTGAATGCAATAGAGTAAGAATGCCCCTGAACACAGTGCTACAGGTTTTTTGGAAGAAATATGTAATACGTAAAAAATAATAATCTGCTTTTGCTACATTTGACAGTAAATTACTTGAATGATAATTAAAATTAGAGTATAGAATACAAGAGACTATTTCAGAACAGACTATAATTAGTCTAATAGACTTCTCTTTCTGTTTATTTCTCACTCTCCATCAACAACCAGCACAACCAGTTAACCGTCATGGGTTGCATTTGCTATTATACATAAAGGGACAGCAGTGTAGTTATCTGAGGAGGCGAATTTTTTTCTTCGCACAGGTATTCAGCTTTTCTTCTATTGCTGCTGTTGCCAAAGTAGTAAATATTTAATGTATTCAGTTATAAATGTAAACATCAAACTCGCAACAGCTGTAAGGGTAGTACAAGAACACGTGGGAAAGAGCTGCGAGTTGTATATCTGTAAAGCTAAGATATATAATCAAAATCTCGCGTATTTTGTCCTTGGAACGTAAGATTAACTTGAAACGGACATTGGGAAAACAGAGAACTCAGAGTGGCACCTGTATGTCTCTGATCATGCCTTTACTATGGTTTTATAGGGTAAATGAAAACTGCTGTTGTTTCTCAGATACAACTAGTGTTGTCTGACAAACAAATAGCTCCTATGGCAAAGACAAAAACCAAAACAACCTGAAGTCAGACGTATGTTTGTATACATTCCCCTGAAATACAACCAGGTGTTTAAGTCAGAGTTGTGGAAAATAAATTTAAAAATAAACTCAGTTGTGTTCAGCTAGGAATACATATAAATATTGTTTTCTTAATCTCCCCACACCTATGCAATTTCCTAAATCATTTTTAAGAAAGAACTATAGATAGTGAAGTTTAACACATTGGTACGTTGTATTAGAAATCCCAGTTTCATGCCTTTTGTTTTGCTAGAATATTTTTAAAGTCCTAGAGAAGTGGGACTGCTCAAATACTGTAGATGTTAAACCTGAGACTGAAAAGGGAAACAACTTTTTTTTCAAACCTTTACTTTTTTCCAGATAATATTTCCAATTTAAATCAGAATCGGAAACACAAAAATAATACTTGTAATCAAAAATTTGTTTTCCTCCTGCACTTCAATTAAGGGCTGAAAATATTAAAATAAAAAATTAAAACTAAGAGTTCTCCTTCTGCCTGGAAACACCAGGGAAAAAAAAAGGATTCCTGAATCAGAAAAATAAATGACAGCATTCAGGATTAAGAAAAAGGTACATACTTAGATCAGAACTTTATTTTAGGTATTGACTCTCTTTCAAACGAATCACAGGGTTGTAGTTTCTATCTCAGTTACACATGCTTCACTTCTCTTATGCAACAATACTGGTTATGTTCCCTGAAAAAAAAAAAAAAAAAAAAAAAAAAAAAAGAGATTTTGTAGGAGAAGAAGGAAGGAAGACAAAGATGACACTTATTATTTAGGCACTACCTTGAGACTTAAAAGCTCTTGCCTTTGACACAGACTTCTTATAGTTTTGGACAGGTTGCATAGGATGCAAATGCCGAGTGACTAATTGTAGACTAACCACGTTACAAGCACTGATGGTTCTTGACGTGGCCTGACAACATCTTCTCAAGGTATGATGTCTCTTTCTTTTAACTCCTTCTCTGAAAAATCAGAATGATATGTAGCTGCTTCATGGAGGTGTCTTCCCTCCTCAAGAATGTCTGTACCTTGTAAAAAAGTGCCTCTCAATATGAAAAGTAGTATTGCTGTGATGGAGAACCCTCAAACACCTTTGGGAGAACTCTAGGAGAAAAGAAAGGACTGGAAATTGGTTGTTTAGTATAAAAGGAAGGATAAATGGCCACTGGAAGTAGAATGTGATAAAAACAGCTACAAGCCTGTCAGAAAGTTACATCTCTGTTTTGTCCCTTTTAAAAGAGAGTTCTGATATGAAGGAAACCTGCATCATAGAATTCCATGTGATTTGTGATTTTTTACTACCAAGGATTATCTTCTCTTGTTTCAACATCATAAACACATCTCTGGCTTGAAATAAAACAAAACTAAGAGAGCTTTTGCAACCCCAGCATAATTAGGGAACAAAGCCCATAAAGGGGCTGTCCCCAAGATGAGCTGGAGCCAGTCAACCAGGGAAAAAAATCTGTCTTCTCAGCAGGATCACATCCATTGCCTCCGCCACATGTGGCTAGCAACACGGGAACGTGTGTTCCTGTATTCTTTTACCTCAGCTTTCCTTTACAGACCAAGCAAAACATCAGCCCCCTGAAGGAATCCAGCTACAGCAAAACCAAAGAAGTGTGTTAAGAACCTGCTCTAATCTCATTCTGAGAGTACCATCTAGACTCTCCCCTTGACTGCTCTGTTCCAGCTAGACCTTTTAATGCATAAGTTAAATGCATAAGTTGAATGCATAAGTTAACGACAATTACAAAAATAATTTCAAAGCTATTGACTTTTTTCTTTATCGATTTCTGACTTTTACTGCATCTTACAGGTAAACCAATAGTCCAACCTTTGGCCGAATTTCTACGAAATAGTAGTTCTGTTAACAGCTTATTGACATTGCTCTCTTATTATTGAGCATCTGGGTTTGATATTAATTATTTAGCTTGTATAGCAATGGCTGTCACAGAGTAAACAACAAAATAGTAGCTTCAATTACAGAAAGCAAAAACCAGCCCACCACAAAGAATACAGTAAAATTGTTGACAACACAAACTATGGAATTCTTTTCTCTCAGTTGCAGAAATGGACTGCCATTTTTCTGTCTGGGGAGTTTTGGCCTTTCTGAGTTTGGCTCTTGTTGTTTTGTTGATACTGAACATTTCACACTATATGAAAAAGAAGCAAGGTAAGTAATGTCTCTGTAAGGATTGGAGTTTGAGGGGTTAAAGTGTTTGCAGAGAAAGCCATCACTGCTTGGAGATTTCAAGCCAACAAATGGATTAATTATCTTTTGGCAAGAATGATTCTAGTAGAGAGCATGCAACTTTTAAACATGTTTAGGGGAGCCAGGTATGATTATACAATGGTTGCTAGCTGCCCAGTCCACTGCCAAACACAGCTGAGTCCATTCTCTGAAGAAAAACCAACAGAACACGTACAAGTTGAGGAATTAAGTTTTGGCTAAATTTGTATTTTTAATGTACATTTTTAACATCTGCAACTTCTTTATTGAGGTGTACTTTTCATGTAACTGGTTGTTATTCGTACTTTAGTTTAAAAAGAATTTTAAGTAGCTGCACTGATACAAAATACATTTGAGAAAATTTTATCTTCCCAAAATTCCTGAATGCTTATTTGAATTTCAGATTTCATGCACATTTTGTGCTTAATTAGTTTGTTTTGAAAAAGTCCAATTTGCTTTTCATCGTGGGATGCTAATGTAGCTCTTAAATCAATGTGTCACTCACAATAAGGAACTGATTTGCTTAATTCACGTTAGAGGGTGACTACAGTCATACTCTTGTTTCGGTTAAAATTAACTATGACTTTCAACAGATTTGATGATGCCATTGCAACCTCTCTTATGCATGCAATTCTGTAGATTTCAGTTGCACATCCTCACCACGCCCATTCAGAGAAAAAGTGCGTTTCCACAGGGAAAACTGTACCTGTGCTATATGCACATGGGTGCTCAGGCAAACACTAGCGGGTTCAATCACGTTAAACACACATATGTACATAACCTAGATAAACAGGCCTATGCTTATAAACTGAACTCACCAAGTACAAGAGAATTAGAATATGGCAGGATATTAAAAGAGCTGCTGGAGAGCTGTGGGATGAGGGAGTGCCTTTTTGGTTTGTCTTTTAGTGCTGCTAGGCAGAGATTTCTACGATGAAAAATCACAGTCATTTACAAAACTAATGCTGAGCAAGGTTTTGGTAAGGTTGGCTGATGTTGCATTGCTCATGTAATCGGAGCTTACAGTGCTAAATTCAGGAGTTCTGGAGCAGAAGATAGAAAGTCTAACGTTCCTGAGTTATTAATCAAGCTCTAGCAACAAATCTCTTTGGAGCCAATGCCTCTCTGCCTCAGTTTCTTTTTCTGCGTGGTCACAGGATATATATCCCTCTTTCAGAGATATAAGCAGCAGAACTAGCAACGTAAACATTTTAGTTGAATCAAGACTGGAGTTTTTAAGAACATTGCCCCAAGAGACCCATTTAGTGCTTTAGTTTGTATTGCAAAGCAGGCTCAGAGGACATGAAGTGGGTTCGTTTCAGTGATCAATAATACCTCTAGAACTATGTCAAACGGTAGCTTAGTGGTCTTGAGATTAGCTTTACACTTAAGTAAGTTCCAGGAAAAAAAGAGTTCTATTCTTGGCTAGATAACAAATCTCTCTTCAGAACATGCACATAGCCATTTCTGTGCTGTGTCCCCGCACTTGTTTCCCCCACCCCGATAATTTTGGTCTTGTCTTTCAGATCACATACAATCTGCTTGCTACTGCCACATGCGTGTAAAATGTTTAAAGTCTAATAGTGAAGTCCTAAATCAAGCATATTCTGTGAATTAAAAGTATTTTTCCGTTGCCCTTCTAGCTATGATGGCTACTACACAGAAGATGACCCAGTTTATGGCAATCTCAATCAAGATATTTTAGGTAAGCTTCACTTTGAGAACACGTGTCTGTTCAGAGGCTGTGATAAATGTGTAGTTAAAAACTGACTGACCAACGCTTTCTGTGTTTCTCAACACAGAATTAATACCAGCTTGGGATAGAACTGCAAACCATCATACTGCACTACTCTTTTTAAGACCAGGTCTCATACTGAATTGGATTTTTTGCAGTCCAAATGATCCTGTTCAGCCAAATATCTCAAAACCAAGAGCTGTTCTTCATGTAAAGCTGCACCAGTTGAAATAACAGCTTGATCCATGCAGTTACAGCAAGCTAAGACACATATTACTCCCTGCCCAAAGTCAATGCTCCCACACAAGCTGGTAGAAACAGACACAGACCAGTTCTCTCTTGTGGCTGTCCACAGATCATCAGCAATGTTGACAAATATGCTGGAACAAGTCTGAAAACTGTGAGGAAATAATCTGTTTTACTGATGGCTAAAATGAGATACGTGATGAAAAAAATGACTTACACCAGATTTTTCAGAAAACTGGAAGTACAGTCAGGAATACAATTTAATCACCAGCTGCTGCAACTCACAGCCTCTTTCGTGGCCCAGTATAAGTTTGCCCGTGCTGAAAAATACATTAATATGTGGTTACGCTCTAATTGCAAGATGTACCCCTAGCAGTCTAAAATGACGCCCACTTAGTGAATAATGAGAAACTTTCCATCCATATGAACAGAAAATGCTTTTCATTTTCACAGTATGCATGTCTGAATTTCTTAGCTATTTGCCCTTCTGTTAATAGAGAAAGAGATCTGTGTGTGAATTCAAACCAAAACAAACTTCTACCAAAGTAAACTGGGCAAAGTTGGTTCTGTAACAGGGAGGATCTGTTAATTTGATCTTTTAAGACTCAGTAGTGTGCCTTAATAACTAAAACATTTTTCTACTTTGATAAACTGTAGAGGAATGTTGTTACGAGCAGATGAAGTCCCAGCCTCAAAGGCCAGTTAACCAGCTACAGGTATCTCTAAGTTTAATTCTGGATTTCTGAATTAGGGTAATGTGGTCTGTCTCAGAATTTTTGTGTGTATCCCATGACAATATATAACAAAAATTTTCACGCTGCTCCTCACGAAAATTACCATGCATTAGTGTCGTAGTTCATCAAGAAATTTAAGCACGGACTCGACCCTTTGTTCCATCTGGGACATTAATGAGGGAGCAGGAGAATTATAGACAGCTCATTTCCATCCATATGGCATAATAAAGCTCAGTCACAGGCATGCAGATCAGGCTGAATTGAGCCTACATCTAATGCCATGGCTTATGGAAAGAATTACTTGTATTTATTTTGGACATCATTCAAGTGAAAACACAAGCGGCATCACGTGATAATCATGAGTTTGACTGGCTCTCTCTTGCCCAACACAAAATCTATATGCCTTAAATAAATGCCTGGTTTTGTATCGATTTATATTTTGTTGAGATACCTGGTTGCCTAAAAGCATGCAACCTTCAGCTGAAATTTGTCTGTAATTGAAGCATTCCTAGCATTGATTTCCTGAGTTGATTTCCAGCTTCTCTCTCAGGATACTTCCAGGTGGTGGAAAATTTATTTTTTTTTTCTTTTTAAATCTAGACTTTTGCTTTATTAACTTCACAGAAACAGACTAACCTATGAAAATTCCAATATGAAACATGTTTGATAATTTGGCTTGAAAAACACAGATTAAAACAGGGGAAAGACACACAAAGCATACATTTTGCACTGCAAATGAGATCATATTTACAGACAAGAATCACCCATCTTTAGTCTTCTGTACAAACCAAGCCTATGAAAAATGTTGCTAGGAACTGGGTTATAATTTAAAAAACAAACAAACAAAAACAGTAAGAAGAAAAAGAGATCGAATAATGTCTTACATCCCAAAGAACTTGGTCCAGTTATATAAAGTACCCTCAGTCCCACAGTGAATCTTTCCAATAATAGCTGCCACTACCCTGTGGAGGGGTTTTGATGGATAAAGATTTGTTGCTGAATTAGTCTGGCTCAAAGGAATCTCAAGGCCACTTGAAGAAGCTGAGAACAGAATCTGCTGTGAGAAAGAGGTGTGTTCCTCAATCAGCGGGGTCCCCACATGGCGTGAATCATCTCCCCCCCACTGCAGCGATGTAATACTGAATGGAGCAGTCTGAGGGTGAAGTTTAAAGGCATCCCTAGCAGACCCGTAGTTCTAATGAAATTGGAAAATCAAACCAAAGATTTGTTAATAGGCTTATTCTGTGGTAATTATTTGTAAGAGACTTCTCAGTAAATTCACCATGCTAGTTTTTGAGGTCATGGGAGAGAACGAAAGAAAGGCTGTTTTTTGAGACCAATAGAATGACAAATTTGGAACAAAGTTTTGATACATGAATTCTTGTAGTTGCCAGAAAGTCCTATACCTCTCTTGGGTCAAGGTTTCTTAAGTAAATTGTAAGCTCAAATAACGTTTTCTGAGAATTCTGTTTAGTTGCATGGCCTACAAGAAGCTGCTTGGATGGCGCAGATGTACTTGCTGCAAGTGTATTTCCACTAGTATTAACAGCCAATGTTTCGATAAAGCAAATACTGCACTGATAGATCTGAAACAGGACTTCGATCCAGTAAGGGAAAACAATACCCAATAAATATGACAACCAAAATGGACTTAGAAATGTTGAGAAATAAATTTATGACAACCTTACAGGCTGACTGCATTCGATTGGACTTGCAGATTTGTCTATGAAACAACCTGTGGCTATTGTGGGACAGTATGATGAGATTGCTGGCAGACTGATATACCGACTGTTCAGTTGTCACTCTGATCAAGAAAATGCAGGGAATGAATTTAAGTCTTAATAGGCCATGATCCTTTTGTCATATATGTACCATTTGTGAAATTTAATTCTGATTTTTTTTTTTTTTTATTTGTAATCTATGTCTTTGTGAATTGGACTATCTGTTTTTTTTTAACAGCACAGCTTTTGGCATGCCTGAATGTAAATTGCTGCAGAACCTGCAAGTCTTTAACATCAGGTCATAGGCCATACTTGTATTTGGTCTGATCCTACATACTTGCAAAGTTTTTGTTGATGGTTCTGGGAAGTCTCATAAAGCTGTAGTGGTTTGGTGTGAAGATAACGATTGGCATCATTCTGTAAAAATTATTGAAGTTTCAACCCAATTAGCAGAACTTGGCACAGCTTTAAATTACTTAGAGCTTTTTAAGGAGGAACCTCTAAATTTGATTTGTGATTCTGAGTACGTAGTCAAGATCCAACGCATATTGCTAGTTTAAACTGGGTTTTTAAACTAACAAAGTCATGGGCATTGAAAAAATGCAAACTATCTATCTACACAGACTCTTTTTTATAAAGGCATTTTAAAGAGAATATTTCAATTTAAACTTGTCTAATTTGGCTAACTGTAATTATATGAAGTGAATTACCTATTCAGGAGGAGTGTTGTGTTGTATTAAAAAAAATTATGTGTGTAAGGAAATTCTTAGCCATTTTTTGTTAAGCTAAATTTTAATGTAGCTGACATGGTAATTTTCCACACTTTGATCTAAAATCATTTAGCAGAAACCTGTGTAATTAAGAAGCAAATATCTTTACTGCTTAATGTAAACACTCTGGCACATCATATCAAAAAACATTTACCTACAGTGACTCCACATGTGTTTGGGACTAGTCATAAGATTCTATCTAGATTTTTATAAGTTGATTAACATAAATTTCTTTTACCTACTTAAGCATCATTTGATACACAGCTGTTTGAGATAAATGCATTATGGTCACCATTTTCTATTGGTGTCATTCTTCTGAATTCATCAGCTGTTCATAGAGGATCTCAGTGAAAACAAGTGGCACATGGAAAAAAAACTTTCAAGTGTGACTCCCCAAAGTCTTGTTCTAAACCAACATGAAGCTGCAACTTGTTGTTGGGGAGGTGCTTTGAAGTCATGAAGGTATATTGTAAGTTGACCTGATTATCGGAATGCTTCTTGCTAGTTTAATAGGCAGCAGAAAAGGAAAAAGAAAGCCTAATGTTAGCTCATGTTACATTATAACCCTTAGCAAATATGAGCGGTGAAGGGGCAGAGCTGAGCCGCTGATCCTGAGGGCTGCCAGAGCCCACAGGAATGCTTTTGCTTCAAAGCCCCGCCTGGGAGAGAAAAAAACAGTCTAGCACTTGCTCTCAAGAAGTGTCTTTGTCAACAAGATTGATGCAGATGCCAGCTGTGAGTGTCTGGAGAAGCTGGGCTGCCTATATCATCATCACAGGGGGGGTAGGTTTTATTTAAGGTAGATGTGTGCTGAGAATGGCTAATGATTTTGTCACCATATTCACCTTGAGAAGAATCACAGGTTTCAAACTCACTCTGTGCAGCTGGGTGAGCTTTGCCAGTCAATGGGGTAACTGGTAGTTTCCAAAAAGAAGTACAGAGGAGCACTCAGAAAAGACAGGCCATTCTCAGGTCACACAAGACAAATGACAGCTGCTGTTTCCTTAACATCAACATTTTAACATTATAGTTTTTCCTTGTTTCATTTCTTTTGCTTGTTTACAGTTTGATGCACAATCTTGCTTTGCAGTCTGCATAAATGCATACTCTGGGAAAAAGCATTAGCTAGCGTTCATTGACTTTGGATTCCTAAGGTCATGGAGTCTGAAATTTTTGGTTATACCCTATCAAATATACCAGTTACTACTGCTATAGGATAGTTTTCATGTGCAACTGCTGAATGCCACTCTCATTTTCTCACAGGGGTGGTGTAAGAAATTATTTACAATTGAGGGCTCCTGTCAGTCTAGTGAAGTGTTGCAGGAATTCCAAACAGCCAAAAGGAACTACTGGGTAGACTGGCTGAAAGACTGATCTTCTCCCAATGAAACTGAAATAACAGGAACACACCCTTATTTTCCCAGGTTAGTGATTACCTCAAATACAAAATGTCTGAGGCTACTTCTATTTCTTGTATAAAATTACATATTAAGAAATTAGAAGATGGTTGTAAACTGAGTGACTCCTAAGCTAGGGAATGTCAAAGGAAAGTAATTAATCTCATCCTGTGTGTCCACTGTATTGGTGGCTTTACAGGGAAATGAAATGTTCTGCCATCACTGAAGTGATTATTATGTTTCGTAAGTTAATTTATCAATTCTTGTAAAGTAGAACTTACCACACATATACGTGATGTACTACCACAGTACCAAGCCTTATCTAATCATTGCACCAAATATGATTTACCTTTTAAAGGCTTTTATAGACTGGGAAACTTGCATTTTATAGCATTTTGTATACGTTGTCCATCAAGAGAAGGAGAGGGTAGCATACAGCACTGTAATTCACAACCGTTGATTTGTAAAGGCTGGCTTATACTTTTGGTTTACTAACCTCTATTCAGTATGGAATTAATATGGATCTCAGTCCTGTCAAGCCTTAATTGTGGCTTTACTTAACCTCAGATACCATGTAGTCAGCATGCATTCAATAAAATTTTAAGAGTAAAATAATTTGCTTTTTTTCCCCTCTTCGTGGCATGTGCGGCTGTAATGCTCCTTGGATTTTAGCTTAGTGCTGTTAGACTTAGCATGTGATTCTTTTGTTGTTGTTTTGTTTTGTTTTGCCTGATTTCTCAATTAACTTAGAATTACAATTGTCTCTTGGCTTGTTTACCTATGAGTTTTTGCTTCTACAGTTGTATAGGAGGCTGTTCAGATTTGATAATGTGTTGTTACTATGTAATATGTTCTTCCTAAATGTTTATGTTTGTTAGAATGATACTGGGTATATATAGTGCTATAAGAAAAGCTGTGTTTATACTGATCTCTCTTGTTATTTCTAGGACCAAAATCATCGGAGGATGTGTCAACCGAGGACCTTAGAAAATGGCAGGAGGAAGTACTTGAGGTAGCTATTAATGTAGTCCTACTATGCAGTTTGTAGTAATGTTTCTTTTTCTTTCATATAAAATATCTATAGGAATAAATTCAAATCTCGCTGTGCCATATCATGTTTGCAAGAGGTATTAATCAATTAATCCAACATCTGCCTTAAAATAGGGGTTTAGGATAAATTGGTTAAGACTGTCAGATGAGACAGACTAAAATAGATGACCATTTACCAGTGGTAAGCACCACTAGTAAACCTGGGAAAAAATAAATATTTTTTTTTTTACATCCTGGCTGATGGGGATGTGTACTTTTGGATCTCATCAGAATATTGTCATTGAAGTCAACAAGCATTGAATCAGTTTATCGTGGTACAGATAATCAGCTCTTCAATTCCAGAGGTTTTACTGGTTTCATCATTAGATTTTTTTTTCTTTTTTCTTTTTTTTTTTTTTCCTGCAAAATAATGCTAAAGTAATTAAAGTATCTTTGCAGTCTCAGCACTTGCTGTCTTTGCCAGACTAAAGCCATTACTGTTGTGTGATCTGTATTTTTTTATTCTGAGTACTTACATTAAACAAGCAGTTATTTCTTTACTGTTTCCTGAACTCCCTCGTAAGAACTCAACAGTGAATTTATTCTATATCTCAGAGTTTCTGCCATAACTGCAAAAAGTGACCTTGTTGCTACATTCCTAATATCTGCCTAAAAAGCTAAGTTATGTGGTGTGCCTTGGAAATTAACACAGAAGCTGTTTGGAACCGCACAGAGTGAGGGGACAAGGGGTAAAATTCAGTCTTGGGAAACAAGAGAGTATCTAATGGAGAGAGCAAAGGGGCTGTATTTCCCTTTCCTTTTCCACTCCTGGGTAATACATTGTGCATCATCTACTAATCCTTGCTGCACAACTTTACAGACTAAATACATTAAGGACTGTAAGAGGAATTATCTGTCTTAGCCAGGGCCAAGGTAGCTAAAGCTTACATTCTTGTAGTGATTTTAACAGCAATAGTGTGACAAGAAGTAAGTGATCAGGTAACCTTTAACATCTATTGTATTTGTGGCTTTTCTCATCAGGCCGTGGGGAACCTGATGGAAAATGGAATTATTATTTAGGAAGTGCCTAGTTGTGAGATGTACCAAAGAAAACAAAGGCATCCATTAATTACTATTCTAATATTCTTCTGATGTTTCTTCTTTTCCTGTTTCTAATTGCAGTGTAACAGAGGAAGTGAAAGGAATGCAGGTAAAGTGTTTAAGAAAATAAGTGCCATAGATTATCTTATCCAAAGAGTCTTGACTTAATAGAAGACATCCTGGTTTTATGCCAAACTCTCTAGGATACTCACTGTTTTTTGTGGGGGGAACCACACAAAACCAATAATGTTCATAATTAAAAGCTTGAGTAAATACATTATAATTGATATTGCTGTCATCACAAGTTGTTTAAAATAATCTCACCTGATCAATTAAACAGATAGCTTGTTGTTGTATATGTCAGTTTTGGCAGATATTCATTGAATCTAAAAATTCTAGCCCTAACTTACATGGATGTTCAAGTGGAGAGATTTGGAAGTTGCTAACTTTTTGAAATAATTAGATA
This sequence comes from Columba livia, assembly GCF_036013475.1. NCBI lineage: Eukaryota > Metazoa > Chordata > Aves > Columbiformes > Columbidae > Columba > Columba livia. Next base: position 3,071,841 of record NW_027043000.1, on the reverse strand, counting down.
AGCAGGCATATTAAAAAAATGAGTGTTTAAATACTCTGGTATATATTAGGTGCTTCACACGCATAGCTGTCACCAAGGCAGATGATTGCTTCCTTCTTGAGGGAAAACAGAAAATAGCAATCATCTGAAATTTGTCCTCCTGTCGTTTGAGAGTGTAATTTCAAATATGTGTTTGATTGATAAAGTAATTTCTGCAAAGTTAGAAAATGTAACCTTGTGTTTTCTCAACCTGTGTAGTGAAATACAGGAAACGAATTTCAGAGGCGTCTGTAGCTTAGCTTCTTTAAGTGTCCTTTGTGTCTTTTGTACTCATGGGATAAATGAGTGATGCAGTTCAGACTCTGGTAGCTTCATAGCAGTGTGCGATAATATGATTATCCACTCCTTCTCCTCCTCCTCCTCTTGTAAATGTTCTACGAAGAGACTGGAGAGGATTTATAGCAGCCTTGGTGAGTCCCAGCTATCTCCAAATGTAGTAGCTTCTTAGAGATGTTGGATTGGATTCCTCACTTAAAAATGGAGTTCACTTAGGTGTTCTGGTTTGGGGGTTTGTGGAGTTTGGTTTGGTTTGTTTTTTTTTGTGTGTGTGTGTTTGGGTTTTTTTAATATACAAAAGGTTAGCAACAGGACATGCCAACTCTTAAGAAAAAAGAGTATTTCTAGCTGCTTTAGCTAAAATTTTAGTTTTAGCAGGTTTTTTCCATCTTTAGTATTCATTCAGAGACACTTCTTAGCGAAGGCAGTGTTTCTTCCAGGTTTTATACAGTTCTTTTGTTCTGAAAGTATGCGAAGCCTATCAACAGCAGGTACAAATAAACCAAACAGCTCTCACCTGTACATGAAAGTATTGGTCTTCCCTTAAATGGGAAAATTGTTAGGTCTACCTCCTTTGGTTTCACAGGAAGTAGCATGGCAAAGTACAGTGGTATGTGAACAATTCCCTGTATCTATTAGGGTAGTATCACAGAATAATTTATTTGGAGAGAAAGGGGATAGTTCAATCTGCATTGTATATTTATCTAAGTGTATTTAAGTTCAGAAGATTGTATCAAAGTCAAAACTTTACAGTTTACAGTTACCTCCGTACTAATATGTTCAACTCTTCTGTAAGATATCTCTTTTAGGTAATGATATACCCTTTAGATAACATTGTATTGAGTGCATTTCCAGTGAAATAACTTCCTGTATTATTGGTCAAATTTTTCAGAGAGAAAGGTGGAAGTTTTCATTTTTCCTCTCTCTCCTGCACTTGAGCAACAAAGGTGTTCCCGAATTTCCCTTTTGGCCCTTTAAAACACTTCAGGGCTCCCTGGAGAAGATACTTGATTTTTTTTTCTGTTTTGTGCAGTGCCGTGATCCTCTGCTAATAATGTTCTAGTGATTTGAAGTATGATTGACAATACATTGAAAACATATTTAAAATTACACTTTTGTGATGTTTCACACCTAGAAGGATATTCAGTTTGTATGCAGATCAACTTGTTGTATGATACAACCTATTTCTAAGAAGTTGTAATTGACATGATGGAGTCAACCATTCTTGGACACTTGAGTTACCTTTATACAAGAACCTCTCATTTCTATAGCAGTCTAGTAATTTCTGACCGTTTAGGGAGCAGTGTGCCAGATTTGTGCCCAGTTCTACTGGATAAAGAATACTGAATGGCAGAAAGCGAGTATCAGCTGTTAGAGCAGCAATTGCAGGCTGAAACTTTTCCAGATGATAACATTAACATTTTCACTGCTTCCTCCACTATTGATGCTTGGTAACTGTTTTCCTGTGGATAAAGTGATAACTTTTTTTTCTTTTAGTCATGTGGGAAGAAACTTTGATAATCTGACAAGTATGGGTTTCAGTTCTAATAAAACAATTCTGCTGGGGTCAGGTAAACTGTCAAAGACGACCCTCCGTTTGCTCAACATTTTCACCAGATGATGTGAAATTGTGTTGTTTCCCACAAAGATACAGTTTCTTTCATATGTGGCTTTATTTTAGCTCTATGGCAGCAGGTGTCCACAAAGCTTTAAGTGATGACTGCAGTGACAGGGGACAAAAACGGAAGATGGGATAAGTTGGAATGTATTTTCATTCGCTTTTTAATAATTTAAGGATAGTGTCAAGAGGCAGCGATGTCGTAGGTATCATAACCAGATCTTTCACTCTTTTTTTCCATTTTCAGGGGTATTCTCCTTTCCTCTTTCCCTCCCTGTGATGAACACGATCATGGGACAACGATATAACAGCCAGGGAATTTCAGAAATGAGAACTTAGAATGCAGCTACATGTTTTCTGATCATGAAAGACTAAGGCTTTAGCTAGTGATGAATTGGAAGGTCTGATACACCTAGCAAAGAAATGCTTTATTGTGTTTCATTCACAAACATACCACATAGAATACCTAAAAATTAAGTTGGAAGATTTGGACTTGCTTTTTAATATTATTAAGTCTGTCTTATTTCTTGCCTTGGCAGTTCTAAGGCACTCTTGACAAGAAGCAACTAGGAAAAGGAAGCATAGTAGAAGGTCCTCACTGTCTTTGTTGGGAAATTTAGGAATGTAGTAGAAAATAAGTGGGAATGATACCTTAATTAATAGTGAATCTTGCCGTTCAGTACTTAGAAAACATTTCCCATCTGAAATTGTTAGCGTAAATCTTGAAGAAATGGTTGCAAACAAGTTATCTCCACTCTTTGTTCCACTCATGCCATTTAGGACTCTATAAGCCATGCTTTTAGATTTGACTTGAAATGGAAAGGTAATACAGATAAACAGTTTTAGTGTAGAAAAGAGTTTTCTAAAATGAAACCTGTTTGCAAATGAGTCATACAGGGTGTGTTTAAAAACATTTCTGGTTTGGTTTTGAGTTCAGCTAGGTTTTATTTAGTATTTATTTTCAAATTGTAGGTGAAGAAAGTGATACCGATACAGTTTCAGTAAGAAGAAAATTTCAAGACATTCACTTACAGGTAAAAAATTTCTGATGTCTAACGTAACGGAATAATTTTATGTTCAATAGACGTGATTGAATTATTTGAATAGCTTACATATGCCTGTGGTGTTGATGCAGTCAGCAGAAGACTCCATGTAGCCTGCATTTTAATGCGTATTTTCAGCAAGTATAACAAGAGAGAGGTTCAATAAATAATGTCATGAAGGCCAATATGAAGTAATATTTTGTCTTGGTATTATTAGTATACCAGAGAAAGCCATACAAGGCATTCCAAGCATGAAACAGGCAACTCTGAGAAAGGCTACGATAGGTATGGAAAAAGAATAACCAGATGAATCAAAAATGAAAAAACTTATAAAAATATGATCATTCACCTGAGAGCCTAACATAAACAGGTAACATGGTGTTTTGTTTTTTAAAACAATAAATAAATCTGAGATAATGGCTACCATAACAAAAGCAGACTGGAATATCCTGCTGTTGTTTCTCAGACCAGACTATGGGCTACCCAGAGTAGTTACACTGATGCGGAAAAGTACAACACACATTGTGTGTGTGCAGCCATACTAATCCTGTGTTCTGCTTGCTCAAATACCAATTACGAAAATTGAATTTACTGTCCTTGCTTGTTCAGCATAGTGCTAGGCATTGTCATGTCTCTGACAACAACTAATACAAACCACTTCAGAAAGCAAGAGTTTCACTAATGGAAAACATTTGCTGTTTATCACCAAATGCTTTTAGATTTTACATAGAGGTGAATTACAGAGTAGGCCTTAATTTGTATATGAACTCAGGGAATATTAATAATATATATATAAAGATTTGCAGCTGTAATTACCAGTGATTTGTAACCTAACACTAGGACTCTTTTATTTTTTTTTTTCTTTGTTGTTTGGGGTTTTTGGGGTTTGTATTTATCAGTAGGTCTTCTGAGGCAGTGTGTGCTTTTTGCTGCATCAAGAAACTAGCTATTTATCTCTTTTTTTTCATATGTCTTCACATATGGTTCCCTCTTGGGATATTTTTAGCATAAAATGTCTTCATTAAAAATAAGTTTATGCAGGTTGGGTAACCTCATCTGAATAATAGTAGTTTGAAACAAATCTAAGTAATGTTGTTTGGGTTTGTCAGTGTCAGTATCTTCTGTGTTTTGAATTTAACTTCTTTTTTTTTTTTTTCTTCTCCCCCACTAAGAATCTGTATGTCTGTGATGGGAAAATACAAGAGAAAGGAAAAGTGGATGTGATAGTTCAAGACAATGTTAGAAAAATTCCTGGATGGATTATGGTAACATATTTCACCTGTTCTAAGTTAGTAGCTAAGTAGAATAAAGTAAGAGCTCTCTAACTGTGCAGCACCATGAATTCTAATACAACTTCTCTGCTGTTCTATCATTGTTCCTCTCTTGCTTGCTACTTACATAAATATCACAGCATCTCAGGTCTCTGACAGCAATGATTTGTAAGAAACAGTGCAGACTATATCCAAATTTTTTTTCTTTTTTTTTCTACTTTGTTCTTTGAACCCTGAGGTGTGAGTTGATCCTCACTTCAGTAAGTTTTCTGAAAAGCCTAAATTTGAAGGTTGTAGAGAAAAAGGGAGTTTTAGCTTTATTTTGGGTTTGGGGATAAGGGAGATTAGGGGCACGAAGGATTCTGTTACATGGTATGGCTTCTGTTTCCTACTCAAGTTGCCAGGGATGTATAGATTATCCAGGTGTATATATATCTCCATGTATGGATTCTCATATTTGGGAAAGGGATTAAACTATGACACATAATGTAGAATTTGCAAAAATAAATAGCCTTTCCAAAATTAAACTGCTAACTCTTAAAAATTGTTACTGAAGTCTGACTAGACATTTTCTTCCTTGTCTGAAACTTACGAAGGCCCTTAGGACCATAACTATACAGGACCTATTATAGTAAGGAGAGAGTAGGAGAAGTCACACATAAGGTTTGGTTGTTACTTCTAGTGTGCAAAAAATTGAGGATATTAGATTGTGTCTTCTGTTTGTTTTTCAGAGAGAATGTCAAGGTTCGTCAAAAGGTCTGCATTTAGCTTCACCAGTGCAAGAACTGATTGGTACAGCTAAATCTTTTGTAGGTTGGTCAAATATTTTAGTTACAAAACATGTTTCTATTAAAATTCATTAGAAATATTTAATTTATTGAAAACACAGAGGCACTGTTTATCTGGCAAACAATGCAGCAATGAAAACCTGTGGGACCCAGCCACATCACTCTGATGTATTTGCTGTAGGGATACAAACTCCTCATGAGCATTCACATACCTGAAATAAAGTGTTGAAAGCAGATATTTGTTGAGAACGGGTTTTTATTTAGAACATATATTTTGTCAGAACACAGAATATAACTGTCAAATTCACTGAAACATATAAAGTTTTATTGAACAATCCACTCTGTGAGCTATGTAGAAAATTTAACATAGCAGGCATATAACAAGTCATAGCGCCTAATACTGCACTTCAATCATCCATCCCAATTTAGAATTTTTCATGTAGTGTCAATACCCTTATAAAGCACAAACAGGCAGGAATCCAGCAAAAAGAGCTTGATTCTCATCTTACGACTAATATGTTAAGAATCAAAGCTTATTAGCAGATAACAAGAAAATACTGATCACACTGTTAGAACAAACACTACTAACTACAAAATTTAAACTTTGCCGTAGAACGGAACCCTGATTCCCTGCAATACCTGATGAAGCCAAAGGACTAAGCGCCCTGTCAGAAGGGATGAACCAGTCCTGAAGATTTACATTACAGGTAAGCATAAAACAGGACTAACTGCATGACACATACATAAAATACATCCCTGATTCTTGGAAGAAGAAAGAAAAAACAAAACAAACCCAAACTTTATAAAGCAAAGTTTTTTCTGTAGCAGTCCATGAATGCTCCTTGGTGGGTTTCAACCAGGAAGTCACCCAAGCGATTGCTGGGATTTGTCATCTTTTCCCACAGTGTAGCTTAGTTTTTTAGATACCCTATAGAAAAGAATGGTTAAGATTATAAAGTAAATTACACAAAAATACTATGCCTGCCAAAACTCTGATGAACAGAATGAAATTGAAACAAATCATCAAAGCAAGATATCTGAACATCTTGACTGTAAACAGCAGCAGGACTCCTTGTCCACATTCCTATGTGCTCTCAGCTAGAGAGAAAACTTTTCATCCTATGTCATTTTAATGTCTCCGTAATGCTACTCTCTTAACCTAAATTATATAAGTATCTCTTAAACTTCCCGATGTAAGCTCGGAATGTATTCACCAATAGCTAAAAAGGAAAGATACAAGTGAGAATGTAATTATTTCCTTGCATATTACTTAAGAAATGGCATATTTTGAACCATTTTGGTTTACATCTGACAATTCAGTATAGCACTATAGCTGTACAACAGCTGTTTGGGTTTGTCAGTGTCAGTATCTTCTGTGTTTGCCTAAATTTGAAGGTTGTAGAGAAAAAGGGAGTTATAGCTTTATTTTGCGTTTGGGGATAAGGGAGATTAGGGGCACGAAGGATTCTGTTACATTGTATGGCTTCTGTTTCCTACTCAAGTTGCCAGGGATGTATAGGTTATCCAGGTGTATATATATGTATATATCTCCATGTATAGATTCTCATATTTGGGAAAGGGATTAAACTATGACACTTTGTAGGTGAACGAATTGAGGCGAACAAATTAAACTTTACCGGGTTCCACTGAAATCATTAGACTTGTTGATTTAAATATTAAATCCAGCCCTTATTTCCATGTTCCCAGTCATTTCTTCTGAGGCAAGCTGTGACATAATACATGAGTTTTTCCATCGATGTAATCTGTTAATGCTTTATTCTCAGGGCTCTGGATTTCAATACACCACCAAAACTAGCTTAGTTTAAGATTCAAAAATGCTAATCTTCTGATTTTCTTTTTAAAATCTAATTTTGGTTTAAAGCATGTCTGTAACATGACATGAACTTTTTTTCCTACTAAGTAAAATGTTTGTTTTATTTTTATGAACCTTGTCATCAAGATAACAACTAATATGTAAAGGAAAATACTGAAGAAGGTGCCTTGAAATATTGTCAACTGGTATACAAGAAGAAAATAGCAGAAGAAATGTACTTCTTTGCATGTTTCTTGCCTTGTTGCATTTTCATTGCTGGTTAAATGTAAATAATTTGTTTATTTGAGGTGGACATCTGTTTGTTTTGCCTTCCTCACATTTTAACTAATACTTTATGTATTATGTTTTTTTTTTCTGGTATCAGCAGTTCCTTCTACATTTTTCTAATGGCATAAGCATTTTTGCAGAAATATAGCTTATACTTAAGTACAGTGTGTAAAATGTATTGTAAATTAAGTTTTGCCAGCACCTTTTGCATTAGAATATTTTTGTAAGGAAACTTGCTCATTGAAGTATGCCAGTGAAGTATTACCCATGTCTTAACAGGCTAACATTTTAACAATATACAGTAGTGTCCATGCTACTCAGCATTGTTCTTACCCTTTTCATACTACTGTTTTCTACCACCAGAATCTGGGATTGCAGGTACCAACTCTGGTTGGCCTAGTGCAGTGAAGAATTGCAGCAGTCCCAGAAATGCACAGTACTGTCGCAAAAGGTAAGTTCTTCCTCAAAAAGAAAATCCAAAAGAAATTCTTGGTGCTTTATATCTATATTAAAGGTGTGGAGGCTGTTGCTTACATGTGTCCTTCTAGAATGAAAATCAGATCGGATGCTTGGGAAAGCCCAAGCTAATCAGACCTGCAGACTCAAACAGTGGGAAGCAAGTGTCTGGACAAAACTAGCCAGACTTCAGCATGGCTGGCCAGTGAACGTAAGGTAGTAAGATGCTTGACTGAATAGCTACTCCAGTCCTTCTTTCTGTTCCTTGTAGACGCATTTATTATTTTAGATATAACTCAGATGGACTGCCAGCTGACAAGCTTCCTTGGGCCTGTAGTGTGTCGTTCTTGTATATGGTTCCAAGGAGTGAAGCTCTTGTTTAATGGCTATAGAGCCCTCAGAAGTTTTATGCTTAAGCCACGTGGCAAAATGCTGCATTTGTAATGAATGGTGGTGGAAAGAAACCAGTATTGTCTTCCTGTCTCAAACTTGATAGCCTTTCTGGAGAAGGTGATTATGAAAGACGTATTTCAGAAAAAGGAATGTTTATAACTAAAACTTTTCTTGAGCTCTGTGTGACTGCTGTTGTACAGCTATAGTGCTATACTGAATTGTCAGATGTAAACCAAAATGGTTCAAAATATGCCATTTCTTAAGTAATATGCAAGGAAATAATTACATTCTCACTTGTATCTTTCCTTTTTAGCTATTGGTGAATACATTCCAAGCTTACATCGGGAAGTTTAAGAGATACTTATATAATTTAGGTTAAGAGAGTAGCATTACGGAGACATTAAAATGACATAGGATGAAAAGTTTTCTCTCTAGCTGAGAGCACATAGGAATGTGGACAAGGAGTCCTGCTGCTGTTTACAGTCAAGATGTTCAGATATCTTGCTTTGATGATTTGTTTCAATTTCATTCTGTTCATCAGAGTTTTGGCAGGCATAGTATTTTTGTGTAATTTACTTTATAATCTTAACCATTCTTTTCTATAGGGTATCTAAAAAACTAAGCTACACTGTGGGAAAAGATGACAAATCCCAGCAATCGCTTGGGTGACTTCCTGGTTGAAACCCACCAAGGAGCATTCATGGACTGCTACAGAAAAAACTTTGCTTTATAAAGTTTGGGTTTGTTTTGTTTTTTCTTTCTTCTTCCAAGAATCAGGGATGTATTTTATGTATGTGTCATGCAGTTAGTCCTGTTTTATGCTTACCTGTAATGTAAATCTTCAGGACTGGTTCATCCCTTCTGACAGGGCGCTTAGTCCTTTGGCTTCATCAGGTATTGCAGGGAATCAGGGTTCCGTTCTACGGCAAAGTTTAAATTTTGTAGTTAGTAGTGTTTGTTCTAACAGTGTGATCAGTATTTTCTTGTTATCTGCTAATAAGCTTTGATTCTTAACATATTAGTCGTAAGATGAGAATCAAGCTCTTTTTGCTGGATTCCTGCCTGTTTGTGCTTTATAAGGGTATTGACACTACATGAAAAATTCTAAATTGGGATGGATGATTGAAGTGCAGTATTAGGCGCTATGACTTGTTATATGCCTGCTATGTTAAATTTTCTACATAGCTCACAGAGTGGATTGTTCAATAAAACTTTATATGTTTCAGTGAATTTGACAGTTATATTCTGTGTTCTGACAAAATATATGTTCTAAATAAAAACCCGTTCTCAACAAATATCTGCTTTCAACACTTTATTTCAGGTATGTGAATGCTCATGAGGAGTTTGTATCCCTACAGCAAATACATCAGAGTGATGTGGCTGGGTCCCACAGGTTTTCATTGCTGCATTGTTTGCCAGATAAACAGTGCCTCTGTGTTTTCAATAAATTAAATATTTCTAATGAATTTTAATAGAAACATGTTTTGTAACTAAAATATTTGACCAACCTACAAAAGATTTAGCTGTACCAATCAGTTCTTGCACTGGTGAAGCTAAATGCAGACCTTTTGACGAACCTTGACATTCTCTCTGAAAAACAAACAGAAGACACAATCTAATATCCTCAATTTTTTGCACACTAGAAGTAACAACCAAACCTTATGTGTGACTTCTCCTACTCTCTCCTTACTATAATAGGTCCTGTATAGTTATGGTCCTAAGGGCCTTCGTAAGTTTAAGACAAGGAAGAAAATGTCTAGTCAGACTTCAGTAACAATTTTTAAGAGTTAGCAGTTTAATTTTGGAAAGGCTATTTATTTTTGCAAATTCTACATTATGTGTCATAGTTTAATCCCTTTCCCAAATATGAGAATCCATACATGGAGATATATATACACCTGGATAATCTATACATCCCTGGCAACTTGAGTAGGAAACAGAAGCCATACCATGTAACAGAATCCTTCGTGCCCCTAATCTCCCTTATCCCCAAACCCAAAATAAAGCTAAAACTCCCTTTTTCTCTACAACCTTCAAATTTAGGCTTTTCAGAAAACTTACTGAAGTGAGGATCAACTCACACCTCAGGGTTCAAAGAACAAAGTAGAAAAAAAAAGAAAAAAAATTTGGATATAGTCTGCACTGTTTCTTACAAATCATTGCTGTCAGAGACCTGAGATGCTGTGATATTTATGTAAGTAGCAAGCAAGAGAGGAACAATGATAGAACAGCAGAGAAGTTGTATTAGAATTCATGGTGCTGCACAGTTAGAGAGCTCTTACTTTATTCTACTTAGCTACTAACTTAGAACAGGTGAAATATGTTACCATAATCCATCCAGGAATTTTTCTAACATTGTCTTGAACTATCACATCCACTTTTCCTTTCTCTTGTATTTTCCCATCACAGACATACAGATTCTTAGTGGGGGAGAAGAAAAAAAAAAAAAAGAAGTTAAATTCAAAACACAGAAGATACTGACACTGACAAACCCAAACAACATTACTTAGATTTGTTTCAAACTACTATTATTCAGATGAGGTTACCCAACCTGCATAAACTTATTTTTAATGAAGACATTTTATGCTAAAAATATCCCAAGAGGGAACCATATGTGAAGACATATGAAAAAAAAGAGATAAATAGCTAGTTTCTTGATGCAGCAAAAAGCACACACTGCCTCAGAAGACCTACTGATAAATACAAACCCCAAAAACCCCAAACAACAAAGAAAAAAAAAAATAAAAGAGTCCTAGTGTTAGGTTACAAATCACTGGTAATTACAGCTGCAAATCTTTATATATATATTATTAATATTCCCTGAGTTCATATACAAATTAAGGCCTACTCTGTAATTCACCTCTATGTAAAATCTAAAAGCATTTGGTGATAAACGGCAAATGTTTTCCATTAGTGAAACTCTTGCTTTCTGAAGTGGTTTGTATTAGTTGTTGTCAGAGACATGACAATGCCTAGCACTATGCTGAACAAGCAAGGACAGTAAATTCAATTTTCGTAATTGGTATTTGAGCAAGCAGAACACAGGATTAGTATGGCTGCACACACACAATGTGTGTTGTACTTTTCCGCATCAGTGTAACTACTCTGGGTAGCCCATAGTCTGGTCTGAGAAACAACAGCAGGATATTCCAGTCTGCTTTTGTTATGGTAGCCATTATCTCAGATTTATTCATTGTTTTAAAAAACAAAACACCATGTTACCTGTTTATGTTAGGCTCTCAGGTGAATGATCATATTTTTATAAGTTTTTTCATTTTTGATTCATCTGGTTATTCTTTTTCCATACCTATCGTAGCCTTTCTCAGAGTTGCCTGTTTCATGCTTGGAATGCCTTGTATGGCTTTCTCTGGTATACTAATAATACCAAGACAAAATATTACTTCATATTGGCCTTCATGACATTATTTATTGAACCTCTCTCTTGTTATACTTGCTGAAAATACGCATTAAAATGCAGGCTACATGGAGTCTTCTGCTGACTGCATCAACACCACAGGCATATGTAAGCTATTCAAATAATTCAATCACGTCTATTGAACATAAAATTATTCCATTACGTTAGACATCAGAAATTTTTTACCTGTAAGTGAATGTCTTGAAATTTTCTTCTTACTGAAACTGTATCGGTATCACTTTCTTCACCTACAATTTGAAAATAAATACTAAATAAAACCTAGTTGAACTCAAAACCAAACCAGAAATGTTTTTAAACACACCCTGTATGACTCATTTGCTAACAGGTTTCATTTTAGAAAACACTTTTCTACAATAAAACTGTTTATCTGTACTACCTTTCCATTTCAAGTCAAATTTAAAAGCATGGCTTATAGAGTCCTAAGTGGCATGAGTGGAACAAAGAGTGGAGATAACTTGTTTGCAACGAGTTCTTCAAGATTTACACTAACAATTTCAGATGGGAAATATTTTCTAAGTACTGAACTGCAAGATTCACTATTAATTAAGGTATCAATCCCACTTATTTCCAATCAGTTCTTGCACTGGTGAAGCTAAATGCAGACCTTTTGACGAACCTTGACATTCTCTCTGAAAAACAAACAGAAGACCGCAACTCAAATGATTTAAATAAAACCGACAAGACATCCACAGAGAAGCAGCCATCTTCAAATAAATGTGACTTCCACACAAGTTTATTTCATAATGAACCTCTAAGACAAATACTGTTGCTATTAAAATTTATCTGACTGCAAACTTTTTTGATATAGCAGAAAAAAAGTTACATTTCTAACCAATGCCTTGTTAGATATAAGAATGTATCTATAGCAAGCCACAACCTCTCAAGTCTGTATAGAGTGAATATGATAAGGTGTGTATAAAAAAAAAATATTGCTTAAATCTATTGCTAATGCTGCATAAATTACAGAAACTTAATCTTTCCCAAAAGAGAAGATCTGTATCCCCAAACATATGACTCTGCTGGTACTAAAGCTGTAGCAGGACTTCTCATGATTGAATGCATGTGACTTAAATAATAAAAATAGTACATGTGCTTAAGCAGGTATGTTTACCCGACTCAAGACTGTCACTAAACAAAGGGTTCACTAGTAAGTATTTGGATCTCATAAAGATATTTTAAAAGTTCACACTGAATAGCATAGAACTTTATGTATCCTAGCTGAAAAGACATATCAGAATATAGAACAGGTAAAATGTGCACAGTAGCTTTAATAATCCATAGCCAAAGCCCTTTTTTTTAAAGGGTTACACTAACCATAATCTCAGCCAGTTCAGATGCTCACTCCATTTACTTTTGTATTTCAAATTAAAAAAATCAATATAATATATGATTTTCTTAAATTGAACAAAATCTATGAGATTCCATCTTTTATAGCATATATAAATATACAGGTATAAATACTAATCTGTAAAAGTAGGTTTTTCCTCATAACAAAAGCTGTTAACGCCTTCAATATTCAGTTAAATATATCTTCCCTAGCATAACTTAAAACATAACTAAATGATAAAGACTTTGCTCAAGTTATATTCAAAGTTGGAAAAAATAAGACAGACATCGGGGTTTTTTGCTTTTCTACCTTATCTGTGATGCAGTACATTTAAAATTAATTAGATCAAGTCTTCATAGCATTAAATAGACTTCAAGTCAATTCCTTCAATAAGAACTGCTAAGGTATTCAGACCTTAGGTCAACACACAAAGATTAACAAAAACTTACTTCTGAAAGACTTCCAACAATGTACCTTTTTAAAAAACTAACTGCTGGATGCTTACTTTCCGAGTTTTACCACAGATTGTAACCAGTCATATTTTTGTAGTTTTCAGACCCTTCGGCATATATTTTCTAAAAGCTGGAGGCAAAGGCCTGGACCATCTGAATCTTTTTATATCAGACCCTTCCCAGCTCAACGTTTTAATTATACGCTGATTCAAAGTATACCTGAAGCCTGTATGGAAAACCTTTTTGGTAGGATTATAGAGAGACAGAGACACTAGATTGTGTTTTGTCCTCAGATGTTCAGCTAAGAGTTTCTTAGATGAATGTCATGAAATAAGCAACACCAAGAAAAAAGAAAAAAAGTCTGCAAAGCCTTAAGAAAATAAAGCCCAACTGTCGAGGGTTAAGATTGCGGGGTGACAATAAAACCCTGGCAGATGTATTGTTAACCCCCTCCCCCCCCCACTTCCCCCATTTTGACCCTCCCTCTCCCCCCTTTCCACTAAGGAGAGGCGACTGGGAGGAAAAGAAGGACAGAGAGAAGAGAGTTGAAAAAATTAACAATGTTTTACTAATGCTACTAATAAGAATAGAGAAAATAATACCAAATATACAAAACCAATCTTGAAAGTCTCAGCAACTGCAGAGCCAGCACCCAAAGTCCTGGATTAGACTTTGCAGCCAATCGGAGCTGGATTCAGTCTTTCACTAGGCCTCAGTTTGCAGGGACGACTAGCAAGGTCCTCTCCTAATGTCGGCCATAAGCAGAAGAGAAAAAGCAAAGGCAAAAGGGACGAGATCCTCGTGATCTCCCACTTTTATATGAAGTGTTCACGTGAATGGAATGTTATACACAGTTGGTCAGTTTCTTGCTTACTTGCTTCTCGTCGCCCCTCTCGCGAGATGTCCATCCGTGCTTATGAATAAGTTTGCATTCCATTGCTAGGTTTACCAAAACATGTGTCTGGTTCTCCAGGAAAATGCAGCTAATATGAAGGCTTTAGCTGACAGGCAAATTCACTAAAAGAGAAACTTGCTTTTAGCAAAACCAGGACATTCCACCCCTTATGATAGGCCATTCACTGAATGCTTAAACCTTATCAATACAATCTATCAATACAATCTAATTAATCACTACTACTATATATATATATGCATATGTACATATATACACAGGAGTAATTAGTGGACCATCCTTTAAAAAGTTCATTAAGTTCATTTTGTCACGACAGTCTCCCAGGGCAGGAAAAATGGTACAAGTGCATCTCATGACCACTGTTTGTGGGTTAAAGACATCAACTTCGAAGAAGTTGTCAGGCGCCACTCGAAGAAGCTAGCTCTGGTTTCATCATCACTGTCTTGATCTGAAAGACACTTATTAAATACTGTTATTATGGCAATTCACATCATGCAGTTCAGTATTGCATATTTTCACCTAAAATCAAATCCCCTTGACGTTCACACCGAACTTCTCCATCCTTAAGCATCACCCACCAGGTGCTGCCAGGTCCCTGGGCAAAAACAATCCCAGGAATGGGCTTGCCTTTGCCTGAGGCAGGAGTAACCCAGACTGCCTTTCCTAACATGTTTTTCATGTGTACTACAGGGACTTTATCTCCTTCTAGAGTCCGTAGAATTTCTGATTGGGCAGGCCCGGCTCGATTGGTTGATCCCCTGGTGTTGACCAACCAAGTGGCTTTTGCTAAATGTGAATCCCAGTTTTTAAAGGTTCCACCACCAAGTGCCTTTAGTGTAGTTTTTAGCAAACCATTGTACCTTTCAATTTACCCAGAGGCTGGTGCATGATATGGAATATGATATACCCACTCAATACCATGTTCTTTGGCCCAGTTGTCTATAATACTGTTTTTGAAATGAGTACCGTTGTCTGATTCAATTCTTTCTGGCTTACCCTGTCGCCAAAGGACTTGCTTTTCAAGGCCCAAGATAGTATTTTGGGCTGTAGCATGAGGTACGGCATATGTTTCCAACCATCCAGTGGTTGCTTCCACCATTGTAAGTACATAACGCTTACCTTGATGTGTTTGTGGAAGTGTAATATAATCAATCTGCCAAGCTTCTCCATACTTATACTTTAACCATCGCCCCCCATACCATACAGGCTTTAACCGTTTCGCTTGTTTGATTTTGGCTCAAGTCTCACATTCATGAATAACCTGTGAAAGAGTGTCCATGGTTAAATCCACCCCTCAATCGCGAGCCCATTTATATGTTGCATCTCTACCTTGATGCCCTGAAGCATCATGGGCCCACCGAGCTAGGAAAAGTTCACCTTTATGTTGCCAGTCCAAGTCCACCTCAGCTACTTTAATCTTAGCAGCTTGATCCGCTTGTTGGTTGATTAGATGTTCCTCAGTGGCTCGACTTTTAGGCACATGAGCATCTACATGCCGAACTTTCACAGGCAGGCTCTCTAGCCGAGCAGCAATGTCTTGCCACAGTGTGGCAGCCCAAATAGGTTTACCTCTGCGCTGCCAGTTGCTTTTCTTCCATTGCTGTAGCCACCCCCACAAGGCATTTGCTACCATCCATGAGTCAGTGTAGAGATAAAGTATTGGCCACTTCTCTTGTTCAGCAATGTCCAAAGCCAGCTGGATGGCTTTCACTTCTGCAAATTGACTAGATTCACCTTGTCCTTCAGTGGCTTCTGTAACTTGTCGTGTGGGACTCCACACAGCAGCTTTCCACCTTCGATGTTTTCCTACAAGACGACAGGATCCATCTGTGAACAGTGCATACTGCTTATCAGCCTCTGTAAGAGTATTAAACGGTGGTGCTTCTTCAGCACGTTTTACTTCCTCCTCATCTGGAGACATCCCAAAGTCTTTGCTTTCTGGCCAGTCTGTAATCACTTCTAAGATCCCTGGGCGATTGGGATTTCCAATTAGAGCTCGTTGTGTGATCAATGCAATCCATTTACTCCACGTAACTTTGGTTGCATGATGTGGAGAGGGAATCGTCCCTTTGAACATCCAGCTCAGCACCGGCAGTCGAGGTGCCAGGAGGAGCTGTGCTTCAGTACCGATCACTTCTGAAGCAGCTCGAACTCCTTCGTATGCTGCTAGTATCTCTTTTTCAGTTGGAGTATAGTTGGCCTCAGATCCTTTGTATCCTCGACTCCAAAAACCTAAGGGTCGACCTCGGGTTTCTCCTGGTGCTTTCTGCCAGAGGCTCCAGGTAAGTCCATAATCTCCGGCTGCGGTGTAGAGCACATTTTTACATCTAGTCCATTCCGAACTGGTCCAAGGGCCACTGCATGAGTTATCTCACGCTTAATTTGTTCAAAGGCTTGTCGTTGTTCTGGGCCCCACTCAAATTGGTTCTTTTTACGAGTCACTCGATAGAGAGGGCTCACAATCTGGCTGTAGTCAGGAATATGCATTCTCCAAAAACCTACAATGCCCAAGAAAGTCTGTGTCTCCTTTTTATTAGTAGGTGGAGACATTGCAGCAATTTTGTTGATCGCATCCATTGGGATCTGACGACAGCCATCTTGCCATTTTATTCCTAAAAACTGGATCTCTCGTGCAGGTCCCTTGACCTTGCTTCATTTTATGGCAAAACCAGCATCCAAAAGAATCTGAATTATTCTCTCACCTTTCTTGAAGACTTCTTTCGCTGTGTCGCCCCATACGATGATGTCATCAATATATTGCAAGTGTTCTGGAGCTTTACCTTGCTCCAGCGTGGTCTGGATCAGTCCATGGCAGATGGTAGGACTGTGTTTCCACCCCTGGGGCAAGCGATTCCACGAGTACTGGATGCCACTCCAGGTGAAAGCAAACTGCGGCCTGCACTCTGCTGCTACAGGAATAGAGAAAAATGCATTAGCAATGTCAGTTGTGGCATACCACTTAGCTGCCTTTGACTCCAGTTCAAACTGCAGTTCTAGCATGTCAGGCACAGCAGCACTCAGTGGTGGTGTAACTTCATTCAGGCCACGATAGTCTACAGTTAGTCTCCACTCGTTACTAGACTTACGCACTGGCCAGATTGGGCTGTTAAAAGGTGAGCGAGTCTTACTGATCACACCCTGGCTTTCCAATTGACGGATCTACTTCTGGATAGGAATCAAAGAGTCTCAGCTGGTGCGATATTGCCGGCGATGCACTGTCGTGGTAGCAATTGGCACCTGCTGATCGTCAACCATCAGCAGTCCTACAACAGAAGGGTCATCTGAAAGACCAGGGAAATCAGACAGCTGTTCAGTTTTTTCAGTGTCCACAGCTGCTATACGAAATGCCCACCTATACCCTTTTGGGTCCTTAAAATACCCTCTCCTGAGGTAGTCTATGCCAAGGATGCATGGAGCATCTGGACCAGTCACAATGGGATGCTTTTGCCAGTTTTTTTTCCAGTTAGGCTCATTTCAGCCTCTACAACAGTCAGTTCCTGGGATCCCCCAGTCACTCCAACAATATTGATGGATTGCGTTCCTTTATAATTAGAAGGAATTATTGTGCAATGAGCACCAGTGTCCACTAAAGCTTTGTACTCCTGGGGGTGTGTTGTACCAGGCCATTGTATTTGTACAGTCCAATATACTCTGTTATCCCTTTCCTCCATCTGGTTGGAGGCAGGGCACCTCTAATTTCTGTTTTGCACAGTCTCTGGGTGTGAATTAGAGGTTCCTTTGAGAGCATCAGAATCTCTTCTGCTCCTTTTGTAAACTGGAGCAGCCACCTTCCTAGGAGTTTTTCCTTTTATCTCACGTACTCGTTCTTGAAGTTCTGAAGTAGGTCTTCCATGCCACTTATTCATGTGTTCTCCCTGCTCATGTAGGAAGAACCACAGTGAACCTCTTTTTGTGGGCTGCCTCTGTCCTCTCTCTCGAGATTGGAAACGCCTTTTCCTAATAGCTGAAACATAGGTTTGTGCAGATCGTGAATGGTATGTGTCTTCTCTGAGTTCTTTGATTTCTTGCAACAGCTTTTCAAACAGGTCATCAGATTTTTCACACAGTTTCTCTACAGCAGAGACACAAGCCCGTAGAGAACCAGCAAGGCTGTCCTCAAAGTTCCGGAGCTGCTCAATCACTTCAGTAATATTTTGTACACCTCCAGCTGACCAGACCATTCCTGCCAATGACTTAGCATATGCAGGGGGTGCACTTTGTACAAATCTGCGCCACAGAGGTCGTGTACAATTGATTCTATCTGGGTCTGTCCCTTCTTGGTTGTCTGATCCAAAATAGATTATCTCTCGCACAGCTAATTCTCTCAGGAACTGGATACCTCTCTCCATAGTATTCCATTTCCCTAACTTGGATATACAATCTTCCTTGTAGGGAAATCTTACTTTCATAGCTGCCAGGAGTCGGGTCCAGAGGGTAGTGGCATTAGACTCTCTTGAAATTGCCCTATCAATGGTGGAATCTCTTGACAGAGATCCCAGCTGCCTTGCTTCACCACCTTCCAATTCAATTGTTTCTGCCCCATTGTCGCAGCATTGGAGCAGCCAGGTTAAAATATTCTCGCCTTCACGACGACTAAAGTCTTTTTGCAGATCTCTCAGTTCACCTGGAGAAAAGGACCGAGTGGTGGTCACTTCATCTCCTCCCTGTCCTGATGGTGCCCCTTGGGTTGATGTTGGCCCTGTGCCATCATGTGCTGCACGGGTAGTCTTTCTAGTGACTTTCTTACAACCGGCAACTGATGCTGATATGGGTTCACCATCATTTGATTTATTTCCAGAGTCGGAATGACTGTCACAGTGGTTACTGTGGTTACAGCAGCAACACTGACCAGTGTGTGAAGAAGGGGGGCTGCCTTGTTAGCCTTTGAGGCTGGAGAAGTAATGTTATCTGCAGCGACCTTGGCAGAGGAACTCTGCGGAGGAGCTATAGCTTCAGCCTGCAAAGCCCCTGTTGGGGGGGCAGTGGCTGCAGCGGCAGCTTTTGCTGTTTTGCTCTTTCTTGAGCGGCTAGGAGTGCTTTTTGCTAAAGCACTCAGGACTAAAAAGAGACGCAAACCTCCTGTTGAATGCCATTTCTCTTAACAGAAGCACAAACTGACACACATTCAGCAAACCAGATAACACCATCACAGTTCTATCAAAACTCCAAGGATATTCAAAGCTCTCTAAAACATTTGCGAACTGTCCTAGCGAAAAAACGAAAGTATTGTTAGTTAGCCTTTCTAAAGAATCGCTCGACCAATTAGCAAACACAAAGCCGTACTGCTCTTTAATCTCTCCTGGAGGCTTTTCAAGGTAAAGCAGAAGCGAGTAGAAATTCATTAGCGGCTGCAGTATAATGAAATAAACCAGTGACAAACTACAGAGTATCATCATGACCATTGTCCAGTTCCTTGTTGTTATATAATGAATACTTCGATTTAAAAAGAAGGCCCAACACAGATATGGAATCAGTGAGCACAATGTAGAAAATAACTGATACAACTTATGCCATAACATCTTTAAATCAGTGTAATTCACTTTGCCTTAATACAACTAAATAATATCCAAAGCAAACGGACGCGCAAGTATCACAACTCTATGAGCTGACACCGTGCCAAGAAAATTGAAAGGTACGTTAGAGCAGTAGAAAAGCCAAAAATCTTCAAATTTACCCCTTTCTCTGGGCCCCATGTTGGGCGCCAAATATCTGTCGAGGGTTAAGATTGCGGGGTGACAATAAAACCCTGGCAGATGTATTGTTAACCCCCTCTCCCCCCCCACTTCCCCTGTTTTGCCCCTCCCTCTCCCCCCTTTCCACTAAGGAGAGGCGATTGGGAGGGAAAGAAGGACAGAGAGAAGAGAGTTGGAAAAATTAACAATGTTTTACTAATGCTACTAATAAGAATAGAGAAAATAATACCAAATATACAAAACCAATCTTGAAAGTCTCAGCAACTGCAGAGCCGGCACCCAAAGTCCTGGATTAGACTCTGCAGCCAATCGGAGCTGGATTCAGTCTTTCACTAGGCCTCAGTTTGCAGGGACGACTAGCAAGGTCCTCTCCTAATGTCGGCCATAAGCAGAAGGGAAAAAGGGCAAAGGGACGAGATCTTCGTGATCTCCCACTTTTATATGAAGTATTCACGTGAATGGAATGTTATACACAGTTGATCAGTTTCTTGCTCACTTGCTTCTCGTCGCCCCTCTCGCGAGATGTCCATCCGTGCTTATCAATAAGTTTGCATTCCATTGCTAGGTTTACCAAAACATGTATCTGGTTCTTCAGGAAAATGCAGCCATTATGAAGGTTTTAACTGACAGGCAAATTCACTAAAGGAGAAACTTGTTTTTAGCAAAACCAGGACACCAACATATCTGTGCTGTACTACACATCAGCTTTCCACCCCAATCATTTATTCCAGTAAAAACTTGTATTTTATTGGAACATACAGGAACTTTTCAGAACAATGATAAAATCTTCATATGGCATACATCTCCCTAAGTAGTATCAGAATTACACTTAGCTGTGCAGTCTTGATTTGACTTTCATCGTGATACTTGGTCTCTAATGAACCTTTTCCTGCAGGCAGACTGATTCATTCAGTATACAGCATAATCTGCTAAATTTTTGATAGTTCATCATGCAACTTAATGAGATTCTTTGAACACTCATTTTTTAATATGCCTGCTTATCTAATTACTTCAAAAAGTTAGCAACTTCCAAATCTCTCCACGTGAACATCCATGTAAGTTAGGGCTGGAATTTTCAAATTCAATTAATATCTGCCGAAACTGACATATACAACAAAAAGCTGTTTAATTGATCAGGTGAGATTATTTTAAACAACTTGTGATGACAGCAATATCAATTATAATGTATTTACTCAAGCTTTTAATTATGAACATTATTGGTTTTGTGTGGTTCCCCCCACAAAAAACAGTGAGTATCCTAGAGAGTTTGGCATAAAACCAGGATGTCTTCTATTAAGTCAAGACTCTTTGGATAAGATAATCTATGGCACTTACTTTCTTAAACACTTTACCTGCATTCCTTTCACTTCCTCTGTTACACTGCAATTAGAAAGAGGAAAAGAAGAAACATCAGAAGAATATTAGAATAGTAATTAATGGATGCCTTTGTTTACTTTGGTACATCTCACAACTAGGCACTTCCTAAATAATAATTCCGTTTCCATCAGGTTTCCCACGGCCTGATGAGAAAAGCCACAAATACAATACATGTTAAAAGTTACCTGATCACTTACTTCTTGTCACACTATTGCTGTTAAAATCGCTACAACGATGTAAGCTTTAGCTACCTTGGCCCATGCTAAGACAGATAATTCCTCTTACAGTCCTTAATGTATTTAGTCTGTAAAGTTGTGCAGCAAGGATTAGTAGATGATACACAAGGTATTACCCAGGAGTGGAAAAGGAAAGGGAAATGCAGCCCCTTTGCTCTCTCCATTAGATAATCTCTTGTTTCCCAAGACTGAATTTTACCCCTTGTCCCCTCACTCTGTGAGATTCCAAACAGCTTCTGTGTTAACTACCAAGGCACACCACCTAACTTAGCTTTTTAGGCAGATATTAGGAATGTAGCAACAAGGTGACTTTTTGCAGTTACGGCAGAAACACTGAGATTTAGAATAAATTCACTGATGAGTACTTACCAGGGAGTTCAGGAAATAGTAAAAGTAATAACTGCTTGTTTAATGTATCAAATCCAAACAGCCTCCAAAACAATTGTAGAAGCAAAAACTCATAGGTAAACAAGCCAAGAGAAAATTGTAATTCTAAGTTAATTGAGATGTCAGGCAATCAGCCTGGATGTAAAAAAAAAAAATATTTATTTTTTCCAGGTTTACTAGTGGTGTCATCTATTTTAGTCTGTCTCATTTGACAGTCTTAACCAATTTATCCTAAACTCCTATTTTAAGGCAGATGTTAAATTAATTGATTAATACCTCTTGCAAATATGATATGGCACAGCGAGATTTGAATTTATTCCTATAGATATTATATATTAAGGAAAACGAAACATTACGACAAACTGCATAGTAGGACTACATTAATAGCTACCTCAAGTACTTCCTCCTGCCATTTTCTAAGGTCCTCGGTTGACACATCTGTCGTTGTTGAGACGGACAAACGACATGGACCAAGTTCTTTCAAGATGAAAGTAATAGATGCCATTTATTGCTACAAGTGCATTTTTATACAATTCTATCAGTTCATGTGTCTTTTCACTATTGGTTACAAGTTAGAGCACTAACATCTCATTGGTTAATTTTTCTATCATCCATGTTATTCTTCTATCCCCTTCTCTCTCACGGGTACATCTCTCCTCTCTCCGGATACTCCTTTACTCCCATCCTTCTCAAGGCTAAATCTTAATATCTCAAGGCTGATCTCTACTCTCATATTTTCTGTCAAGGTTTCCACAGACCCGCTGCAGTTTCCCACAATTCCCCCTTTTTTTATTTTTGCTAAAAATGCTGCCCTCATTGTCCGCTGCAGGGCCCTTTGCAGCAGAGAACATGAGTAACACAACCACAACAATCATCAAAATGATCAGTCCTGTTTTCACTACTGATAACAACCATCCTGAAAGCCACCAGCTACTAAACAATTTATTTAACCAATCCCATCAAAATCTTCACACCCATGTCCTTGAGCTAATAACAAAAAATCTGTCGCGGCCCTACTCTGCCATGTGGCATGTCTTACAGAATCTACATCTAAAAAAAAATCCACTTAAAGCCTTTTAAGTTCTGTTAGCTTGCTTAACTAGCCAGCATCCTAATTTTCTAAAATATTTAAAGCTTTTAGCTGTGCCAACACCAGATACAAGAGATCCTAAAACCCTTAACCTTGATCCCCAAAAATCTACATTATCATCACATTTTGACTCATATACACACAAAAAGTGTTTTTCTCATCTTGCTCTTCTGTGATCTATTATCATAGATACATTGGGCGTTAAGAGAGATAATAGTCCCAAAATACACAGTCCTTCAACAGCATTAGAAGGAATTCCTGGTCAGGCTCTATCTCCACAGATCAAGAATACACCATACAGGAGGTTTTGGGGTCGCTGTTCCTACATTATCAATGACATCCCTTGGATTCTTCTGCGAGGCACTGCACCAATGAGTTTCATTTCTATAGTCACCAAGGGTAGCATTAGCATTTTGCAGTTTTATCCATTCATGCTTTAGCATATTGTCCTGGCACTTTTCACAAACCGACTGGATACAAGTGTCCATGGGCATAGATGCCAGCAATTCCAGTTCCTGTGGTTCAAGATCTGCTTCCAGGAGGCAATTAATCCAAGGTGCCATGTTAGTATTATTACAGTTTGATGCAATGCCTGTGCATTGACCACTATTTTGAAACAGTTGTGTGATGCTGCTGTAGTCATCAAGGGGGATGCCAACCAAGCATGTGTGGAACGGGTTTTCCGGAGATGCCATAGCTAGGCATATGGAGTCCTGGTCAGTCATGTTGGCTAAAGTAATCCACATGTTAGTCTTTGTCTGTGCGGGCATCCAAAACACAGCAGCTGCAACAATCATTGTCAGGAAGATAACACAGGTTTCACGTTTTGTGCCAGCAACCATTTTTGCCCTTGATCTGTAAAGACACAAGCATAACCTCTCCCCCAGATTATCAACTGATGTGGCCTTTTCCATTGACCATTAACTAGTGATTTGGCCATAACTAATGTAGGTTCTTTCTGATTTAGCATGGTTTTGGGTCACACTTGCAAAGTATTTCATCACATACAATGCTTTTGACAAATGGTTTTATGGTGTTTTCCCTACTTCTCCCCCCTTTTTGTTTTAAAAAAAGAACAAAACCAAAACAAAAAACACAGTTCAGAAGCAGATACGTGCATTGGACCTTGACTACGTACTCAGAATCACAAATGAAATGTAGAGGTTCCTCCTTAAAAAGCTCTAAGTAATGTAAAGCTGTGCCAAGTTCTGCTAATTGGGTTGAACCTTCAATAATTTTTACAGAATGATGCCAATCGTTATCTTCACACCAAACCACTACAGCTTTATGAGACTTCCCAGAACCATCAACAAAAACCGTGCAAGTATGTAGAATCAGACCAAATACAAGTATGGCCTATGGCCTGATGTTAAAGACTTGCAGGCTCTGCAGCAATTTACATTTTACATTTATGCATGCCAAAAGCTGTGCTGTTAAGAAAACCAGCTAGTGCAATTTACAAAGACATAGGTTACAAATAAAATAAAAAAAATCAGAATTAAATTTCACAAATGTTACATATATGACAAAAGGATCATGGCCTATTGAAACTTAAATTCATTCCCTGCTTTTCTTGATCAGAGTAACAAGCAGTATATCAGTCTGCTAGCAATCTCATCATACTGTTCCACAATAGCCACAGGTTGTTTCTATGTTGTAGCTATAAATAGACAAATCTGCAAGTCCAATCGAATACACTCAATCTGTAAGGTTGTCATAAATTTATTCCTCAAAGTTTCCAACTCCATTTTGGCTGTCATATTTATTGGATATTGTTTTCCCTTACCAGATCGAAGTCCTGTTTCAGATCAATCAGTGTAGTATTGGCTTTATGGAAACATTGGCCGTTAATACTAGTGGAAATACAGCATTCGAAATTTCCTTGGAGATTTCTCACTTGCACAAGCAGATCTGCGCCATCCAAGCAGCTTCTTGTAGGCTATGCAACTAAACAGAATTCTCAGAAAACGTTATTTGAGCTTACAATTTACTTAACAAATCTTAACCTAGGAGAGGTATAGGAGTTTCTAACAACTATAAGAGTTCATGTATTTAAACTTTGTTCCAAATTTGGCATTCCGTTGGTCTCAAAAAACGGCCTTTCTTTCGTTCTCTCTCATGACCTCAAAAACCAGCATGGTGAATTTACTAAGAAGTCAGTTACAACTAATTACCACAGAATAAGTCTATTAACAAATTTTTGGTTTAATTTTCCAGTTTCATTAGAACTATGGATCCACTGGTGATGCCTTTAAGTTTCACCCTCAGACTCCTTCATGCAGCATTACAGCTCTCTAGCAGTAATATTGCTTGGGGGAGGGGCGCGGGGGGAATAAAACTTCCCTCTCACCCCCATCTGAGATGGCAAGACGTACAGCCCAGCATGAAAACACATCAGTTAGAACTCCACATCAAACCAATCTGGCTCCACTCCACACTCAAATCAGTACCAGTCTGACCCAGAGAAGCACTGAACACTGTGACCCCCCAAAGCTGACCAGTGTGAAAGGACTGACTTCAGCAAGGAGGTAAAATTATGAGCTCTTTTCCCCAGATGTGCCAAAACCTAGGAAACAAGACAGAAGCAAAAATAAACAACACCAACAACCCCTGATTCAAAGCCGAAAAACAACACAGTGCCACAACAAAAATGGATGACAATACTTCAGGGAAAAAAAAAGGACAGAGCGGGGGGAGTAAAGCCCCCCTTTCTCTGCTTTAAAAGCAGGCAGCCAGGTTTTTCCAGTTGTTTTTTCTTTCTCTTCCTGCTGCAGTTTTAGATATAACCAAGGTCACGCAGCTGGCATAATGGCTGGTACAAAGTAGGAGGCTCTGGGAAACTTCTCAGTTGCAATGAGCTGCACATAGGCCTGGGATATTTTGCTCTTTTGTTTACCCATTTCATTCCAACTACAAATTTCAAGTAGCTCAGAAATAGTTCCATTCCTTAGTTCCATTTACCTTTTACAATTTAGAGATGTCAAAAAACAGTATAAACCAGTATAGCAAACATAAATCCATCATTCTATTTTCCTAGATCTAAATCAGTTAATATTCTAGCAACTTTTAAATACAACCTCTTCTAAATTCACGTCTATCATAGCATTTTAACAATTTAAATGCTTTTCTAACAATATAAGCAATTACTCTAATGTATAAGGATGCATCCTAAGGGGGAGCAAGGTGGAATTTTAGCAGTGGAACCGGTTCCCATTTTGTAATTATCTTCCCAAACAAGGTTCTTTTGGTACCAAATATGAATATACAAACTAAAATACTGAGCTCAGATGTGAAAACCATCTACCAAGTTCAAATAAGCAGATGGATCACAGTTACACCAATTTAAGACAATATCTCAATTTTTGCATTGCACCTTGGGGCTGCTTACTGCTCAGCCAGGTGGAGGTACCTCTGGGTCTCCCTGACAAAATAGGTCAGTGCGCGCTGGACCCCCATCAGCACCTGCTGCCGCAGCGAGCTGGACTGGGCAAGGCCTTTTTGTTTTGTTTTGTTTTGTTTTTTAGTGTCTCATCTGGTGCGCCACAGCTGTTATTCCAAAACCAGGATTCTTCACATGATGTGCATACGGAAAAACCAAATCCAGCACACCGAGATGAGACACAGCCTGTCACAGAGTTGCGCAAGTCTGAATGCCGGGATAAAGGTAGCATGCTAGAGAAAAGAAAAAAAAATAACAGCTACTACACACAAAATTTTACCATCACATTCACGCAGTAAAGAACTAAATTACTTATGATCTTCTGTATTATCACAAAACGCACATTTTGACTCAATGAATTCTCATGATTTAACAGACTGTGAACTTATCGTACCATATAACAAAGACCTACCAAAATTGCAACGTGCTTAAACCGATACCCACAAAGAAAACAGGTTAATGAGGAAAGCATCTTGCAGACTTTAGCAAGTTTACTGTGACCTGTGTGTTATCAGTTAACTCTCTCTCAGCTGTTGACGTTCAAACCGTTCCAGCTATAAAACTGTCTGTAATGATCTAATGATCTCTTGTAGAGATTTGTTTTGTCCTGCTCTTCTCACCTTAAAAACAACATTAATTGCAACAAGGTGTTATACTTCGAGATTCTATTCCCCGGACACTTTTCCCAATCATTTAACATAAACAGCAGCGAACCCTGATTTCAATATTTAACATGATCTTCCTTCCTCATAATTCCGAGTGCTTTCCTAAGTTTTAAAACACCTCCCAATACTGATTTTTCAGGAACACAACTGAAAACAATTATTCCTGACCCCATCTTGCAAGTAAAGACTTTGAGAAGGGGGAGGGAGGGGTAGACAACACAGGCTGCTTGCAGCACGACTGGGAAAAATGGGGAGAGAGTTTTACGGCGCACTGAAAAACAACTAGTAAAACAATTAACTCACATTCCTAACAAGCTGCTTGATTTTCAGAGAGGCAATACACAGAAACACATAATATGTACTGTAAAACTTGCAGATAACATGTTGATAGCAAACATTAGCATTCTCTACTGCTAATTTCAACACCAGTGCTTCCTTAGTTTCTAAGTTTTCAACCTGCCTATTGATGGCCTCTTGAAGATGGTCAATAAATTGCATGTAATTCTCACTGGGACCCTGATTAATAGTTGCAAATGATTTGGCTGTATTGTTGGTTCCAGGCACCTTTATTGTAGCTTGATATGCGAGGTCTGTTGACTGCCTCAGGATTTCAGAAAGCTATCGTGCCTGTAGTTGTGGTGTGTCAATTAGTGTCTCTTCCAGAAACGCACAGGGTCCCGTGGATTAACTGTAATCGAAACTGGGGGTAAATCCCAGCTTTTTTAGACTCTACCCCCACCCTCAGGAATTTGCTTTTTAGCAGTGTGGGAGGGAGGCGGGGGCAGGTTGGGGGACCCAAATCTGTAGGAATTACGTTATTTGGCTTGGTCTGGCTCACCACGGGGGGGTCCTCCCCACCTAAATCTCCAGGCAAGGGGGGATAGGAAAAAAAAAATGTCCATTATTTTTCTTCCGCGACTGATAGCGGCGGGGCAGAAGGTTGAACTGTGAGTAATGGCGGTGACGCAGACAGCGGAACCGCAGTTGATTATGGTAGAGGAGATGTTCGAGCCATGATTGATGACAGCGGAGCGGTCGGCCGAACGCACCGCTCCGACTGGTGCTCCGAGGGCCCCTTCCCGAGATCGTTTATATTCCAACGCTGTTTTTTCATGTGAGCCTTTCATAGCTTTTATCTGATCTCTGGGCCACACATATGTATACGAGTCTTTCATAACTTTTTTCTGATCTCGGGGCCACACATACATACGCTCCTCCTTTACTCCTTTTAACTTTCCAAGAAAGTGCCACGGATCCTTATCCATGTCAGATAATATGGACTTGGGTGGTTTTGACGAATCCTTAGTAACAGGGGGGGTCAGAGCAGTACTTAATCTTGCTTTTTTCTCCGAATCTGGCCCAGGAGAGCCAGGAAGACCATCCCCCTCCTCTGCCTTATCCTGTTGCTGTTTTAACTCTTTCAGAGTATCTAATAACAAGCGCCACGTCGTTAACAGTTCAGTTGCTTCCTTAGACCCTTGGGTAGCACTATCAAACAATTTATCTCCCAAGTCCATCCATTGTGACACACTAAATGCTGTCACAGGATTAACCTCTAAACCTTGTGCTTTGCCCCATAGTAACATTTTTCTTAAAGTCAGTTCCGGAAGGCTAACACCCTGCTTCTTCAGAAGCAGCTTCCATGTGGATAATACAGTACCCTCTTCTTTAGATAAGTTTCACCCTCCCTGTTCCCGGTAGCTCACCTACTCCTTAGCGAGGTGTCTTTTCAATCGATCCGGATCTTCGGCAGCTCTCCTCGGCTGCTCTTATCAGCTGTACCGGGCTCCGTCTCCACAGCTCTTCTTCGGCTGTTCACAGCTTCACGCTGTCACCTTGTCAAGCGAGATCCTCTTCAGGCAGGATCAAGTCGGGGTCACCAGATGTTGCGGTTGAGACGGACAAATGACATGGACCAAGTTCTTTCAAGATGAAAGTAATAGGTGCCATTTATTGCTACAAATGCATTTTTATACAATTCTACCAGTTCATGTGTCTTTTCACTATTGGCTACAAGTTACAGCACTAACATCGCATTGGTTAATTTTGCTATCATCCATGTTATTCTTCTATCCCCTTCTCTCTCACGGGTACATCTCTCCTCTCTCCGGATACTCCTTTACTCCCATCCTTCTCAAGGGTAAATCTTAATACGTCAAGGCTGATCTCTACTCTCATATTTTTGTCGAGGATTCCACAGACCCGCTGCAGTTTCCCACACACATCCTCCCATGATTTTGGTCCTAGAAATAACAAGAGAGATAAGTATAAACACAGCTTTTCTTATAGCACTATATATATCCAGTATCATTCTAACAAACATAAACATTTAGGAAGAACATATTACATAGTAACAACACATTTTCAAATCTGAACAGCCTCCAATACAATTGTAGAAGCAAAAACTCACAGGTAAACAAGCCAAGAGAAAATTGTAATTCTAAGTTAATTGAGAAGTCAGGCAAAACAAAACAAAAACAAAACAACAACAAAAAAATCACATGCTAAGTCTAACAACACTAAGCTAAAATCCAAGGAGCATTACAGCCGCACATGCCATGAAGAGGGGAAATAAAGCAAATTATTTTACTCTTAAAATTTTATTGAATGCATGCTGACTACATGGTATCTGACGTTCGTTAAAGCCATAGTTAAGGCTTGACAGGACTGAGATCCATATTAATTCCATACTG
This sequence comes from Columba livia, assembly GCF_036013475.1. Lineage (NCBI taxonomy): Eukaryota > Metazoa > Chordata > Aves > Columbiformes > Columbidae > Columba > Columba livia. The sequence goes on along the minus strand of NW_027043000.1, from coordinate 3,042,148 downwards.
AATAGAGGTTAGTAAACCAAAAGTATAAGCCAGCCTTTACAAATCAACGGTTGTGAATTACAGTGCTGTATGCCACCCTTTCCTTCTCTTGATGGACAACGTATACAAAATGCTATGAAATGCAATTTTCCCAGTCTGTAAAAGCCTTTAAAAGGTAAATCATATTTCGTGCAATGATTAGATAAGGCTTGGTACTGTGGTAGCACATCACGTGTATGTGTGGTAAGTTCTACTTTACAAGAATTGATAAATTAACTTACGAAACATAATCATCACTTCAGTGATAATAAAAACTGGTAGAACATTTCATTTCCCTGTAAAGCCACCAATACAGTGCACACACAGGATGAGATTAATTACTTTCCTTTGACATTCCCTAGCTTAGGAGTCACTCAGTTTACAACCATCTTCTAATTTCTTAATATGTAATTTTAAAGTAGAAATAGAAGTAGCCGCAGACATTTTGTATTTGAGGTAATCACTAACCTGGGAAAATAAGGGTGTGTTCCTGTTATTTCAGTTTCATTGGGAGAAGATCAGTCTTTCAGCCAGTCTACCCAGTAGTTCCTTTTGGCTGTTTGGAATTCCTGCAACACTTCACTAGACTGACAGGAGCCCTCAATTGTAAATAATTTCTTACACCACCCCTGTGAGAAAATGAGAGTGGCATTCAGCAGTTGCACATGAAAACTATCCTATAGCAGTAGTAACTGGTATATTTGATAGGGTATAACCAAAAATTGCAAACTCCATGACCTTAGGAATCACAAAGTCAATGAACGTTAGCTAATGCTTTTGCCCAGAGTATGCATTTATGCAGACTGCAAAGCAAGATAGTGCATCAAACTGTAAACAAGCAAAAGAAATGAAAGAAGGAAAAACTATAATGTTAAAATGTTGATGTTAAGGAAACAGCAGCTGTCATTTGTCTTGTGTGACCTGAGAATGGCCTGTCTTTTCTGAGTGCTCCTCTGTATTTCTTTTTGGAAACTACCAATCACCCCATTGATTGGCAAAGCTCACCCAGCTGCACAGAGTGAGTTTGAAACCTGTGGTTCTTCTCAAGGTGAATATGGTGACAAAATCATTAGCCATTCTCAGTACACATCTATCTTAATTAAAACCTACCCCCCCTGTGATGATGATATAGGCAGCCCAGCTTCTCCAGACACTCACAGCTGGCATCTGCATCAATCTTGTTGACAAAGACACTTTTTGAGAGCAAGTGCTAGACTGTTTTTTTCTTTCCCAGGCGGGGCTTTGAAGCAAAAGCATTCCTGTGGGCTCTGGCAGCCCTCAGGATCAGCGGCTCAGCTCTGCCCCTTCACCGCTCATATTTGCTAAGGGTTATAATGTAACATGAGCTAACATTAGGCTTTCTTTTTCCTTTTCTGCTGCCTATTAAACTAGCAAGAAGCATTCCGATAATCAGGTCAACTTACAATATACCTTCATGACTTCAAAGCACCTCCCCAACAACAAGTTGCAGCTTCATGTTGGTTTAGAACAAGACTTTGGGGAGTCACACTTGAAAGTTTTTTTTCCATGTGCCACTTGTTTTCGCTGACACACTTGATGAACAGCTGATGAATTCAGAAGAATGACACCAATAGAAAATGGTGACCATAATGCATTTATCTCAAACAGCTGTGTATCAAATGATGCTTAAGTAGTTAAAGGAAATTTATGTTAATCAACTTATAAAAATCTAGATAGAATCTTATGACTAGTCCCAAACACATGTGGCGTCACTGTAGGTAAATGTTTTTTGATATGATGTGCCAGAGTGTTTACATTAAGCAGTAAAGATATTTGCTTCTTAATTACACAGGTTTCTGCTAAATGATTTTAGATCAAAGTGTGGAAAATTACCATGTCAGCTACTTTAAAATTTAGCTTAACAAAAAATGGCTAATAAATTCCTTACATACATAATTTTTTTAAATACAACACAACACTCCTCCTGAATAGGTAATTCACTTCATATAATTACAGTTAGACAGACAAATTAGTCAAATTTAAAATAAAATATTCTCTTTAAAATGCCTTTATAAAAATGAGTCTGTGTAGATAGATAGTTTGCATTTTTTCAATGCCCATGACTTTGTTGGTTTAAAAACCCAGTTTAAACTAGCAATATGCATTGGATCTTGACTACGTACTCAGAATCACAAATGAAATTTAGAGGTTCCTCCTTAAAAAGCTCTAAGTAATTTAAAGCTGTGCCAAGTTCTGCTAATTGGGTTGAAACTTCAATAATTTTTACAGAATGATGCCAATCGTTATCTTCACACCAAACCACTACAGCTTTATGAGACTTCCCAGAACCATCAACAAAAACTTTGCAAGTATGTAGGATCAGACCAAATACAAGTATGGCCTATGACCTGATGTTAAAGGCTTGCAGGTTCTGCAGCAATTTACATTTATGCATGCCAAAAGCTGTGCTGTTAAGAAAACCAGCTAGTGCAATTTACAAAGACATAGATTACAAATAAAATAAAAAAAATCAGAATTAAATTTCACAGATGTTACATATATGACAAAAGGATCATGGCCTATTAAGACTTAAATTCATTCCCTGCATTTTCTTGATCAGAGTGACAATTGATACATAACAGTCGATATATCAGTCTTCTAGCAATGTCATCATACTGTCCCACAATAGCCACAGGTTCTTTCATAGACAAATCTGCAAGTCCAATCGAATGCAGTCAGCCTGTAAGATTGTCATAAATTTATTCCTTAAAGTTTCCAACTCCATTTTGGCTGTCATATTTATTGGATATTGTTTTCCCTTACCGGATTGAAGTCCTGTTTCAGATCTATCAGTGTAGTATTGGCTTTATCAAAACATTGGCTGTTAATACTAGTGGAAATACAGCATTCGAAATTTCCTTGGAGATTTCTCACTTGCACAAGCAGATCTGCGCCATCCAAGCAGCTTCTTGTAGGCTATGCAACTAAACAGAATTCTCAGAAAACGTTATTTGAGCTTACAATTTACTTAACAAATCTTGACCCAAGAGAGGTATAGGACTTTCTGGCAACTACAAGAATTCGTGTATCAAAACTTTGTTCCAAATTTGTCATTCTATTGGTCTCAAAAAACAGCCTTTCTTTTGTTCTCTCCCATGACCTCAAAAACTAGCATGGTGAATTTACTGAGAAGTCTCTTACAAATAATTACCACAGAATAAGCCTATTAACAAATCTTTGGTTTAATTTTCCAATTTCATTAGAACTACGGGTCTGCTCAGGATGCCTTTAAACTTCACCCTCAGACTGCTCCATTCAGTATTACATCGCTGCAGTGGGGGGGAGAGAAAACCCCCCTTTCACCGCTTTAAAAGCGGGCAGCCTGTTTTTTTTGTTGTTTTTTGTTTGTTTGTTTGTTTGTTTTTTTCTTTCTCTTCTTGCTGCAGTTTAGATATACCCAAGGTCATGCAGCTGGCATAATGGCTGGTATGAAGTGGGAGGCTCTGGAAAACTTCTCAGTTACAGTGAGCTGCACACAGGCCTGGGATATTTTGCTCTTTTGTTTTCCCATTTCATTCCAACCATAATACACTTTATATGCAATTCCAAGTAGCTCAGCAATAGTTACATTCCTTAGCTCCATTTACCTTTTACAATTTACAGATGTCAAAAACCAGTATAATAAACATCAATCCATTATTCTATTCTCCTAGATCCAAATCAGTTAATATTCTAGCAACTTTTAAATACAACCTCTTCCAAATTCACATCTATCATAGCATTTAGGTGTTTTGGGTTTGTTTTGTTTTGTTTTTTTGTTTTATTTTTTTTTTCAAAGCAGAGTTTAACATTTTAAATGCTTTTGTGGTCTCAATATTACTAGATAATAATATAAGCAATTACTCTAATGTGTAAGGATGCATCCTAAGGGGGAGCAAGGTGGAATTTTAGCAGTGGAACTGGTTCCCATTTTGTAATTATCTCCCCAAACAAGATTCTTTTGGTACCAAATATAAATATGCAAGTGTCTCATCTGGTGCGCTACAGCTGTTATTCCAAAACCAGGATTCTTTACGTGGTGTGCTTACGGAAAAGCCAAATCCAGCACACCAAGATGAGACACAGCCTGTCACAGAGTTGCGCAAGTCTGAATGCTGGAATAAAGGTAGCATGCTGGAGAGAAAAATAACAGCTACTACACGCAAAATTTTACCATCACATTCATGCAGTAAAGAACTAAATTACTTATCACAAAATGCACATTTTGAGTCAACGGATTCTCATGATTTAACAGACTGTGAACTTATCGTACCATATAGCAAAGACCTACCAAAATTGCAACATGCTTAAACAGATACCCACAAAGAAAACAGGTTAATAAGGAAAGCATCTTGCAGACTTTAACAACTTTTCTGACCTGTGTGTTATCAGTTAATTCTCTCTCATCTTGTTGAAGTTCAAATCGCCCCGCCTGTAAAACTGCAGAGATTTATTTTGTCCTGCTCTTCTGGCCTTAAAAACAACATTAATCGCAACAGTGTGTTATACTTCAAGATTGTATTCTCCAGACACTTTTCCCAAACATTTAACTTATACAGCAGCCAACACTGATTTCAATATTTAACAAGATCTTCCTTCCTCATAATTCCTAAGTTTTAAAACACCTCCCAATACCGATTTTTTAGGAACACAACTGAAAACAATAATTCCTGACCCCATCTTGCAAGTAAAAACCTTGAGAAGAGGGAGGGAGGGGGGAAAGGGAGGAAGGCACAGGGCTGCTTGCAGCGTGAGTGGGAAAAGCGGGGAGAAGGTTTGACGGCGCACTTAAAAACAACTAGTAAAACAATTAACTCACATTCCTAACAAGCTGCTTGATTTTCAGAGAGGCAATACACAGGACCACATAATAGGTACTGTAAAACTCGCAAATAACATGTTGATAGCAAACATTAGCATTCTCTACTGCTAATTTCAATACTAATGCTTCCTTAGCTTCTAAGTTTTCAACCTGCTTATTGATGGCCTCTTGAAAGTGGTCAATAAATTGCATGTAATTCTCATTGGGACCCTGATTAATAGTTGCAAATGATTTGGCTGTTTTGTTGGTTTCAGGCACCTCTCAGCTTGATATGCAAAGTCTGTTGACTGCCTCAGGATTTCAGAAAGTTATCGTGCCTGTAGTTGTGGTGTGTCAATTAGTGTCTCTTCCAGGAGTTGTGGGATACCTGCCCCTTTGAACGAATCCCCATCGTTCTGTCCTAAATGATCTATAGCTGTTACATTGCATAGGTCTAATTTTGCTTGAGTCTTTCATGGTTCTTATCTGATCTCGGGGCAACTCGTACACATACTTAACTTTTCAAGAAAAATGCTTCAAACCCTCATTCTCTTCCGAGTCATCAGATAACACGGACTTGAACAGTGCTGGAGAATCATTAGTAACTGTAACAGGGAGGTTTGGAACGGTGCACATTCTCGCCAATACTTTGTAGCATCATAATTATTCGTATAACCTGAGTCCCCAAGCGCATCCCCTTTCCCGTCACGATCAGCATGACCGCATTGCTGACTGTTGGATTCACTCGCTAATAGCTGATCTGATCTTTCACACAGTTCTTTTGCCCAGTTCTTATCCAGCGACTCCTTCTGCTCTCTCGTAGGAGTTAGAGGGGTAGAAGGCGGTAAAGGCGGACATGAATCAGTAAAAGGACTGATATTACACTTATTTACGACTTTAGTATTCTCGGCTTTCACCAGTTCTTTTGACAAATTGTCTGATTCCAGTCCTTTAGACTTCTTGATCTCTCTAGAGTCGGGTAATGGTATAGGAGTCCATCCACTCGGTAATTTTCCTCCCTCCGCAACAGACTGCTGTATCATCGGGAGTGCCGACGGCAGAACAGGGGATGGAGTGGGGAGGGGGTCGAAAGACACAATCCGAGTAAACTTTATGGTTATTATTAGGTTTGCTATCAGGCTGCAACGTTGTAAAAATTCCGGCAACTGCAGCCCACTCAGCCTTAAAGTCTTTTAAGGTGGAAATTATAAGCTTCCATGTAGTCGCTAATGATTTAGTTTCTTTATCATCTCAATTGCTGACCTTATTCCATAATTTCTGCCCTTTATCGTCCCAAAGTTAACGTTTAAAAGCCTTCTCGTTTTCTCCCAGGTAGCCGTGAATTCTACACCAAATTAATAGCCTACATATGTTACTTTTTTCCTATGTAAGTCCTCTCATAGAGAGAATATGCAGGAGGAACTTAACTGCAGCTTGTGCTTCAGATGACACATTCTGCCCCATAACTTTACTCTTCCCTCCTGCTCCCAGCCACTCACCTTTTCCCTTTGCTGCGTTGACGACTTTATTCCCAGGGCGTCCTTACGCCTCTGTCCAGTCTTCAGTCCAGCTGAAGCCACTCCCGGCTGGGCCGCTCCAGGCTTTTCCCCGATTGTAGTGGTACGCCAGAGTATCACGTCGGGGTCACCATTTGTTGGAACGATAAAGGACTCAGCATTCTGATTCAATGTGAATCATGCAAAGCCATTTATTACAGAAACAAGCCTCCTTATATATGCAACTATATTCTAATCACGCATCCACGCTCCAAGCATGGATTCGCTAAATGAGTATCATGGGCTGTCCATGCGCTGGAGTCTCACTGATGATACGTCCGATGATGGGACCCCGCTGATTGAGGAACACACCTCTTTCTCACAGCAGATTCTGTTCTCAGCTTCTCAAAGTGGCCTTGAGATTCCTTTGAGCCAGACTAATTCAGCAACAAATCTTTATCTATCAAAACCCCTCCACAGGGTAGTGGCAGATATTATTGGAAAGACTCACTGTGGGACTGAGGGTACTTTATATAATTGGTCCAAGTTCTTTGGGATGTAAGACATTATTTGATCTCTTTTTCTTCTTCCTGTTTTTGTTTGTTTGTTTTTTAAATTATAATCCAGTTACTAGCAACATTTTTCATAGGCTTGGTCTGTGCAGAAAACTAAAGATGGGTGATTCTTGTCTGTAAATATGATCTCATTTGCAGTGCGAAATGTATGCCTCGTGTGTCTTTCCCCTGTTTTTCTCTGTGTGTTTCAAGCCAAATTATCAAACATTTTTCATATTGGAATTTTCATAGGTTAGTCTGTTTCTATGAAGTTAATAAAGCAAATGTCTAGATTTAAAAAGAAAAAAAAAATAAATTTTCCCCCACCTGGAAGTATCCTGAGAGAGAAGCTGGAAATCAACTCAGGAAATCAATGCTAGGAATGCTTCAATTACAGACAAATTTCAGCTGAAGGTTGCATGCTTTTAGGCAACCAGGTATCTCAACAAAATATAAATCGATACAAAAACAGGCATTTATTTAAGGCATATAGATTTTGTGTTGGGCAAGAGAGAGACAGTCAAACTCATGATTATCACATGATGCCGCTTGTGTTTTCACTTGAATGATGTCCAAAATAAATACAAGTAATTCTTTACATAAGCCATGGCATTAGATGTAGGCTCAATTCAGCCTGATCTGCATGCCTGTGTCTGAGCTTTATTATGCCATATGGATGGAAATGAGCTGTCTATAATTCTCCTGCTCCCTCATTAATGTCCCAGATGGAATAAAGGGTCAAGTCCATGCTTAAATTTCTTGATGAACTACGACACTAATGCATGGTAATTTTCGTGATGAGCAGTGTGAAAATTTTTGTTATATATTGTCATGGGATACACACAAAAATTCTGAGACAGACCACATTACCCTAATTCAGAAATCCAGAATTAAACTTAGAGATACCTGTAGCTGGTTAACTGGCCTTTGAGGCTGGGACTTCATCTGCCCGTAACAACATTCCTCTACAGTTTATCAAAGTAGAAAAATGTTTTAGTTATTAAGGCACACTACTGAGTCTTAAAAGATCAAATTAACAGATCCTCCCTGTTACAGAACCAACTTTGCCCAGTTTACTTTGGTAGAAGTTTGTTTTGGTTTGAATTCACACACAGATCTCTTTCTCTATTAACAGAAGGGCGAATAGCTAAGAAATTCAGACATGCATACTGTGAAAATGAAAAGCATTTTCTGTTCATATGGATGGAAAGTTTCTCATTATTCACTAAGTGGGCGTCATTTTAGACTGCTAGGGGTACATCTTGCAATTAGAGCGTAACCACATAATAAGGTATTTTTCAGCACGGGCAAACTTATACTGGGCCACGAAAGAGGCTGTGAGTTGCAGCAGCTGGTGATTAAATTGTATTCCTGACTGTACTTCCAGTTTTCTGAAAAATCTGGTGTAAGTCATTTTTTCATCACGTATCTCATTTTAGCCATCAGTAAAACAGATTATTTCCTCACAGTTTTCAGACTTGTTCCAGCATATTTGTCAATATTGCTGATGATTTGTGGACAGCCACAACAGAGAACTGGTCTGTGTCTGTTTCTACCAGCTTGTGTGGGAGCATTGACTTTGGGCAGGGAGTAATATGTGTCTTAGATTGCTGTAACTGCATGGATCAAGCTGTTATTTCAACTGGTGCAGCTTTACATGAAGAACAGCTCTTGGTTTTGAGATATTTGGCTGAACAGGATCATTTGGACTGCAAAAAATCCAATTCAGTATGAGACCTGTTCTTAAAAAGAGTAGTGCAGTATGATGGTTTGCAGTTCTATCCCAAGCTGGTATTAATTCTGTGTTGAGAAACACAGAAAGTGTTGGTCAGTCAGTTTTTAACTACACATTTATCACAGCCTCTGAACAGACACGTGTTCTCAAAGTGAAGCTTACCTAAAATATCTTGATTGAGATTGCCATAAACTGGGTCATCTTCTGTGTAGTAGCCATCATAGCTAGAAGGGCAACGGAAAAATACTTTTAATTCACAGAATATGCTTGATTTAGGACTTCACTATTAGACTTTAAACATTTTACACGCATGTGGCAGTAGCAAGCAGATTGTATGTGATCTGAAAAACAAGACCAAAAATATCGGGGTGGGGGGGGAAACAAGTGCGGGGACACAGCACAGAAATGGCTATGTGCATGTTCTGAAGAGAGATTTGTTATCTAGCCAAGAATAGAACTCTTCTTTCCTGGAACTTACTTAAGTATAAAGCTAATCTCAAGACCACTAAGCTACCGTTTGATGTAGTTCTAGAGGTATTATTGATCACTGAAACGAACCCACTTCATGTCCTCTGAGCCCGCTTTGCAATACAAACTAAAGCATTAAATGGGTCTCTTGGGGCAATGTTCTTAAAAACTCCAGTCTTGATTCAACTAAAATGTTTACGTTGACCAAACTAGAGAAGACCAAGGCAAAGTTCAGCTTTGAATTTTGAACGGTGTTCTGTGTTTTATCAGCCCGTGTCGCTTGGAAATATTTTTAACCATGTTTGTAAAATGGGAATTGTTAGTGGGAAGCACTGAGCAACCTTGTTCCTTTTGCATCCATGTACTGTGCCTTGTCAAGGGAATGAAATAATGGAATCTAACACCACTTTTACCGTGATATTTTTCAACTGAACAGGCAGCAGTAGACAGAGACTTCCCAACTTCAGGTAAATTTGTAATTGAGGATTGGATAGGGGAAACAGGTGAAGGCTTTTGTATATTTGTTTCAAGGGCCTTTTATATTTTGCTTGACATGAGACCCTTTCCATTTCTGTTTTTTAAAGTTTGGCCCATTTTTTTTTTACTATGGGATAAGAGAAACAGACTTGAAACAGATCATTAGGTATCCAGCAGCTGTATACAGACTCCATTTCATTGCTTTTGAACATCATGTATAAAATAAGGGTATGAAATGTAAATACATGTTTTTATATATTGTAACTTATTGTTTCCTGATATTTATTTTAAATTATTATAGACTTATTGAGTTTGAGTGATAGTAAATATTGTTTTAGCTCTATATCTTGCACTTCAGTATACAAAATTATCATATTAACATGCAATTATTTCATTTTTGATGAAATGACTGGAGTACATCACTTCCACATAATTTTTTTCCTGTTTTCTTTGGATTTTTCTTTTCCACAACCAGCGTGCTCTCTGGTGTTTCCAGGCGGGCTTCATGACATACTGGATTTTTCCCTATGCTGTCCCTCCAAAGCCGTCTCTCATTATTTATTGCTTATTTCAACCTTTCCAGAAAGAAATATTTTATCAATCGTACCTTGGACTGTTGTTTTCATAGTCTTTATACTTTTTAGCTGGAAAATTTGTTAAAAAAAAATAAAGGACAAATGAAACACGCTATTTTTAGAACACTTCAGATAACTGTCCAACTGACGTGCTTTTGATTTCACCGTAGACAGTAAAATTGAATGCTCTAGGCTCTGAGGACCTTCATTTGTCCCCCTGCTTTTCTTTTAATATCCTGTCATATTCTAATTCACTTGTACTTGGTGAATTTAGTTTATAAGCATAGGCCTGTTTATGTAGGTTATGTACATATGTGTGTTTAACGTGATTGAACCCGCTAGTGTTTGCCTGAGCACCCATGTGCATATAGCACAGGTGCAGTTTTCCCTGTGGAAACGCACTTTTTCTCTGAATGGGCGTGGTGAGGATGTGCAACTGAAATCTACAGAATTGCATGCATAAGAGAGGTTGCAATGGCATCATCAAATCTGTTGAAAGTCATAGTTAATTTTAACCGAAACAAGAGTATGACTGTAGTCGCCCTCTAACGTGAATTAAACAAATCAGTTCCTTCTTGTGAGTGACACATTGATTTAAGAGCTACATTAGCATCCCACGATGAAAAGCAATTTGGACTTTTTCAAAACAAACTAATTAAGCATAAAATGTGCATGAAATCTGAAATTCAAATAAGCATTCAGGAATTTTGGGAAGATAAAATTTTCTCAAATGTATTTTCTATCAGTGCAGCTACTTAAAATTCTTTTTAAACTAAAGTACGAATAATAACCAGTTACATGAAAAGTACACCTTAATAAAGGAAGTTGCAGATGTTAAAAATGTACATTAAAAATACAAATTTAACCAAAACTTAATTCCTCAACTTGTACGTGTTCTGTTGGTTTTTCTTCAGAGAATGGACTCAGGTAGCTGTGTTTGGCAGTGGACTGGGCAGCTAGCAACCACTGTATAATCATACCTGGCTCCCCTAAACATGTTTGAAAGTTGCATGCTCTCTACTAGAATCATTCTTGCCGAAAGATAATTAATCCATTTGTTGGCTTGAAATCTCCAAGCAGTGATGGCTTTCTCTGCAAACACTTTAACCCCTCAAACTCCATTCCTTACAGAGACATTACTTACCTTGCTTCTTTTTCATATAGTGTGAAATGTTCAGTATCAACAAAACAACAAGAGCCAAACTCAGAAAGGCCAAAACTCCCCAGACAGAAAAATGGCAGTCCATTTCTGCAACTGAGAGAAAAGAATTCCATAGTTTGTGTTGTCAACAATTTTACTGTATTCTTTGTGGTGGGCTGATTTTTGCTTTCTGTAATTGAAGCTACTATTTTGTTGTTTACTCTGTGACAGCCATTGCTATACAAGCTAAATAATTAATATCAATCCCAGATGCTCAATAATAAGAGAGCAATGTCAAGAAGCTGTTAACAGAACTACTATTTCGTAGAAATTCGGCCAAAGGTTGGACTATTGGTTTACCTGTAAGATGCAGTAAAAGTCAGAAATCGATAAAGAAAAAAGTCAATAGCTTTGAAATTATTTTTGTAATTGTCTTTAACTTATTATTTGCAGTAAATTTTGGGCTCAATTCTGGAGTTCGTGAATGTAGTTCTGAAGATTAATTCAGTCAAAACAACTTCACTGGAAATGTCTCTGAATAATAGCTAAGACCATCAGGGTTTAAGAATCTCTGCAACAGATTTCAAAGGTTGGTTATGTCTTTTCTTGCATTTCCTATTAAAACCACTTGTACTCATATCCTCGCTCTCCTTCCTGAGAAAGTAGATGTTGTAGTGGCAAAGGAGGAGAAGTGTCTGGGAATCAGTGAACTACTACAGAGAAAAACCTGAACAGCTCCTCAAGAATCACTTTGGAAAAGGTGTGTCAACTTAAACAAAGAAAGCCTCCTTTTGCACTGAGCTCGCCTCTCCTTGGAGCCATGTTAGAAATACAGGAAGGAACTCCCCCTGCACCAAGTGAATTTTGCCATTTAATTAATTCCTCGATTAACCTAACTCATACAGATTTTCCATCACAAACCATGCTGAAGAAAATAGCCTATTTGTGACAGTCTAGTGGCCAAAGTGATCGGCGTTGCCGCAAATGGCTTGTGAAAACCCTTCATTTACAGAGGAAATGCTGAGCCAAATACATGAGTGAAAGGAGCTTGAAGCTAGATTTTTCACCTTCCCTAGAGGCATGTTTTATATTTTTCTAGATTCAGAGTGTTTGAAATAAAGCCTGGCCCCCAAAACTAAGGAATTCCACTAATATTGCATTAAAAGGTCTAGCTGGAACAGAGCAGTCAAGGGGAGAGACTAGATGGTACTCTCAGAATGAGATTAGAGCAGGTTCTTAACACACTTCTTTGGTTTTGCTGTAGCTGGATTCCTTCAGGGGGCTGATGTTTTGTTTGGTCCGTAAAGGAAAGCTGAGGTAAAAGAATACAGATTTAGAAAATTGCATAGGTGTGGGGAGATTAAGAAAACAATATTTATATGTATTCCTAGCTGAACACAACTGAGTTTATTTTTAAATTTATTTTCCACAACTCTGACTTAAACACCTGGTTGTATTTCAGGGGAATGTATACAAACATACGTGTGACTTCAGGTTGTTTTGGTTTTTGTCTTTGCCATAGGAGCTATTTGTTTGTCAGACAAAACTAGTTGTATCTGAGAAACAACAGCAGTTTTCATTTACCCTATAAAACCATAGTAAAGGCATGATCAGAGACATACCGGTGCCACTCTGAGTTCTCTATGTTTTTCCAATGTCCGTTTCAAGTTAATCTTACTTTCCAAGTACAAAATACGCGAGATTTTGATTATATATCTTAGCTTTACAGATATACAACTCGCAGCTCTTTCCCACGTGTTCTTGTACTACCCTTACAGCTGTTGCCAGTTTGCTGTTTACATTTATAACTGAATACATGAAACATTTACTACTTTGGCAACAGCAGCAATAGAAGAAAAGCTGAACACCTGTGCGAAGAAAAAAATTCGCCTCCTCAGATAACTACACTGCTGTCCCTGTATGTATAATAGCAGATGCAACCCATGACAGTTAACTGGTTGTGCTGGTTGTTGATGGAGAGTGAGAAATAAACAGAAAGAGAAGTCTATTAGACTAATTATAGTCTGTTCTGAAATAGTCTCTTGTATTCTATACTCTAATTTTAATTATCATTCAAGTAATTTACTGTCAAATGTAGCAAAAGCAGATTATTATTTTTTAAGTATTACATATTTCTTCCAAAAAACCTGTAGCACTGTGTTCAGGGGCATTCTCACTCTATTGCAATCAAATTGCATAATTTTAAAAATATTTGTTATATCTTTGAAAAAAAAAAAAAGTCCTAAGCAAAAATTAGGCCCCTGGAAACAGTACATTATGATTCTAATGGGATAAGCTCAAATTTCATCAGGGTTTTCTGTCATAGTCTATCTCCGATGGGGAAATGTAAGAGCGATGTTGGTTGTTCATAAGAAACTATATTGAAGCTATTCTTAGACTAATGCGCTCCTCTGTGAAAGAGTTCATCATATAGCCAAAGGTTTCATGAGAAGGACGATTCTCGTTTTATTGTTCCAAGCTGGGAAGTGTAAGTGGCAGAAGTACTATATTTAATCATTATAAAGGTGAGAGTGTTTTGACTATCTAATACCTGAATCTCTCTAGTATTAATTATATATTCCTGTTCTGCTGTTCTTTCACTTCTATTTGGAAACAGGGTCAAACTTGGAGTTGCACCCAAGTAAACACCTACCTTCGGTAATTTGCTCCATCTGGATGATGTTTTTACTTTTCTGAGCTTAGGGATGGAGTTACTCGTCTCCTCTTAGTATATTTTACAGTGCTGTAAACTATATTCAACAACAAAATACAGGCAAGTAAAAGACTTTCTAAAGACATAGTTACTTATGCCTTTTCTCCTTTTTAAATCTATTATTGACGACTTTCTCTACCAACAGAGAAAAAACACGGGAACAAATAAACTTTTGGTCACTTGTCAGGTTTTCTCTTTGCAGGGCTCGTTATACTGTAATTGGAGGGGGATGGAGAGGAGGAAGCAAACCAAAAAGAATAACCAAACAAACAGAAGCCCCCCAGACATTCTAAACTTTCCTGGATTAATTTCTGCAATTCAATACTACTGCAACTCAAAGGAGAAGGTATAATCTTGTACTTACCTTTGGGGGCAGGGGACAGATTTAACAATTTGGGGCTAGAAATAGGTGTTTGTCCTCCTAACAGCATAAGAATAGGTAGCAGAAGTACTATGTTTGGTTCCTTCTTGTTCTAATGTATTTTGTTTAGAGAATCTCTCACAAAGGCTAACAGGAAGATACCATACTTCGACCAGTTTCTCCTACTGAAAAGGAACGTGAGGTGCGGAATATAGATACATGTCTAGCTGGAAATGCCATCTATGGTATCGACTCATCATTCATACAAGCAGATTAATTACTTTGGTCGCTACCGGATTTAAAATGATCATCTGGAGCACAAAATTATTTGTTTCCTGTTCTTTCTGCAAATTTGTCAAGATGAGATAAAATTAGCGTTTTCCCCCCTCTCCAACTGAATGGTGAGATAAATAATATTACATACTGATGACCCGTAGATAAAGAAACCCATTAAAAGACTGATGAATGTTAAATTAGCATTAAACATGCTTCCACCTGTGTGAGTTTTTAAGGCAAGATTAATTCTCCGGAAAGGATTCCTTAAACTGCAATTAATTAGTGCACAACTAATTGCTTTGTAAGTTTTCAGCTTCATACTTCAGAAGGGAAGCAGCACATTGTAAAATAAGCCTTCATCACAGTAAATATATTAAGCACAAAACTAACACCAATCCTTAGTCTTCATTAATAAACCTTAATTAAGGAAGGTTTAAGTTGTCGATGATGACTCATCATAATAATAATTATTATTAATAATTTGAATTCAGAGCCCTGACCAACTTTCTTGGAATACTAGTGCTCTACCAGTGTGTTTTTACTGCTGATTTGTTTACAAGTTTATAATACTGAAAAGATAACACTTGCCGGTTTTTGTTGTTTCTAGGAATACTCCCCACCCTTTATCCAACAGACAATCAAGTTATGTTGGCAAACCTTGGATGCTCTTTTGTGTTGGACCTGGCAGCATGAATCTATCTCTACAGCTGCCACCAGTCTTTAAGGTCTCTAGCCTATTTTTTTTCCACCAGCTTTCTTAAAAACAGGAAGCGTGGTTCAGGCTTATGCAACCTCACTAGCAAACTGACAGTCTCCTTCAGTGTTTGCCTCATTCAAATGTGTAATTTCATTCAAATGAATTTGAAATTCATTTGCATATGTAATTATGTATGTCTTTATTAGTGTATTTATTATCCTCCTGTCTTGCCACAGAAGAGCATGTACAGGAATATTAGTTCCATTTTATGTGATACAAACCTGCTTTTGTGATATTCACATGAGACCCACGCTCTAAGTCTTCCTGTTTGTGATGTTGTGTTGAATTCAACAAAAGTATTTAGATACCTCTTAAACTAAATTACAGATCTATATTACCTAGGTGTGCTGTTTGACTCTTTATCTCTTGAGATTTCTAAAGCAAGTCTGAAAGCTCATCTCCGAGAGAGACTATGGTTTAGCTGAAGTAGGATTCAGAGACATGATGCAAAAATGATACCATTGCCAGCTCTGGAAGGTCAGGTTAGTATATCATTATATGTTTCCTCTATTCTTTAAAGTCTATAAATCTGGACCCACAATCCAGAACATTTGTGGAAAGACAGGGTACATCAGCGTGTGGCTTACGATGTGTATTTATCTTTAAAATTTAATGAAACATGCCCATGTTTGGGTAGAGAAGCCATTGGAGTAGCTTCTTCCAGAGGAAGATTGCACTCTGAGCACCGTCGAAGAAGTTTTCTGTTAACTTCTGGGGGTTTGTTTTTTTATGGTTTTTGTTTATTTGTTTGTTTTTGCAGAGCAGACGATTTTATTTCCAATCGTGCATAATGTAGAAGGCGGAACGGTTTCTTAACAGAAAAAGTGAATCACATGACTACATTTATCTTTTTTGAATACGTACATTGAAATAGCCCTCAGCGTAGTCTAAGGAGCAATGTAAAACATTGTTCTTCAAGAAAAGTTCTTATGTGAGAATATAACCTGTGCAGTATATGCTTATTTGAGATGTTATTACTTTGGAAAATTATTTTTACATTAACTGCCTTAGATCAGTGCTTAAGAAAAAAATTTACTGGATTAGCATCCTATTTGAACATGAAGGAGCAGGTTAGTCTTGATTAATATAATATAACCTTCCATCTGAGTCCAAAGGTGATATAGACTCTTAAGTATTTAGAGCTTTATCATAATGAAGAGAGTTGATGAGGAGAAATTAATAGAAAAACGCTGAAAATTGTGGGAATTCTTCCACTTTATACAGTTCCTGAGGTTGTAATTAACATGATGAAAAATCGCAAGGAAATGACACTATTTTAAAGTGGACATAGCTTTGGCATCTGCCAGCAACTGAATTTAGAGACCACACTCATCAATACGAGTAGAATCAAATTTTCTCATCGATAAACCAAAAGGCATGGGTCCATCACATTTCACTGAAAACCAGGATATATAATAGAACTAGAACTCCTTTTGGTAAGTGGTGCATTCTATCATCTGTAGTCTGAACTGTGGCTTAAAGCAGGGAAGACATAGAGTTTTATGAAGTGGAGACTGCAATTCATGTGTTTGAAAGTAAAGGTTTTGTCACAAGCCCAGGGAAGGAGAAGGACTCAAGCAGTTATAAGGACTGGATTGAGTCATTCCATTTGTACGATCAAGTGAACAGAAGGGTCCCAGGGCCATCTGATAGGAGTCTGCACCTCAAGAGGAGGCCTCTTGTTAAGCAAAGAAGGATCTTGTACTGAAAGAGAAGCTGGGGAGAGTGGGAGATACGCATTGTAATACTGGAGACAGTTGCTTAGTTTCTCAGCTAAGAGCATGAGGAGTAAATCCAAGATCTGCAGAGGATTCAGAATGAAATGCTTATCAGCCTGAACAAGAAGCTTACAAGGAATAAACTCCTTTGGAGATAATTAGGGGCATAATGGAAAGGTGAACACTGAGAATGCAGCAAAGGATTTCTGGGTTTGTGGTCCTGGTGGTGTGTTAATAAATCTGCTCTCCAAGAGGAAATCTCTGTTGTACAGTGTCAGCTTTGACTGGCTACAGAAGGAAAGTCTATTCGATTGGACACGAGCTTGGTATGCTATTTTGAGCAGCCTGCAACAGAATGGAAGCTCTCTTCAATAGCAAGAAATTATTTGCTGCAGGCTGTAAAATCCATTGTGAATATAAAGTACTTCTTACTTCTCTTTCTTGTCCTTTATATCAGTGTTACATTAAAAAACTTAGTGAGCCAGAGCATGCTTAACGTGCTATTAATCATGATGATAAAGACAAGGACAAATCAAGTCCAATTTTAGAAAGATGGGACATAAGGTAATATTATTCCATCCACATCTAATGTGCACAAAGACATTTCCTCTTCTTTTCAAAGTCCCCAAGCTATAAACTGCTGGGTGCATATTCTGGGAAAGTATCTCTGACTGCTTGGCTACTTATGTGATCTTTGGTAAACATATGCTGCTGATGTCTCCAAGGTAAGAACCTATGTCAAGTGGACATGTGACTTGCCTGGGAATAGCTGTTGGTATTTAAGTGCTTGGAGAAGGTAAATGGAGTATTATTAAATATTGATGTGCACAGCTGTATATGAAGGAGTAAGTCTGCTCAAATGGAGTCAAGCAAACAGTATTGTTTGGCTAAAGGCTTACATGATTGAGTGAAGCTGACTGAGACAACAGTTGACAAAGTAAAAAAAAAAAAAAAGAGCTTATGAGGTAGTATTTTGTTTGTTGTTTTAGAGAACGACAAGGAGAAGCATCCTAAAGTAGGCATGAAAGACAGCTCTACCTTAGGGAGGAAAGGCATACTTAGAAAGAAGAGGGTAGGTCTCGAATTTCTTTCTTTGAGCCTAGCTAAGTCTTCCTAAGCTTGATATTAGTGTAGAGAAAGGGGGGCAGCAGAGAAGTATGTTATGGATGTAGGGGGGGGTGTTGCTTTTTTGTTTGTATGTTTTTGTCTTGAATATACATTGTGCCATCTACAGAGTGGAATAGTTAGAAAACCTGGAAGTGCCTGTGTTCAGTACTCATGTTCTAGTAGATGGTAAGTCACACTTACTATGAAGTTCCTTCTACATGTGTGTTTATCCATCAGTGGTATATATGAAACTGGAAGGCTTACACTAAATTTTTGAGGAAGGAGATATGTGGCAGCAGCCAAACAGGTTAGATATCTGTATCTAACTTTTGTGATGAGATAGCAGAGTGTTGCCATGGAGCATGGAGCTAAGGCAGTGGCTGACCAAGGAAAGATTATAATAGTGCTGAGATCCCAAGAGAGGAAGTGAGCCAGTTTCCAGAAGCAATACAGTTATCAGAATTTTTATATTTAAAGGGCTTTTCTGGTTGTGGATGAAGCATGGAAGGATGGAATGTTTTACTGTTGGTGTCTTAAAAAGGTAACAACACCCTTAGTAGTTGCCAGCAGGCTCTTCCAAGCCTGGAATTTGCTCTACATGAGCAGAAACCTCAAGGGAAAAGAATTTTCAGCCTTATTGACCTGAAAGCAGTTTCAGAGCTTTTTCGTTTCCTTTCCTTTCCTCTACCCTAAGAAATCAAAAAGCTGTTTTTAATCCTTCCTCTCTGTTTTCAAAGAAGAAAGTGTTTTCTATGCCACTGAAAGAAGACTTCTGGGGACTAGCTTAACTCTTTCTCAGAAAATGAGCATTAAAACTAAATACTACATTTTTCAAGTGTAATTAAAGAAAATGCAAATTTAACAGGCAGCTGGCACAAGGCTTCAATGCATTGGACTTGATAAATCTGCACCTCTTATTTACTTAGCAAGTAAATCTTGGGAGTTTTGCGCAGGTCCATGTGGTGGGTTCAATAATCAACGTCTAGGATACCTGCAGACCGGTTCCTGTTTGTGTGGAGACAGTGTGCCTGAAAGTCTGTGTTTGTTAGTGCCTGCTGTATCTATGTGTCGCTCCACACGCATGTGAGTCCATGTCATTCTCTCCACGAGCATGTGGGTTGATTTCGTCACACGTGTATCTGCGCTAGTGTTGAGCTCAGCGGACTGTGTCTGTTGACACTTGGTGTGCATTGGCTGTGCCTGTGTGTAACACAGCACAGCCATGACTGCTCAAGTGAACAGAGAAAAGGGAAATAGTCTAGGTAGAGGCAATAAAGCAAAACCGAGGAAGGATTGACGTGTGTGGGGGGGACTATGGTGGGTCCGTGGATTCCCTGACGGAGGGCATGGGAACAGAAATTAGCCTTGAAGATATGAAGGCCTACCCGTGAGAAAGATGGGAGTAAAGGAGTATCCGGAGATGTTAAGGATGTACCCGTGAGAGAGAAGGGAGTAGAAGAGTAACATTGATGATAGCAAAATCAGACAGTGAGATGTTACTGCTGTAACGTGTAACCAATAATGAAGAGACATTTTAATTGGTAAAACTCTATAAAAATGCACTTGTGGCAATAAATGGCATCTACTACTTTCATCCTGGAAGAACTTGGTGTATGTCATTTGTCCGTCTCAACCACGACATATGGTGACCCCGACGTGATCCTGCATGAAGAGGATCTCGCATGAAGAAGAGACAGCAGTGAAGCTGTGACAGCCGGAGACGAGCTGTGGAGACCGAGCCCGGTACAGCTGATAGAGAAGCAGGGGGGAGCTGCCGAAGATCCGGATCCTTGAAAAGACACCACGCCAAGGGTTGGTGAGCTACCGGGAACAGGGGGGTGGAACTTATCTAAAGAAGATGGTATTATATTATCTACATGGAAGTTGCTTCTGAAGAAGCAGGGTATTGTCCTTCTGGAATTGACTTTACGAAGGACTAAGTTACTATGGGGCAAAGCACTAGTGAAAGATCCAAAGCAGCAACTGAACTGTTAATAACATGGCACTTGTTGCTAGAGACTTTGAGAGGATTAAAAGAGCAACGGGAACATGCAGAGACAGTGGAGGGGGGTGGCTTCTCTGGACTAGATTTGTAAAAAAAAAAAGCACTGTTCCAAACCCCGAACCCACCTGTTACTAATGATTCTCCAGCACCGTTCAAGTCCACGTTATCTGATGACTCGGATGAAGATGAGGGTTTGCAGCATATTCTTGAAAAGTTAAAAGGAGTATGTGTGCAAGTTTCCCCGAGATCAGATAAAAACCATGAGAGACTCAAAGGAAAATTTGACCTATGGAATGTAACAGCTATAGATCATTTAGGACAGAACTATGGGGATTCGTTGAAAGGGGCGAGTATCCCACAACTCTTCGAAGAGACACTAATTGGCACACCACAACTACAGGCACTGATAAATTTCTGAAATCCTGAGGCAGTCAACAGACCTCGCATATCAAGCTATAGTAGAGGTGTCTGAAACCAACAAAGCAGCCAAATCATTTATAACTACTATCAGGGTACCAATGAGAATTACATGCAATTTATTGACCATCTTCAAGAGGCCATCAATAAGCAGGTTGAAAACTTAGAAGTTAAGGAAGCATGGGTGTTGAGATTAGCAGTAGAGAATGCTAATGTTTGCTATCAACATGTTATTTGCGAGTTTTACAGTACATATTACATGCTTCTGTGTATTGTCTCTGAAAATCAAGCAGCTTGTTAGGAATGTGAGTTAATTGTTTCACTGGTTGCTATTAGACTTGTTTCTTTGTGGTATAAGTACACCGTAAAAAACCTTCTCCCCACTTTTCCCACTCACACTGCAAGCAGCCCTGTGCTTTTCCCCCCTCCCTCCCTCTTCTCATGGTTTTTACTTATGAGATGGGGTCAGAAACAACTGTTTTCAGTTGTGTTCCTAAGAGATCGGTATTGGGAGGTGTTTTAAAACATAGGAAAGTACTTGGAAATATGAGGAAGGAAGATCTTGTGAGATGTTGTAATTAAGGGTGGCTGCTGTATAAGTTAAATGATTGGGAAAAGGGTTCAGAGAATAGAATCTCGAAGTATAACACTTTGTTGCAATTCATGTTGTTTTTAAGGCGAGAAGAGCAGGACAAAATAAATCTCTACAAGAGATCATTAAATCATTTCAGCCAGTTTTACAGGCGGAACGGTTTGAACTTCAACAAGCTGAGAGAGAATTAACTGATAACACACAGGTCACAGTAAACTTGCTAAAGTCTGCAAGATGCTTTCCTCATTAACCTGTTTTCTTTGTGGGTATCGGTTTAAGCATGTTGTAATTTTGGTAGGTCTTTGTTATATGGTACGATAAGTTCACAGTCTATTAAATCATGAGAATGCGTTGACTCAAAATGTGCATTTTGTGGTAATACAGAAGATCATGAGTAATTTAGTTCTTTACTGCGTGAATGTGATGGTAAAATTTTTGTGTGTAGAAGCTGTTACTTTTCTTTCTAGAATGCTAGCTTTATTCAGGTATCCAGACTTGCGCAACTCTGTGATAGGCTGTGTCTCATCTCGATGTGCTGGATTTGGCTCTTTTGTATGCGCATCAAGTAAAGAATCCTGGTTTTGGAATAACAGTTGTAGCACACCAGATGAGACACTAATAAAAGCCTTTCCCAGTCCAGCTTGTTGCTGCGGCCGGGGGGGCGGGTGCCGATGGGGCTCCAGCGCACACTGACCTGTTTTGTCAGGGAGACCCAGCGGCACCTCTACCTGGCTGAGCAGTGATCGGTCCAAAGGTGCAATGCAAAAATTGAGATATTGTCTTGAATAAGTGTAACTGTGATCTATCTGCATATTTGAACTTGGTGTTTGGTTTTCATATCTGAGCTCAGCATTTTAATTTGCATATTTCTATTTGGTACTAAAAGAATTTTGTTTGGGGAGATAATTACAAAATGGAAACTGGTTCCACTGCTAAAATTCCACCTTGCTCCCCCTTAGACATTAGTGTAATTGATTATATTGTTATCTAGTAATTTTGAGTCCAGAAAAGAACTTAAATTGTTAAACTCTGCTTTGCATTAAAAAAAAAAAAAACGACAAGAACAACAAAAAGAAACCAAACAAAAAAAAAAAAAACAAAAAACACAAAAACAAACAAACAGACAAACAAACAAAACAACCTCCAACCATCCAAACACCTAAATGCTATGTTGGATGTGAACTTGGTATTGTATGAGGTTGTATTTAAAAGCTACTAGAATATGAACTGATTTGGATTTAGGAAAATGTATTGATGCTTAATATACTGTTTTTTGACATCTGTGAATTGTAAAAGGTAAATGGAACTGAGGAGTGTGGCTCATTTGGAAAGCTTTAAACTAGGCTCGAAGGGGGATGGTGTTGTAGCTGGGCTTGTCCCAGTGGGGCAGCATTCTAAAACTCATGAGGACTGGGTGGCCTCCTATGCCCCTAGGGAGAAATTGGTGTGCTCTGCTCGCTCCCTGAAATGCCTGTACGCCAATGCACGCAGCATGGGGAATTAGCAGGAGGAGTTAGAATCCTATGTTCAGCTGGGAAATTATGATCTGGTGGCAATTACAGAAACATGGTGGGACAGTTCACATGACTGGAATGTGGTCATGGATGGCTATGCCCTTTTGAGGAAAAACAGACCAGCCAGGCGTGGTGGTGGAGTTGCTCTCTATGTGAGAGAGCAACTACAATGTACTAAATTCTGTCCAGGAGTGGATGACGAGCTAATTGAGAGTGTATGGGTCAGGATCAAGGGGCAGGCTGGCAGGGGTGACACTGTTGTGGGCGTCTATTACAGGCTACCAGATCAGGCTGAGGAAGTTGATGAGGCCTTCTATGGGCAGCTGAGAGTGACCTCACAGTCACAGGCCTGTGGGAAACTGCAGCGGGTCTGTGGAATCCTTGACAGAAAATATGGGAGTAGAGATCAGCCTTGAAGATATTAAGATTTACCCTTGAGAAGGATGGGAGTAAAGGAGTATCCGGAGATATGGAGTTGTACCCGTGAGAGAGGAGAGATGTACCCGTGAGAGAGAAGGGGATAGAAGAATAACATGGATGATAGCAAAATTAACCAAGGAGGTGTTAGTGCTGTAACTTGTAACCAATAGTGAAAAGACACATGAACAGGTAGAATTGTATAAAAATGCATTTGTAGAAATAAATGGCACCTATTACCCTATTACTTCAATCTTGAAGGAACTTGGTCCCTGTTGTTTGTCCGTCTCAACCATGGCATCTGGTGACCCCGACGTGATCCTGCCTGAAGAGGATCTCGCATGACAAGGTGACAGCGTGAAGCTGTGAACAGCCAAAGTCAGCTGATTGGAGCCAGCCCAGCGAGAGCCGGAGCCGGTGGGGTTCAGCCGACCACGAGGTTCAGCCGAGATTAGGAAGCTCAGAGGGAAACGTACAGGGACAGCGTGATTCCCTTCGAGTCCCGATCCTTGCAGCCCCGGCAGCCATTGCGAGAGAGCGGCTGACGTGGCGGGGGGCGTTCCCACGGTGACGGTGACCACACCCTCTCCTCTTGCCTTGAAAAATCCTTTGGGAGGGCAGCGACTAGTTGCTGTCCACCAGGTGCAGGGAGGAGCAACCAGCTTGTGTAGCGGGTGAGTCCCACCCACACTGTGCTGCAGCAGCGGGGGTGGTAGCTTGTGTAGCAGGGTGCAGAGAGAAATTGTCGCTTGTCAGCCCCTCTAACTTATTGCCAGCATCCCAGACTGCTGACGACCATGGTCGCCTCCAGGAGGAGAGCTTGTCTCAAACAGACTGTGGCTACGCAGACTGAGGAGCTTCTGTCCCAAACGGTGGCTGTTCAGGTCTCTGGCTGCAGGGAGTGCCAGAGCCTGCTGCTGCCGGGGGAGGGAGGCCAGCTCTCCACCTGTGTGAGGTGTGAGCAGGTGCAAGATCTGCTTGACATGGTTGTGAAACTTAAGGAGGAGGTTGAGAGATTGAGGACCATCAGGGAGTGCGAAAGGGAGATCGACTGGTGGAGTAACACCCTGACGGGCCAGTCGGCAAGGTCCCAGGGAGGTACCCCCCAAAAGGAGATGGACCTCCTGCCCTCTCGGACAGAGGCGGAAGTCCTGAGACGGCCCCTCCCTTGTTGCTGTCGGGCAGAGGCAGGGGACCTAAAAGACGACGAGGGTTGGAAGTGTATTCCGGTTCGGCGTCACGGGCAGCCCCCCTCCCTGCCTGCTTTGTCTCCCCAGGTGCCCCTCCGTAATAGGTTTGAGGCCCTGGATCTTGAAGAAGAGGTAGGTGAGGAGGTGGTGCCAAGCCTGCCTACAAGATCACATAGGAAGAGGCGGTTGACTTCACAACTTAAGACTGCCTCTGATAAGAAAGAAAGAAGGGTGATTGTAATAGGAAATTCCCTTCTGAAAGGAACAGAAGGCCCAATATGCAGGGTTGACCCTCACCTTAGGGAAGTTTGTAGTCTACCTGGAGCCCGGATCAAGGATATTGCTAGAGAGCTCCCCAAACTGGTGCACCCGACAGACTACTACCCGCTGCTGGTCTTCCAGACAGATGGAGAGGAAGCTGCTTCCCGTAGTCTGAGGGGAATGAAGAACGACTTCAAGGTCTTGGGAAGGATGGTGAAAGACTCAGGGGCTCAAGTGATCTTCTCTTCACTCCTTCCATCTTCAAGGGACGATGTGGGATGGAATAGGAAAATTCAGTCTCTTAATGGTTGGCTCCAAGACTGGTGCGACAGACAGGGCTTTGGATTTTTTGATAATGGTTGGTTTTATAAGTCACCAGTCTGGACAGTGTCAAGTGGGAAAGGTTTATCTCGCAGGGGCAAAAGGATGCTGGGGCAGGAATTAGCTGGGCTCATTTGGAGAGCTTTAAACTAGGCTCGAAGGGGGTTGGGGTTGTAGCTGGGCTTGTCCCAGTGGGGCAGCATTCTAAAACTGATGAGGACCGGGTGGCCTCCTATGCCCCTAGGGAGAAATTGGTGTGCTCAGTTCGCTCCCTGAAATGCCTGTACACCAATGTGTGCAGCATGGGGAATTAGCAGGAGGAGTTAGAATCCTATGTTCAGCTGGGAAATTATGATCTGGTGGCAATTACAGAAACATGGTGGGACAGTTCACATGACTGGAATGTGGTCATGGATGGCTATGCCCTTTTCAGGAAAGACAGGCCAGCCAGGCGTGGTGGTGGAGTTGCTCTCTATGTGAGAGAGCAACTACAATGTACTAAATTCTGCCCAGGAGTGGAAGGAGAGCGAGTTGAGAATGTATGGGTCAGGATCAAGGGACAGGCTGGCAGGGGTGACACTGTTGTGGGCGTCTGTTACAGGCCACTAGATCAGGCTGAGGAAGTTGATGAGGACTTCTATGGGCAGCTGAGAGTGGCCTCACAGTCACAGGCCCTGGTTGTTGTGGGGGATTTTAACTTCCCTGATGTTTGTTGGAAGGACCATTCAGCCAGCCAGCCACAGTCCAGGAGGTTCCTCCAGTGCATTGATGATAACTTCCTCATGCAGATGGTGGAGGAGCCGACTAGGAGAGGTGCACTGCTGGATCTCATCCTCACAAACAAGGAGGGTCTGGTCGAAGCAGTAAGGGTTGTGGGCTGCCTGGGTTGCAGTGACCATGAGATGGTGGAGTTCAGCATCTTGGGTGGCAGGAACAGAATAGCAAGTAGAATTGCAACCCTGGACTTTAGCAGGGCTGACTTTGGCCTTTTCAAGCAATTGCTGGGGGAAATCCCATGGGCAAGACTGCTTGAAGGAAAAGGGGCCCAAGATAGCTGGATTGCATTCAGAGATTGCTTCTTCCACGCTCAGGATCAGAGCATCCCCACACGAAGAAAGTCAAGGAAGGGAGCCAGGAGGCCTGTGTGGTTGAATAGGCATCTGTTGGGTATGCTCAAGCAGAAAAGGAGAGTTTACATGTCATGGAAGCAGGGGCTGGCCACTTGGGAAGAATATAAGGCTGCTGTTAGAGGATGTAGGAAGGCAGCTAGGATAGCCAAGGCCTCCTTAGAATTACAGCTGGCGAGAGGGGTCAAGGACAGCAAAAAGAACTTTTTCAAATACATAGCAGATAAAACTAATACCAGAGGCAATGTAGGCCCTCTGATGAATGGGGTGGGTGCCCTGGTGGCAGAAGATACAGAGAAGGCAGAATTGCTGAATGCCTTCTTTGTCTCTGTCTACTCTGCTGGAGGCTGTCCTGGGGAGCCCTGTACCCCTGAGACCCCGGATGAAGCCAGGTCAATGGAGGAGTTTGCTTTAGTCGATGAGGACTGGGTTAGGGAGCAATTAAATAGTCTGGACATCCATAAATCCATGGGTCCAGATGGGATGCATCCGCGGGTGCTGAGGGAGCTGGCTGGAGTCATTGCTGGACCGCTCTCCATCATCTTTGCCAAGTCTTGGGAAACGGGGGAGGTGCCCGAGGATTGGAGGAAAGCAAATGCGGTCTTCAAAAAGGGCAAGAAGGAGGACCCAGGTAATTATAGACCGGTCAGCCTCACCTCTGTCCCTGGGAAAGTAATGGAACAGCTTATCCTTGGTGCCATCTCAAGGCATATCAAGGATAAGAGGGTTATTAGGTGCAGTCAGCATGGCTGACAGTAAGTCATGCTTGACCAACCTCATAGCCTTTTATGAGAATGTAACAAGGTGGATGGATGATGGCAGAGCGGTGGATGTGGTCTACCTTGACTTCAGTAAAGCCTTTGACACAGTCTCCCACAGCATCCTCACAGCGAAGTTGAGGAGGTGTGGTCTAGACAATAGAGTAGTGAGGTGGGTTGCAAACTGGCTTAAGGAGAGAAGCCAGAGAGTGGTAGTCAATGGTGCGGAGTCTAGTTGGAGGCCAGTATCTAGTGGAGTGCCTCAGGGGTCAGTACTGGGGCCAGTATTATTCAATATATTCATTAACGATTTAGACGAGGGAATAGAGTGTACTGTCAGCAAGTTTGCTGATGACACTAAGCTGGGAGGAGTGGCTGACACGCCAGAAGGCTGTGCTGCCATCCAGCGGGACCTGGACAGGCTGGAGAGTTGGGCGGGGAATAACCTGAAGAAATTTAACAAGGGAAAGTGTAGAGTCCTGCATCTGGGCAGGAACAACCCCAGGTTCCAGTATAGGTTGGGAAATTACATATTAGAGAGCAGTGTAGGGGAAAGGGACCTGGGGGTCCTGGTGGACAGCAGGATGACCATGAGCCAGCACTGTGCCCTTGTGGCCAGGAAGGCCAATGGCATCCTGGGGTGTATTAGAAGGGGGGTGGCTAGTAGATCGAGAGAGGTCCTCCTTCCCCTCTACTCCACCCTGGTGAGACCACATCTGGAATATTGTGTCCAGTTCTGGGCCCCTCAGTTCCAGAAGGACAGGGAACTGCTGGAGAGGGTCCAGCGTAGGGCAACGAAGATGATTAAGGGAGTGGAACACCTCCCTTATGAAGAAAGGCTGAGGGAGCTGGGTCTCTTTAGTTTGGAGAAGAGGAGACTAAGGGGGGACCTCATTAATTTTTATAAATATATAAAGGGTGAGTGCCATGAGGATGGAGCCAGGCTCTTCTCGGTGGCAAACAATGATAGGACAAGGGGTAATGGGATCAAACTGGAACACAAGAGGTTCCGCTTAAATTTGAGAAAAAACTTCTTCTCAGTAAGGGTGACAGAGCACTGGAACAGGCTGCCCAGGGGGGTTGTGGAGTCTCCTTCCCTGGAGACATTCAAAACCCGCCTGGACATGTTCCTGTGCGACCTCACCTCCAGCAGGGGGATTGCACTAGATGATCTTTTGAGGTCTCTTCCAATCCCAAACATACTGTGATAGTGTGATAACTCTTGAGCTGGTTGGAATTGTGTATGAAGTGTGTTATGGTTGGAGTGAAATGGGAGAACAAAAAAGCAACATATCCTAGGCCTGTGCCTGAACATGGATTTCAGGCCTGTGTGAAGCTGCAAGATAAATTCAGCTCATTGCAATCGAGGAGTTTGCCAGAGCCTCCCACTTCGTACCAGCGATTACGCCAGCTGCGTGGCCTTGGCTACATCTGAACTGCAGCAAGAAGACAAAGAAGAAAAAAAAAATGGAAAAACCTGTTTGCCCGCTGCTAAGTGGAGAAAGGGGGACTTTACTTCCCCCGGTCTGTCTCTTTAATTTTTTTTTTTTTCCTGGAGTATTGTCATCCGTCCTTGTGGCATCGAGTTGCTTCTCGGCTTTGAATCAGGGGTTGTTGGTGTTGTTTCTTTTTGCTTCTGTCTTTTTTCCTAGGTTTTGACACATCTGGAGAGAGAGCTCATCATTTTACCTCCTTGCTGAGGTCGGTCTTTTCACACTGGTCAGCTTTTGGGGGTCAGAGTGCTCAGTGCTTCTCTGGGTCAGACTGGTACTGATTTGGGTGTGGAGTGGAGCCAGGTTGGTTTGATGTGGAGTTCGAACTGATCTGTTTTCATGCTGGGCTGGAGATCCTGCCATCTCAGATGGGGGCAAGAGGGAGGTTTTATTCCCCCCTCCCCAACGATGTTATTGCTAGGGAACTGTCATACTGCATGAAGGAGAATGAGGGTTGAATTTTAAAGGCATTGCCAGTGGATCCATAGTTCTAATGAAGCTGGGAAATTAAACCAAAATTTTTTTTTTAATAGACTTATTCTGTGGTAACTAGTTGTAAGAGACTTCTCAGTAAATTCACTGTACTAGTTTTTGAGGCCGTGGGAGAGAATGAAAGAAAGGCTGTTTTTTGAGACCAACAGAATGCCAAATTTGGAACAAAGTTTTGATACATGAATTCTTGTAGTTTCCAGAAAGTCCTATACCTCTCTTGGGTCAAGATTTGTTAAGTAAATTGTAAGCTCAAATAATGCTTTCTGAGAATTGTGTTTAGTTGCGTGGCCTATAAGAAGCTGCTTGGATGGTGCAGATCTGCTTGCTGCAACTGAGAAATCCCCAAGGAAATTTCGAATGCTGTATTTCCACTAGTATTAACAGCCAATGTTTCGATAAAGCAAATACTACACTGACAGAAGTGAAACGGAACTTCGATCCGGTAAGGGAAAACAATATCCAATAAATATGACAGCCAAAATGGTGTTAGAAACTTTGAGGAAGAAATTTCTGACCACCTTCAAAGCTAACTGTATTCGATTGCACTTGCAGAATTGTCTGTTTATAGCTACAAATAGAAACAAGCTGTGGCTATTGTGGGACAGTATGATGAGATTGCTAACAGACTGATATACCGATTGTTACTCTGATCAAGAAATGCAGGGAATTAATTTAAGTCTTAATAGGCTATGAACCTTTTGTCATACATGTACCATTTGTGAAATTTAATTTTGATTTTTTATTTGCAATCTACATCCTTGTAAATTACACTAGCTGATTTTTTTTAACAGTACAGCTTTTGGCATGCATAAATGTAAATTGCTGCAGAACCTGCAAATCTTTAACATCAGGTCACAGACCGTACTTGTAGTGGGTCTGATCCTACATACTTGCACAGTTTTTGTTGATGGTTCTGGGAAGTCTCATAAAGCTGTAGTGGTCTGGCATGAAGATAACAATTGGCATCATTCTGTAAAAATTATTGAAGGTTCAACCCAATTAGCAGAACTTGGTGCAGCTTTACATTACTTAGAGCTTTTTAAGGAGGAACCTCTAAATTTGATTTCTGATTCTGAGTACATAGTCAAGGTCCAACACACACATCTGATTCTGAATTGTTTTGGTTTTTTTTTTTAAACAAAAAGGGGGGACAAGTAGGGAAAACACCACAAACCCAATTGTCAAAAGCATTGTATGTGATGAATCACTTATATCTAAGTGGTGTAGCCTAAATTTGCCCTGTGATGAAACACTTTGCAAGTATGACCCAAAACCATGCTAAATCAGAAAGAACCTGCATTAGTTATGGTGAAATCACTAGTTAATGGTAAATGGAAAAGGCCACATCAATTGATAACCTGGGGAAAAGGTTATGTTTGTGTCATTACAGGCCAAGCATCGAAGTGGATTCCTGCGAAATGGGTTAATCCATGGCTGAATAAAGACAACACAGACTTGACGGATGCAGACAGACAGGAGGGAGATAAGTTGTGAGGACTGTTTCAGATGTAAACCATGGATCCTAATTCAGTGTTATAGATGCTCACAGACCTGGTGGTCCAGAAGCCTATTAGCAAGCAGGTGGTGTACCTTCTGTGGAGAATGGCAATTTGAACAAACAGCGGGAGAGCCAAAAGGGTGATATTACACTTAGATAGTCAATGCAAAAATGAGGTAAAATTATGAGACATTCCTACCATAGTATCTACTGCACTCCTCCTCCCTAGTCTAGCAGCTGGTAAAGCTTTAGGAGACATATCAAAGTTAAGCTATTGGTCTTTTAAACAGGCTAATCTAACTTCTGAGATACTAACTCAATTAATAGTAGATGTTGATGGTATTAGGCATGTTACCCTTCAAAATTGTGTTGCTGGAGATTTTTGTTGTTATCATAAGGACATGGTTGTGATGAATTTAAGAGCAAGATGTTGTATTAACTTGTTTAATCATTCTGGATGTATTCATAGTACTTTAGACAAACTAAACCAGCACGTTAATAAGATTGCCATAGTAGAATTAGGGTTTGACAAATGGTGGGTAGTTGTTTGATCTTATTATGTAAGGCTTAGCTACATTATATGTAACTGTAATCATTGTTGTTAATCATATGTTGTATGCTGCAGTGTATTTCAAAGATGATTCCGCGCATTGTAAACAAGGCCTAGCTGGTTCAGAAACAAAAAGGGGAAATAGTGGGTGATTTGAGGAATTTTCTTGAGGTTGTTGTGTGGATGGGTTTCTATTAGATGGAGATTTATTTCTGAACTAGCCAAAGGAATCTCAAGGCCAGCTCCAAGGCTGAAAAACAGCACCTGCTGTGGGAGTGAGGCCTCAGGGCCTCAAAAAGATGTAAATCAACAGACCTATTAGCAGTGAGACTCGGGCACATGGACGGCTCGTGAACATGGACAATATTCAATCAGCTAATGCATGCTTGGAGCGTGGACGCGTGATCAGGAAAGAACTGCATATATAAGGAGGCTTGTTTCTGTAATAAATGGCTTCACTTGAATTCATATTGAATCGTGTGGAGTCCATGAGTTTTCGCCCTCGCAAACCTTGAGCAGGTGCTGGATACAAGCGCAGAGGGGTGAAGGGACTCACCGACCGGCAGCTGAGAAGGTGGGGCGCTGCTTGGTGTTAAGGAGCACGGCCTTTTCTGGTGAATTAGTGAAGCATTTCCTTCTTGCTTTGCAGGCCGCCTTTGGAATCAGATGAGCACTTGCGCTGAGCTGGGCTAGAGGCCAGAAGGAGCGTGGGGCTGGGGACTTGTCCCAAGCACTACAGTCATTTTGTTTCTTGCTGTCTTAGGTGCCATGAGTGACAAGGGCTTCAGCGTCCACCTCTGGAATGAGCAGGTGAATGGAATGCCATGGGAGTTTTGCGGAAGTGGCAGTTGTGGAAATAGTTATCACCGATGGATGCAATACTTATTGCTGGCACTGACTGGCTCTTCTTGCTGTTTTTTTGTTGCTGTTGCAGATGTTTTAAAGGAGTCTGGTGACTGCAGGAAGATGCCCACTAGACGATGCGGTGTTTCTTTTTGTTGCGGATGGATTCAGACCCATGCCTCTCTGAAAGCTAAGTGAAGGGACCAGGGCAGGGAAGGTGCTGGGAATTGCAGAGAGAGGTTTTAAAGTTGGTGTAGGGGATGGGATGGTCCAGGTACAGTCCCGTTTTGCCACATAATTAGCCGTGCAGCTACGGTATTTTTCCTGTATTTTCGCCACATTTTTAGTTGTTCACGTACCTTATTTTACCTGAACATTCACCACATTTTTAGCAGTGCACATGCCTTTTTTCACCTGTATATTGGCCACATCTTTATTGATGCAGCTGCCGTATTTTACCTGTATATTTGCCCCTTTTTTAGCAGTGCGTGTCCTGTGTTTTACCCGTATATTCGCCACTTTTCTAGCGGTGTAACTTTACTTTACCTGGATGTTCACCACATTTTTAGCGCTACAGCTACCATATTTTACCTGTATATTCGCTACATTTTTCAGCGGTGCAGTTACCGTATTAAACCCGTATATTCGCCAGATTTTATTGGTTCAGCTGTCTTATTTTACTGGAATATTCACCACATTTTTAGCGGTGTGTATGGGGATATAGGGGAAGATTTGGCGAGGAGGTTAGTTAAATGTAAATACGCTCAAGTGACTTGCACCTGTCTGTAGAAAAAGCACATAGGTCACACTAATTGTTTTACCGACCTTGTGTGCTTGATGAGTAGGACCTCTGTGTTAGATAACGTAGGCCTGTGAGAAACTCTAGGCACCTTATCACTATGTCTGAAATTCCTGCTTTGTTTTGAGAAAGAGCGGGAGGCTGCGCCTGCCTGAAGCCTTGAAATACAGGCGAGGTCAGCAGGCCCAGTGATCTTCCAGCAGGGCTGAATTCACCAGCACCTGCGTCCCCGCTTGTGTCACCTCTTCCTGGGAGCTTAGGTGTGGCTTCGGAGATCCCCCAGTAGAGAGGTAACTAAAATAAAACTTGCTCTTTGCAATGCATTCATGGCCTCTGGCTCTTGTTGCGACGGCCTGCGTATGTGTACACACAGTGCGTGTACTGTATTTTACCTGTAAATTAACCACATCTTTTGTGGTGTAACTACCGTATTTTACCTGTATATTCGCCACAATTTTAGCGGTTTACGTACCCTATTTTACCTGTGTATTCGCCACATTTCCAGCGGTGCACCTGCCGTATGTTACCACTATATTCGCCAGTTTTTTATTGGTACAGCTACCGTATTTTACCTGTATATTTGCCAATTTTCTGGTAGTGTGTGTCCTATATTTTACTAGTATATTCTCCACGTTTTTATCGGTGGAAGTAGTGTATTTTAGCTGTATATTCATCACAGTTTTAGTGGTGCAGCTACCATATCTTAGCTGTATATTTTCCACTTTTTGTATTCATGCAGCTACAGTATTTTGCCCATACGTTCACCGCATTTTTAATAGTGCGTGTACAGTATTTTACCTGTACAGTCGCCACATTTTTAGCAGTGCAGCTACTGTATATTAACTGTATATTCGTCACAGCTTTAGCGGTGCAGCTACCATATTTTGCTTGTATATTCACCGTATTTTTAGTGGTGTAACTACCGTATTTTTCCCATATATTCACCAAATTTTTAGCAGTGCATCTACTGTATATTACCTCTATATATTCACATTTTTAGTGCTGACGCTACCATATTTTTCCTGTATGTTCATCACACTTTTAGCGGTGCAACTACCGTATTTTACCTGTATATTCACCACAATTTCAGTGGTTCATGTACTCTATTGTACCTGTATCTTCGTGAAATTTTTAGCGGTGTAGGTACCATACATTGCCTGTATGTCTGCCACATATTTTGTGGTGCAGGTAAAGTATTTTACCTGTATGTTTTCACATTTTTAGCAGTGCGTTTACCGTATATTTCCTGTATATTCGTCAAAATTTTAGCCATGCAGCTACAGTGTTTTACCTGTGTGTTCTTCACATTTTAAGCCATGCAGCTGCCATTTTTTACCTGTATATTCACCAGTTTTTTATTGGTACAGCTACCGTATTTTACCTGTATATTTGCCACATTTTTAGTAGTGCGTTTCCTGTGTTTTGCTAGTATAATCTCCCCATTTTTATTGGTGGAAGTAGCATATTTTAGCTGTATATACATCACATTTTCACATTTTCAGTGGTGAAGGTACCATATTTTTCCTGTATATTCGCCACCTTTTCAGCGGTGCAGCTGCCGTATTTTACCGGTATGTTTGCCACATTTCTGGCAGTGTAGCTTCCGTATTTTTCCTGGATGTTCGGCACATTTTTAGCGCTACAGCAACCATTCTTTGCTTGTATATTCATCACAATTTTAGTGGTTAATGTACTGTATTTTTCCTGTATATTCTCCGCATTTTTAGTGGTGCAGCTTCCGTATATTACCTGCATATTTTCACAGTTTTAGTCTTGCAGTTACTGTATTTTACCTGTATATTCCCCAGTTTGTACTGGTGCAGCTACGGTATTTTACCTGTATGTTTTACTAATGCTACTAATAAGAATAGAGAAAATAATACAAAATATACAAAACCAATCTTGGAAGTCTCAGCAACTGCCGAGCCTGCACCCAAAGTCCTGGATTGGACTCTGCAGCCAATCGAAGCTGGATTCAGTCTGTCACTAGGCCTCAGTTCGCAGGGACGACTAGCAAGGTCCTCTCCTAATGTCAGCCATGAGGAAAAAGGGAAAAGGGCCGAGCTCCTCGTGATCTCCCCCTTTTATATGAAGTATGAATGGGAATGGAATGTTATACACAGTTGGTCAGTTTCTTGGTCACCAGTTTCTCGTTGCCCCTCTCACGAGATGTCCATCCATGCTTGTCAATAAGTTTGCATTCCATTGCTATGTTTACCAAAATGTGTATCTGGTTCTTCAGGAAAATGCAGCCAATATGAATCTGCAAGTCCAATCGAATGCAGTTAGCTTGTAAGGTTGTCATAAATTTATTCATCAATGTTTCTAACACCATTTTGGCTGACTTATATTTTGGATATTGTTTTCCCTTACCGGATCGAAGTCCTGTTTCAGTTCTATCAGTGTAGTGTTTGCTTTACCGATACTTTGGTTGCCCATACTAGTGGAAACACAGCATCCAAAATTTCCTTGGAGATTTCTCACTTGCAGCAAGCAGATCTGCACCATCCAAGCAGCTTCTTGTGGGACATGCAACTAAACAGAATTCTCAGAAAACATTATTTGAGATTACAATTTACTTAACAAATCTTTACCCAAAAGAGGTATAGGGCTTTCTGGCAAATAGAAGAATTCAGCTGTTAAAACTTTGTTCCAAATTTAGCATTCCATTGGTTTCAAAAAATGGTCTGTCTTTCTTTCCCACAATCTCAAAAGCTATCACGGTGAATTTACTAAGAAGTCTTTTACAATTAGTTACCACAAGATAAGTCTATTAAAAGATTTTTGGTTTAATTTCTCAGTTTCATTAGAACTATGGATCAGCTAGGGATGCCTTTAAATTTCACCCTCAGACTGCCCTATTCAGTATTACAACATTGCTGCAGTGGTAGGAGTGGGGAGAGAAAACCCCCCTTTCACCGCTTTAAAAGCAGGCAGCCAGGTTTTTCTTCTTTTTTTTTTTTCTTCTTGCTGCAGTTTAGATACAGGCAAGGCCACGCAGATGGCGTTAATTGCTGGTGCTAAGTGGGAGCTGCCAGGGAGCTAAGTCTATCTTGCAGCTTGATACAGGCCTGAAATGTTCAAACAGTACATCACAGGCCTGGAATATTTTGCTTTTTTATTTTCCCAATTCATTCCAGCCAAAATACACTCTATATGCAATTCTAATTAGCTGAGCAATAGTTACGTTCCTCAGCCCCATTTACCGTTTGCAATGTCTTACAGAGTTTAAAAACTTCAATTCTTTTCTGGTCTCAAAATTATTAAATAACAATAAGATCAATTACTCTAATGTATAAGGATGCATCCTAAGGGGGAGCAAGGTAAAATTTTAGTAGCGGAACCGGTTCCCATTTTGTAATTATCTCCCCAAACAAGATTCTTTTGGTACCAAATATAAATATGCAAATTAAAATGCTGAGCTCAGATATGAAAACCAAACACCAAGTTCAAATATGCAGATAGATCACAGTTACACTTATTCAAGACAATATCTCGATTTTTGCATTGCCCCTTTGGGCCGCTTACTGCTCAGCCAGGTAGAGGTGCCACTGGGTCTCCCTGACAAAACGGGTCAGTGCACGCTGGAGCCCAATTGGCACCCGCCCCCCCACCGCCGCAGCAACAAGCTGGACTGGGCAAGGCTTTTATTAGTGTCTCATCTGGTGTGCTACAACTGTTATTCCAAAACCAGGATTCTTTACTTGATGTGCATACAAAAGAGCCAAATCCAGCACATCGAGATGAGACACAGCCTATCACAGAGTTGCGCAAGTCTGGATACCGGAATAAAGCTAGCATTCTAGAAAGAAAAGTAACAGCTTCTACACACAAAAATTTTACCATCACATTCACGCAGTAAAGAACTAAATTACTCATGATCTTCTGTATTATCACAAAATGCACATTTTGAGTCAATGCATTCTCATTATTTAACAGTCTATGAACTTACTGTACCATATAACAGACAAAGACCTATTAAACTGTAATATGCTTAAACAGATACCTACAAAGAAAACAGGTTAATAAGGAAAAGTATCTCGCTGAGTTCAGCAAGTTTTCTATGACTTGTGTGTTATCAGTTAATTCTCTCCCAGCTTGTTGAAGTTCAAACCATTCTGCCTGTAAAATTGTCTGAAATGATTTAATGATCTCTTGTAGAGTTTTATTTTTGTCCTGCTCTTCTCGCTTTAGAAACAGCAAAGTGTTATACCTCAAGATTCTATTCTCCGGACACTTTTCCCAATCATTGAACTTACACAGCAGCCACCCTTAATTACAATATTTCACAAGATCTTCCTTCCTCATATTTCCAAGGGCTTTCCTATGTTCTAAAACACCTCCCAGTACTAATTTCTTAGGAACATGACTGAAAACAGTTGTTCCCAACCCCATCTCGTAAGTAAAAACCGTAAGAAGAGGAAGGGGGGGGGTGGAAGCACAGAGCGGCTTGCGGCACGAGTGGGAAAAGTGGGGAGAAGGCTTACAGTGCATTTGTACAAACAATATCACAAAGAAACAATTGTAACAACAACCAATAAAACAATTAACTCACATTCCTGACAAGCTGCTTGATTTTCAGAAAGGCAATACACAGAAGCAGGTATTCCGTCATGTTCTGGTGGTTGTTATGGTTTGTAAGTAACTGGAAAGGTGAAAGAAAAATCGCCGTTCCTCATAGCCTTTTCACAGCATTTTGCATCACCCCTTTGTGTTCTGCTGTCTTAGTCATGAAGGGGTTACTGTGTGCTGTATAAGCATCATTAAAATCAGGCAAAGGAGGTGCTGAGGTCAGAGTTTTAGACTCCTGACCCAGCTCCACACAAATTCCAGCCTTATCTTTACACAGCTGTGATGACATTAATGATGGGTATAAAACCGACTCTTTTTCGAGATCTACAGAGCCAGACTCAAAAGGATAAGTGCTGTCAAGACTCAAATCATTAACAACCTGCTCATTTGTGTTTTTCTGTCCATCCTCCCCTGTTTGCCCTTGCAGTATGTGCTCTGCCGACTGCAACTGCGATAGTGCAGAGTTTACAAATCTCCAAGTAATATGTAAACTATTGGGAACTGAATTCTTTTGTGCATGTAGCTGTTCCCTGACCTGTTTCCAAATTTTACTGTCAAAAGTCCCCTCACTCGGAAACCAAACACAATTCTCTCTCACCCATACCAGGAGCAAAGCTACCTGCTTCTCAGAAGTACGATAACCAGAAGAACGTAACAGCTGCAGTAAAACCTGCAAATACAGTTTATGTTCCTGAGAAGCGGCTTGCCCTATACTAACGCAATCCCGCAGCTTTCTCATTCAACAAGGACTGCTTGTCCCTATCTATACCGTAGGGATTAATGTGGCCACAAATAAAATTTACTCACCCGT
The DNA here is from genome assembly GCF_036013475.1 of Columba livia. Classification (NCBI taxonomy): domain Eukaryota; kingdom Metazoa; phylum Chordata; class Aves; order Columbiformes; family Columbidae; genus Columba; species Columba livia. Next base: position 3,004,291 of record NW_027043000.1, on the reverse strand, counting down.
TGGATTGCGTGGTCGCCGCCAAACACACTGCTCAATGAAGAGCTTCCAGGGGTCACACACTCGCACAGGGCACCATTTGCGGCGATTAGGAGCGACGCATACTGGGACGCAGACAGAAATTCACGCAGAGGCAGAGATCTTGTTCAGGAAGGAGCGCAGAGCGTGGCCAAGCTGAGAGCTGACCTAGGCCTAGGCTGCTTTCTTTATTCACCATTGACAATTTATAGGATTTACAGGAACGAGCATGGACTAAGATGTTTACAAAAAGGTGTTTTTCCACTAACTGTTATTAAGAACACACTTCCCAGGCACTTGGGGGCGGTTATCCGGCCCGAGATGCCATTCTCACGAGTCTGGGCTCTAACTTCTTACAATTACGAGAAACAAACTTCAAAGTAATCTGTCCAAGGCCCTTTAGATATTATTATGTAGGTATTATGTCTTTCACCGTCCAAATGCTCATGTTAGTATTGATCTTCCTTTATCATCCAGGTGGCTGGAACCACACATCTTGCTTTCCCACATCTTACTTCCCAACAGCTCATTAAATGCAGTAACTATATTATTATTGAAATTATGTACTTACATTTCCTTAAAAAAAAAATAATCAAAATGCTATTGCATTACACTGAATTTCTAGCAAGACCACACATCCTACCTAACTTCTACCAGAACTATGTTCTGGGAAGGACTGAAGGACAGAGCAGACTTAGATTCCATAAGAATCTCTTCTAAAAACTAAACTAGGGCTTGCCTTGCCTCTCCAGGACTCCCAAGGCTTCCCCTCATCTTCCAGGGCTCCCCAGACCCTCCCTCTCCAGGTAGGGCCTCATCTCCCTAGGGCTCCCTTGAGATCCACAGTCCTGCCCAAGGCTCGCCTTGATTCCTCAAGGCACCCAAGTTCTCCCCAGGGCTTGTCTCATTTCCCCAGGGCTCCCAAGGCCTCACTTGATCTGCCTTGGTCTCCCCAGGACTCTGCAATGCTCTCCATGGGTCCCCCAAGCTCACCTCATCTACCCAGGGCTTGTCTGTATTCCCCAGGAATCCCCCCTTCTCCGCAGGACTCACTTCCGTTCCCCAAGACTCTCCAGTCCTCCCCAGGTCTCCTCCATTCTCCCAAGGGCCATGGTCCCCCAAAACTCATCTCAGCTCCCCAGGTCATGCCTCAGTTCCCCAAGGCTCCCCAGTCATCCTCAGGGCTCCTCGTCGGCTCCTTTCAGCTCCTTATTCCTCCCCAGGGATCGCGCTGGCTCCCAAGGATTCCCCATCTTCCTCTCTGACACCACACGCTAACTCACCTTCTTAATGCATTCAGTTCACCTCCTCTGTCGCTTTTTGGTGTGCATCATCTTCTTCTTCTTCTTCTTCTAAAAAGATCATTCAACAAGTACGGTACGTGAATGTGGCGAATAAACTGGTAAAATATGGTACGTGAACCACTAAAAATGTGACAAAAACACAGGTAAAATACGGCAACCGTAAAGCTAAAAATGTGGCGAACACACAGATAACATACGATACTTCCACCGCTAAAAATATGAAAATATACAAGTAAAACAGGATAGCTGCACTACTAAAAATGTGGTGAACGTACAGGTAATATACGGTAGCTGCACCAATAAAAACTGGGGAATATACAGGTAAAATATGATAACCAGGCTTTGGTTCACCCTTGCTTTATTCTCCAGTGATGTGACAACTTCTTCTGACCTAAAGATTAGGAAAGGAGCTACTGCTCAGGCAGTACATGTAGCAGGCAGAGAACTTGTTTACCTCTATAGCCTGACTGGGACAGAGAGCAGAAGCCTCCAGCTTCGAATAAAGGTATATGGCTCAATGTGAAAAGCAATGTTTTATGCTCAGGCCTGCACTGATTTTTGCCTTACAGCAGCCACGTGAGAGAAGGCTCACCTATCAAAGGTAACTTAACTGCCAAAGAAAGTTGTTCTAAAAATGTTTGTGTGTCAATACTTAATTTTTATTTCCACCTCCTCTGCAGAAGAACTGTGAGATAATTTAAGACAGGTCACTACATAGTTGTCACTGTGCTTACAACCAACACTGTAATGAAATACTCGCTTTTGAATTGCTAACCATCAAATACCACTGGCTCTGGCTTGAATGTCTAGTTGCTTTCAGTAAGGCCTGAACTTCTCAACTCATTTAAAGCTGCACTGCTTATAAGAAACCTAGACTGACCTACATCCCGTACAGAATACCAGAAAGACTGGGAGGGTGGGTGGGAGTGAGCCGCAGAACACCAAAAAAGACCACAGGGAAAAAGAAGCAGGGGAAGAAACCTGGAGAGGAGGTAGAGGCGATCAGGCTCCATGAAACGGACATCATGGCTTGACAGCCTCTGGCCCTAAGGAACAAGCTCTAGAAGAAAGTCCAAATTTCAAAGTATGGAAAAGAGGAAAAGGAGAAGAGACAAAGGTGATGAAGAGGCATGTTCATGTTGTGACTGTTCTATGACACCGATGATACTTGACAACTCAATTGCTTCTGCAAGTGCTCAACAAAACCTTAAACAGAAAGGATATGATATTTCGTCTCAGACTCTGTCCAAGATTTGGCTCTCCTTGCTGCCTTAATGGAACTAAAAACTTTTCCAACAACGCACCGTTGAAGGAATAGCCCAAAAGAGGTCATACACACTACCCTGTATAGGCCTAGCTCCTGCACAAAGGTACAAACCAAAACTGCCTTTCAAGACTGACAAGCATTCAGAAGGAATCGGATTAGTAATATTACACATTAGGAATTTGAGATAGTGATGATCTGCCCCAACAGTTTTTTATACCTGAGGACAGTGCTGGGGCACTACTGCTATTGCACTTTATTTCTCATGGACCAAGGGAATTAACCACTCAAGATGTCTTCTGTTTCTTCAGAGAGGATGTTCAACAGCCCAGCAAAACAAAGGTACCTTTTGTTGTTCCTCTCTATATTATTTTCATTAGCTGTCCAAATTAGTAAGGTACCAACAAGTGTGTTGGAATGCAGAATTTTGCATGCTGTGGAAAACTGTTTGTTTGGGAAACACAGTAATGTCTTCTCTCCCAGGTAACTAAATACCCTCTGAATGCCAATGATACTCGAGCGCTGTTTTTCACAACTGAGTCTGAGCAACTGATCTAAAGAGAAAATGGTTGATATTCCATTCTCCTATCCCATGAGCCATCTTCTAAGTAATACAATGACTTCCAATAACATTCTATAAATAGTGAACATTAAACAGCTCTCAAAACACTATAACAGAAAAAAGGGAAACCATCTAGGTAGAGGCAACAAAGGAAAGGTGAGGCATTATTGCTATTATTTGCTAGACAGAGACGGATTCCCTGCGCTGACATTTCTCAGTTACACGAGAAGAAAGCTGAGCGGTAGATCGACCGGAGACATGTTTCCGAAGAGGGAATTTAGCGAATGAATAGCAGTGTGCGCGGCTTTCAGGAGTGTGCCTGAAAAGTGCCCAAACCAGCACAGCCTGTCTTCAAAAGCTAGTGCCTATGTGACTGCATTGATGCACGTTCCCGTGTCTGCGAGTGTATAGACGGCTGTTTCATGTTCACACAAAGGCAAGTGGTCCAGTTCTTCTTCTGTGCGTGCACACGCCACTACGTTCTCGCTTCCCAACAGAGGTAGGTCTGTGCATGCAAAACTACGTGGTAAAAGACGTCTGCATATGTTTTGGTAAACAATCGAGTGTGCGTGTTCAGGCAGCGGCATCTACGCAGACGTCTCCACAGAGCCAGTTCTGAAAGCCCCGCACCCCAGGACTTGAATGTATAAAGAACCAATTGCACCCATGTGCACAATCACATATTCAGAGGGACGTCTTTAATCTCACAGAAGCATGAACGTATTTGCGTTCAAGCATATATCAGAAACAATGTGTGAACCGAGGAGCTGCTGGTATTTTCGCTGTTCGGCATGCTTCCTTGTAGCTCTCTTGAAGATCGCAGGCTTATGGGCTTGCTTTGCACGACTAGGTATAGGGAGAGAAAGAGATAGCATCGGAAAACTTGCCTTTTGCCTTCTTCAGTGCTGGAACCTAGTTGCTACGCCTTCTGTTTGTCCACGTGCACACAGACTAATCCTCACCGAAAACCACGCAGAAACCTATCCACAAGCACACAGGTATGTGCAGCCACCACCACGGGCACGCACACGCAGCTAGAGAAAAGCACCCACCTTTTCACACACTGATGCGTAAGCAAATGCGTGGCCACAAACATGCACACATCCACAAGCGCTCCCACTCCCATCTATTGACAGAAAGATGTACGGGAAACGTACTGACATGCCTGAGGGTAAACACGTCCGTTGATGTATAGCACACTGCACAAACATATACGTAGCTGCACGAGAATACACATATGGAGGGTACCTGCAGATATGTGCTTGTTCTTGGACGACCCTCTGCGTCAAATCATTTGTGCCTACAAACGTTTGTCTGTCCACATGCGTGCACCTTGGTGCTGGCTCCATTCATGCTTAAGCTGGAGTGAGTGAGTGCACAGCTGCGCTGTTTTTTGACGAGGTTCCGCGTGTTGCACAATGTTGCCCAGTCCTGCATTTCTCATGCGGACCAATGGAATGGAGCTCTGCTAGTAAAGGAACAAAGACAGTCGCAGGCATTACTGAATGCTGCTCTGTAGTCCCTCTCTCCTATGGTAAATGCTTCACAGTTGCCCGAGGAAAGACGCTTAGCAATCGATCTCCAAGAGAAACGAAACAGATCATGCCATAACGCCAAGAACAAGCACATATCTGCAGGTACCCTCCATATTTGTATTCTCGTGCAGCCACGTATACGTTTATGCAGGACACTATACATCAACGGACATGTTTACCCTCAGGCATGTCAGTACGTTTTGTGGGACAGGATTTGGCTGGCATCAGCAAAACTCCCAACACTTATCAGTTGATAAAAGGAAGCGTGCTGGAGCTTCTTGGTCACAGACCCTGGTGAGGAAAAGCAGAAACAGTACTTAAAGACAGGATGTGCTAAACCCTTTGTGTAGATAAGAATTAGGAGTTACTAAGGTTGTCAAGACGGAATTGCTACTTCTGCTACACTAAGGAGAGTGCATTAATCAAGATAGCAACTGCCTCAACAAACATTAGCCAATCAGTAGGTATCTAGCAAGAATAACAAACCAATCAGCGTGTGACGCGCTGTTTTAGGATAGGTATAAAATATGTTAGAAATTACAATAAAGTTGACATTTTGCTTGCATCAAGCTGTGTCCCGTCTCTCCATCGCGGCAAATTGGTGACCCCGACGTGATCGCACGACGTGATTCCAGGGCTCAAGAACCACCTATGTGCATGGCATACTGCGAGTCCCACAGAACGTTGAATGAGCTGCTGAAAGGAAGCAGGAGCCGGCTGGCCTGAAATCCCTCCGGAGTAGAGAGGTGAGCTGTGGGAAACATGGGAAATCAAGCGTCTTCCCCAGAGAGGGACGTATATGAGCTGATGAAAGCTCTCCTTCAAAAGCATGGAAAGAATGTTTCTGGGCACGATCTTAAAGCAATGCTTAAATGGGTGCAAGCTAAAATACCCACTGTAACTGCATCTACTATTTTTTACGTGGGAACTTTGGGATGACGTGGGGGTGAAACTGTGGGATGCGGCAACAATGGGGAACGCCGAAGCACAGCGCATGCTCCTGTGGTGGAGAAGTATTTTTGAAACTTTGAAAGCCCAGGAAAAGGGACCAAAAGACAAAAAGGAGGGGGAAGGTGGTTCTTCTGTGGGACCCACTGTGCTGCCTCTGGAAGTGAGTGCTGCAGGGTACCCCCCTGAGGAGGACCCCTTTGACCCGGGACCGGTGGATCCTGAAAAAGAGCCAGACTTGTACCCTCCTGACCCACATGATGTTTGGGTAAATATAAGGCGACAAGCCTTGAAGGAGGGGGATTTGGACATTGCTAAGACTATTGTGGCCCCTGTCATATATCAGGGCCGAGGAGGGCAGCAACCACAGCGGGAGGCTATATCTTTTCCGGTGGTTAAGGAATTGCGCCGTACTGTTACTGAGCATGGACTTTCTTCCCCGTATTTTGCAAGTTTATTATCCTCTGGTTTTGATACTTATGTTATGACTCCACATGATTTAAAATCGTTAGCACAACTGTTGTTGACCCCAACGCAGTATACCTTATGGGAAACACATTGGAGGGGGGGGCTTCAAACGGTTCTTGGAGGTTATGCACACCACAATAATGCAGCTATAGCTGCACTGACTATAGAACATCTCACAGGAATGGGTCAGCACTCTGATCCAGTAGCCCAAGCCAGGCGCATCCCCTGGGAAGCTCTTGAGGCTACTCATGAAGAAGCGAAAAAAGCTTTTTTTAAGGTTCCTGATTTACAAAAGCCGCAGAAAGCCTTTACGACGATAACCCAGGAACCCCGAGAGCCTTATATGAAGTTCATTGATAGACTGAAACAGGCTTTAGACTGACAGATAGATAATGCAGATGTGCGAGAAATTTTATTATTGAAACTAGGTGTTGAAAATGCTAATACGGACTGTAAAAAAACTTGTGAAATCTCTCTTTAACCCAAACCCCACATTTGTTGAAATGGTAGAAGCCTTCAACAGAACTGGTACTGTGGATCATAAATTTGAAGCCACGGCCGCTGCTTTTGCAGCCATGTGTGGCCCGGAAGGGGCAGGTACCTGTTTTGGTTGTGGTAAACCTGGTCATTTAAAAAGGAATTGCTTAACCACCAATGCTAGTACCAGACCTCAGGCTCCTGGGATTTGTCCTAGATGCCGAAAAGGGCGTCATTATGGTAATCAGTGTCAGTCCAGATATGATTTTCAAGGCCAGCCGATACAGGGAAACCGATCACGGAGCGCGGGGCAGCGGTGCGCGCAGACACAAGTGTCGCAGCCAACGGCGCCCGTGCAGGCACCACCTCAGACCTTCCAGCCCCCGCAGAGGGAGGCAACGGTGCCTCAAGTCTTTGCCCAGCAACAGCAGGCAGTGCCGGACTGGACCTGGCAACCTCTCACACAGTAACGTTACTTGATCCCTCAGTCCATTTATTGTCAACAAACATTACGGGACCCTTACCCCCTAAAACACAAGCGCTATTGTTAGGAAGATCATCTACGACATTGTCAGGACTTTTTGTACTACCAGGGGTCATTGACTCCGACAGTACTGATGAAATTAAGATTATGGCATGGACCCCATTCCCCCCCGCACAGTACTGAAAGGTAGCCGTATAGCGCAATTGATATTGATCCCCACAGGGGTGGACTCCCCAGTTTCTAGTCAGCCTCAACACAGACGGGGAGGGTTTGGATCTACAGGGAGCCCACAAATTTTGTGGGTACAGGCTATTTCTCAGAAGCGACCTGTATATCAATGTACTCTTACTCGTGGGGACCAACAAGTTGTGTTAAGTGGAATTATTGACACAGGAGCTGATGTTATGGTGATAGCGCAAACTAAATGGCCCCCACAATGGCCTTTAGCTAACGTTTCCCAAACCTTAGCAGGAATCAGAGGGACTGGTAGTAGTCACCAGAGCTTGGAGCTAATCCAAATTCAAGGTCCGGAGGGGCATATAGCCTCTGTTAAACATTTTGTGTTGCCGGTTCCTATGATTCTATGGGGGCGTGATGTGTTGTCTCAGTGGGGAATGTCCATTCGGACCCATTTTTAGGTGGGGCCATTGAGGTGCGCGACACCCTAAAATTGACATGGAAAACCAATGCTCCTATTTGGGTAAATCAATGGCCCCTACCACTGGAAAAGCTTCGCGCCCTCCAAGAATTAGTTGCGGAACAGTTAACAAAAGGGCATATCGTACCTTCTACCAGTCTTTGGAACTCACCTGTTTTTGTTATAAAGAAACAAACTGGCAAGTGGCGCTTGCTCCATGACCTTAGGAAAATTACTGGCGCTATGGAAGACATGGGAGCCCTCCAACCTGGACTCCCATCCCCTACTATTATTCCTCGAAATTGGCATTTAACTGTTATTGACCTTAAAGACTGTTTTTTTAATATCCCGCTGCACCCAGACGATGGTAACTCAAGTCTCCAAGAATGGTTGACTCCATCATGTCAATTACAAGTTATTAGAAATAGGAAATCTTCCCTGTCAAGTCAAATACTTTGCTAAGCTCCTAAACGTGGTACTGGGCAGAGTAACATTATTTAGCTCTATATTTCCAAACATGGGGTGCAGGCCTGCTGGAAGGGAATCGGAGCAGGCTCTAAGGCTGCCCTTCCTGGGCTGCTCATTCTTTGAAGGTTGTTTACTGAACTCAGTTGTTCAAGAGCATGTTTAATTTTGTGAAGAAGTAATTTAATCAGTTCCAGTCTAATCAGTCCTCTGCCAGAATGGAACTTTGCTGTTTAGTTTCCTGGTGTACTGGGTGTGGCTGGGATGGAGCTAACTTTCTTCATAGCAGCCGTGTGGTGCTGTGTTTTGGGTTTGAGGTTAAAACAGTGTTGGCAAGATATTAATTATGTGACTATTGCTGAACAGTGCTTGCAAACATGAGGCTTTCTCTTTTTCCCCACTCTGCTCTCTCCCCCTGTACCTCCCCTCCCCGCAGTGAGTATGAGTAGGCTGGGGCTGTTCAAGAAGTTGGGAGGGGACACAGCAGGACAGCTGATCCAAATTGACCAAAGGGATATTCCATGCCATATAATGTCATGCTCAGCAGTAAAAACTTAGTCAGAAGAAGAAGAAGAGGTTTTTTTTTTCCTTCCATGTTGACCATTGCTCAGCAAGCTCTGCTTATAGGAGGTAGGGAGTCATTGCCTTTGCAGTGTTCTTGTAGAGTTTGTTGTTCTTGTTCCCCTCTTTCCTTCACCTTCTCATCTGTCTTTATCTTGACTCACAAGTTTTCTTGCATTTGTTTTTCCTGTTCTGTCCCCTGTCCCACGGGGGTTTGTATGGGTGCTTGTCTGGTGGCAGGGCTCAACCCACAGTACCTGGTTGCTTCTGAAGCCTTCTGATGACTGAAATACGTCCAACTGTAAGCTCATTTATAAAGGCAGATCCCAAGTTCAACCACCATGTCTGTGAATAGAAGGACAAGCAACTACTAGGGCAGCCATTACTTTGAAATGGTCAATCCCCTTTTCTATTACATGTGGCAATGGAGAAGTGAGAACAAAGGTAGCTTTTTATCGTTGAGGACTGAGGGCACAAAGCTCAGGAATCAGACCTAGTTGAATTGCACTATCATTGAAGCAAAGAATGAGATTTTCCTTGCAAAGGAATGAGGAATGCTTGCCCCTTTCACTATTCACCACTTTCTACAATTTCTCAGCACCAGCTGAAACTGTCTGGATTGGCTTTTGCTCCAAACCCTTCCCTCTCTGACATTTTGTAGATGTGGCTCCTGCCTAGACTGACAAATGTCACTGATGTGCTGAATGAATGCCATGACTTACGCCTCTCTGGCATAGATGTCAAACTGTTTCACAAAACATAGTAAGATTTATTAACCTTGTTTGAGAGAAGACCCAAGGCACAGAGCTAAGTCATTTGCCCAAGGTTATGCACATGCCATTGGCAGATCAGTGAATAGGCTGTAGGCACACCCTAAATTCTAGTCTGGCATCCCTCTGCTTGACAGTGTTAACATGTAAGTGATCGTAGCCAATTCCTCTGAGTGCTTTCACACACATCAGGGTGGAAGGCTCAGGGTCTGTCCCCAGATGTGAGTCCTCCTGAGGAGCACTTGACTGCCTGTTGTGTCCTTTTTGGTCTTCCTTTGAAGGAAAGGAAGCATGCTTTTACACGTCGCAAACTGTTATTTTGCAAGAGCATCAAATACTTTGCTCATAAATCCTGAAAAAAATAACCTCTGAAAGACAAATTTCTTTCGAGCACAAGCACTTATTTTCCTCGTTGTCTACAAAGCAGAGTCCTTCAAAGATGCCCCAGAAATACAAAGATGCATTTGAAAAGCTCTACTACAAGCTGTGTCCCCAAGAAATCCAAAAGCCTTTGACATTGACACGATCTCTTGCAAATTCACAGAACCTTGAAGGTAAAGGAAGATTAGTGAAGAGTAATTTAAGTCATTCTGTGAGGTCCCATACACAGTGTGATAGAGAATTTGACAGGATCTATGAGCAATTGTGTCGTGGGGGTGTTCCAAAACTTCCTGGGTTTCAGAGAGCTTCAAATTTAAAGAAGTATGAAGGAATACAGATGTCTGAAACTGTAAATGCTCTGGTTAACTCGCCTGTTCAAACTTTATCTGCATCTCCCAGAGTTAAAAGACTGGGGAATTTCCAAAATGTTCCTCTTTGTTCACCAGTAAAGCGACTGAGAGGTATACCGGAACATTATCTTCAACAAAATGTGAACAGATTGCTCACAGAAGAAACGCTGAACTTCAGACTGATGACATGAGGTTTTTGAACCCATACATTGTCAGTAACCCCAGCATTTTTGACAGTGACAACTGCCAGAGTCAGGTACTAAAGGACCTTGTAAAACAATAATATTGTGCAATCTTTGATATTTGGAAAGGGGCTTAAAAATAGATTAGAGCTGGAAGCTTTTTAAACAAGTGGCAGCTTACTTCTTGTGCTATTTGGTCAGTAGAGTTGTTTTACAACTTTGGGGTTTGGGGGATTTTAATTTGCTAAAATATAAGTCGTATCAGGTCTCCTGGATCATGTGAGGAAGTTCACTATATTTAATAACCTTGAAAGTGGTTATACAATGCTCAATAATAGATTGTGTTTTAATGGACTGTGTCACTGGTTTAAATCATCTCAGACAGTGAGCCTGTTAATTAAGGTGGTGTCCTTCTGAAATGATAACACTTTGTAGGTGAACGAATTGAGGCGAACCAATTAAACTTTACCTGGTTCCACTGAAATCATTAGACTTGTTGATTTAAATATTAAATCCAGCCCTTATTTCCAGGTTCCCAGTCATTTCTTCTGAGGCAAGCTGTGACATAATACATGAGTTTTTCCATCGATGTAATCTGTTAATGCTTTATTCTCAGGGCTCTGGATTTCATGCTGCGTCAGATAAAACTTTTCTTGGTGTTCCTGGTACTTCCTTGCAAGGTTAGTTTCAGAGACTTTATGAATTACTGCTTTAGCAATCACAAGCACTTCTTCAAGGGTAGATCTACAAATCTCAATAGACCGCTGTCTAGGTGACAGCTCTTCTTCCTCAGTAACAGTTGGGTATGTTCAAGTGTTCCTTTAAGGAATCTATACAGAAAAGGGTTTTCTGAATCACATGTAAACAGCAATTTAAGAAGCTTTTCTTTAGGTTAACTGGGACTTTTCCTACTAAAGTGTTGCTTATACCCATTGGTTTTCTCCCTTCCTTTTTTCTATTTTATTTAAAATTTGCTGTTGCTTTTACTTTACATATCTACCTGTTCAGCAGGAAATGCATACTTTATTAATCCTACACTTGAGTAACCACATGCTTTTGTTTGGATTCTTCATCTTTACAAAAACTTGCAATTGAGTTGTTGCATGCTACTGTCACTTGCTTAGGTGAGTTAGATTGTTAGCCTGGATAAAAAGGCTTTTGCTAATTCAGGACAGTAGAATTTTAGAATTTTCAAAATACACCACCAAAACTAGCTTAGTTTAAGATTCAAAAATGCTAATCTTCTGATTTTCTTTTTAAAATCTAATTTTGGTTTAAAGCATGTCTGTAACATAACATGAACTTTTGTTCCTACTAAGTTTGGTTTATTTTTATGAACCTTGTCATCAAGATAACAACTAACATGTAAAGGAAAATACTGAAGAAGATGCCTTGAAATATTGTCAACTGGTATACAAGAAGAAAATAGCAGAAGAAATGTACTTCTTTGCATGTTTCTTGCCTTGTTGCATTTTCATTGCTGGTTAATTGTAAATAATTTGTTTTTTTGAGGTGGACATCTGTTTATATTGCCTTCCTCAAATTTTAACTAATACTTGTCCGCTTTTCCCCAGGCAGCAAAAGGTGGGTTCGAGCTAAAGGACACCTCTCTGCTACACCTGTTACCCCCACTATATTCATGGCTTTCCTTGATGGTTTAATCCCGAGTTTGTCAGCTTGCCGCCTGTTCAAAACACTGATTTGTGTGCCCGTGTCAATTAGAAATTTCACACTTATCCGCCTTGGACCCACGGGGATATGTATGTATGGCTCTTTATCACTGGACCATTGGCCAGAAAATACAAAGCGGGTGGGGCGGCCCTGGTTCCCATCCGCTTCTACTGGTTTTTTGGCTCCCTTTGTGAGGATAGGAAAGGGTTAATGTTTCGCTTGTCCTCAGGGAGGGGGGCGGTTCCCGGTGCCTCCTCTTTGTTCTCTGATCTTCCCTCTAATATTCCACTAGCTCCTGTAAATGCTCAGTGGAAAGCTTATGTAGCAGTGTTCAGGGCACACCCAAAGCGGCCGTGCGGCACCAGAGGTCGCTCCGCTGCAAGCTGCTACTCTGATTTGACTGGCAGCCAAAACGCTCCGGTTTCTGTGACGGGGGGGGGCGGCCTGGTGGGGGGCGGTCCCTGAAGAGGCTCGGCTCGGCTCGCCTTCCAGACGGTCCGGCTTCTACACGGGCTGCCGCTCGGGTCTACCCACCCCATCTCGCGCCCATGTGTAACCACATTGTGTAAAATTTCCACCCAGGTTAATACATGTTCAGGAGGACTTTGGGGATTTTGCTTATTACGATCAATAGCCCCCTGAATTTTTTCCTTAAGGGACTGGACATATATTTTTAAGGCATCCGGTAATCCTTTAATAAGCAGCCGAAGGTGGACCGGATCCACCGGCGCCGCCATAGGGGGGGACTGCCGGCCTCTTTCACACATTGCTTGTATACAAGCCGCCTTTTGAACTCCCTCAGCAAGATCTGATAAACCTTTTATAACAATTGCCACTGGCTCCCCATGTTCCCTGGGATCTATACCACCAGCCCAGTAAGCTACATGAGATGTAATGGACTGATCACCGTCTGGACCATCACTTAAAAATACCCCTGGGCCCCAGAAACCTGTGGCCTCGTCCTTACTCAATAATATTCTATCACCCCCAGTAAGCGAAACGCGCCAAAGATATTCAGTCTCTGTCTCGCCCGGCTTCCGTGAGAATCTAGTTTGTAAATCCCCTAGCTCCAGTCCTGAATATGGCGTGCTATGGGTAGCCGTGCGTGGATTTCTGCCTTGTCCATCCGTATGTGTGTCAGTTCTAATAAGAGGACGCACGTCCTTTGTTTCTACCCCCCACACATCAACACTGTTTTCAGAATCAGTATATTTGTCCAGAAGCGGGGGGGCCGAGGGGCACGCCTGAACGGGGGAGACGCTAGAGGCGGCTCTTATATTAAATAACAAAAACTCAAGTTTTTGTTCCAAAAAGCCAAGTTTCTGTTCTAACAAGCCAAGCCTCTGTTCTAAATAATCTGACCGTATGCTTTGCCGCGAAAAGTCCTGTGTTAAAGAGTCAAACTGTTTGCTTTGCCGCAAAAGGTTTTGCTTCAAAGAGTCAAACTTTTTGCTTTGCCGCAAAAAGTCCTGCTTAAGAAAGTCAGACTGCTCACTTTGCCACGAAAGGTTTTGCTTTAAAGAGTCAAACTGTTTGCTTTGCCGCGAAAGGTCCTCCTTTAAAGAGTCAAACCGTTCGCTTTGCCGCGAGAGGTCCTGCTTAACAAGCTCGGACTGCTCACTTTGCCACGAAAGGTTTTTCTTTAAAGAGTCAAACTGTTTGCTTTGCCACGAAAGGTCCTGCCTTAAAGAGTCAAATTGTTCACTCTCCCGTGAAAGGTTTTCCTCCATTCGGTCCTTAAGTTTACACAGATCCTGTGTTATCTTTAAGTAAACACTCAAACTGGCACACACCGCAGCCCCCATAACTGCAAGACCCCAGATTACTGCAGAGATATTACTCAACCCTCCAAATAATTCCTCCGTCTCTGATATCCTGCACGACTACGCCAAAATTGTCACGGAGGCACCCCGTAGGTTAATTTAAGGGACAACAGAGTCCAAAACAACTTTTATTAGACCGGTGAGGAACAGGGTTTTAGCACTCCAAAGTGACTTAAATAAAGGTTCGGATATCAGCTGAGGAAAATTATTTAAGGGGCAGCAACTGATACAACCAACAGGCGGTCCACAGTGTGCATACACGTGGCTTCACTCAACAAAAAATGCCGGAGCCGGCCCTGAGCCCCGGAGAAGTACACACTTGCCTAACACGGTGCGGGATTATTTTTAAAGAGATATACGCACTCATAGTGAGTACGGGAAGTGTACACTCGCGATTCTGCGAGGGTAAATTTATAATACACCCGCAATCCTGCGAGAGTTAATTTACTTACACGTGCAAGTGTGCACGGAATCCTACACGTGCTTATGTGGAAGCACGGGAGGAAAATACACTCGCGATTGTGCGAGGGGCTCTCGGCGGCCACTCGCGATTGTGCGAGGAAATAATTTATAGTACGCGTGCAAATGTACACAGAAAGTTACACGTGCATATGTGCACGGGAGGAAAATACACCCGCGATTCGGCGAGGGTAAATTTATACGCGCTCATATGGAGCGCAGAAAGTTATACGTGCATATGTGCACAGAAAGTATAAATATACTCGCAATCCTGCGAGAAGTTTTACTTACAACCGTGGCGGCAAGGCAAGCGGAGTCTCCATCCAGGGGAGGGGGGGCTCTCCTGGCGGCAGTGGCTAAGCTCGTACTCCGAGAGACCCACACACAAAATGGGATGAGTCTCAACGAGAATCCCGTTTTTATCTGATGAGATCTGACTGCAGGCACTCTAGAAGCTTCTCTGTACGCCCCACACTGGCTGTGGGTGCCCCTGAAGCCTTACACTGGCCGCTGGCGCCCAGCGGCTAGGCACTCCCTTCTCCCAATGGCCCAGAAGCCAGGGTGCTCTGGGCCAAATAAAAGAAGCTGTTAGCCTCAAGTAGCAGAGAAAGAGGGAGATGTGCCATACTGAAGGAGGGAGGGGGGTTTGCATTCTGCCACACCCATGTCTTAACAGGCTAACATTTTAACAACATGCAGTAGTGTCCATGCTACTCAGCATTGTTCTTACCCTTTTCATACTACTGTTTTCTGCCACCAGAATCTGGGATTGCAGGTACCAACTCTGGTTGGCCTAGTGCAGTGAAGAATTACAGCAGTCCCAGAAATGCACAGTACTGTCGCAAAAGGTAAGTTCTTCCTCAAAAAGAAAATCCAAAAGAAATTCTTGGTGCTTTACATCTATATTAAAGGTGTGGAGGCTGTTGCTTACATGTGTACTTCTAGAATGAAAATCAGATCGGATGCTTGGGAAAGCCCAAGCTAATCAGACCTGCAGACTCAAACACTGGGAAGCAAGTGTCTGGACAAAACTAGCCAGACTTCAGCATGGCTGGCCAGTGAACGTAAGGTAGTAAGATGGCCTGACTGAATAGCTACTCTAGTCCTTCTTTCTGTTTCTTGTAGACGCATTTATTATTTTAGATATAACTCAGATGGACTGCCAGCTGACAAGCTTCCTTGGGCCTGTAGTGTGTCGTTCTTGTATATGGTTCCAAGGAGTGAAGCTCTTGTTTAATGGCTACAGAGCCCTCAGAAGTTTTATGCTTAAGCCACGTGGCAAAATGCTGCATTTGTAATGAATGGTGGTGGAAAGAAACCAGTATTGTCTTCCTGTCTCAAACTTGATAGCCTTTCTGGAGAAGGTGATTATGAAAGACGTATTTCAGAAAAAGAAATGTTCGTAACTAAAACTTTTCTTGAGCTCTGTGTGACTGCTGTTGTACAGCTATAGTGCTATACTGAATTGTCAGATGTAAACCAAAATGGTTCAAAATATGCCATTTCTTAAGTAATATGCAAGGAAATAATTACATTCTCACTTGTATCTTTCCTTTTTAGCTATTGGTGAATACATTCCGAGCTTACATCGGGAAGTTTAAGAGATACTTATATAATTTAGGTTAAGAGAGTAGCATTACGGAGACATTAAAATGACATAGGATGAAAAGTTTTCTCTCTAGCTGAGAGCACATAGGAATGTGGACAAGGAGTCCTGCTGCTGTTTACAGTCAAGATGTTCAGATATCTTGCTTTGATGATTTGTTTCAATTTCATTCTGTTCATCAGAGTTTTGGCAGGCATAGTATTTTTGTGTAATTTACTTTGTCATCTTAACAATTCTTTTCTATAGGGTATCCAGAAAATTAAGCTACACTGTGGGTAAAGATGACAAATCCCAGCAATTGCTTGGGTGACTTCCTGGTTGAAACCCACCAAGGAGCATTCATGGACTGCTACAGAAAAAACTTTGCTTTATAAAGTTTGGGTTTGTTTTGTTTTTCTTTCTTCTTCCAAGAATCAGGGATGTATTTTATGTATGTGTCATGCAGTTAGTCCTGTTTTATGCTTACCTGTAATGTAAATCTTCAGGACTGGTTCATCCCTTCTGACAGGGCGCTTACTCCTTTGGCTTCATCAGGTATTGCAGGGAATCAGGGTTCCGTTCTATGGCAAAGTTTAAATTTTGTAGTTAGTTGTTAGAGCGAAATAAGGGCTCAGCAAAACAAGTCGATTCAATGTGAATCACGCTAAAGCCATTTATTACAGAAACAAGTCTCCTTATATACGTAACTATATTCTAATCACGCGTCCACGCTCCAAGCATGGATTCGCTAAATGAGTATCGTGGGCTGTCCATGCGCTGGAGTCTCACTGATGTTACGTCCGATGATTCACGCCGCGCCAGGACCCCAGTGATTGAGGAACGCCCCTCTCTCTCACAGCAGATTCTGTTCTCAGCTTCTCGAAGCGGCCTTGAGATTCCTTTGAGCCTGACTAATTCAGCAACAAATCTTTATCTATCAAAACCCCTCCACAGTTAGTAGTGTTTGTTCTAACAGTGTGATCAGTATTTTCTTGTTATCTGCTAATAAGCTTTGATTCTTAACATATTAGTCGTAAGATGAGAATCAAGCTCTTTTTGCTGGATTCCTGCCTGTTTGTGCTTTATAAGGGTATTGACACTACATGAAAAATTCTAAACTGGGGTGGATGATTGAAATGCAGTATTAGATGCTATGACTTGTTATATGCCTGCTATGTTAAATTTTCTACATAGCTCACAGAGTGGATTGTTCAATAAAACTTTATATGTTTCAGTGAATTTGACAGTTATATTCTGTGTTCTGACAAAATATATGTTCTAAATAAAAACCCGTTCTCAACAGCTATCTGCTTTCAACATTTTATTTCAGGTATGTGAATTCTCATGAGGAGTTTGTATCCCTACAGCAAATACATCAGAGTGATGTGGCTGGGTCCCACAGGTTTTCATTGCTGCATTATTTCTTGGCAAGGAGATTATTTTAGTGGTGTCAGGTCAAGTACACTCTGTTTTATCAACCCTGCCCCTTGTCAGCTTTCTGAGCTCCAGAAAAGGAAAAAAATCACATTCCTTTGGCTTTACTTCATTTCTGGGCACACAGGAGTTTTTATGATATTTTAGCTCTTAAAACCAAAATCTTGTTATCTGAAGTGTTTTTCTTGAAAGGAACAAGAAGCCAGTTTCAGTGAGGTTTACAGTAAGACAAGAACTTCTGCAATATGCACACACATTCTATCCCTCATAATTTGTGTATTATGTTTCCTTCAACAACAGCAAAAAAGATTGTCTTTTAGAAATGCTTTTGTGGCTCATTTTTCTTCCAGTTCCAGACATGAATGAACTGTAGGAAATATGCTTTATGAACTACCTTCTCCTTGAATTTGTTGAGGTAGTTATTTCCCAGTATTGCTTGATACACCAATACTGAGAGATTACATAACTCAATGTTTTCTGTTCTAAAGTAAATTAAATGTAAACTGGAATTGGGTTTTGGACACGTTCTGACTCTAGATATGATGTCTACACTGCAACCTGAATATAGGCTTACCAAAGTAGGAAGGTAAGTTTGTTTAAGCTACACAGCAATAGTTCATTGTCTCCATGAAAATTACTTTGAAATAATTTTAAGAGGTGGTTCTTGAAAAACCTTGAGGTGTTGGAAGGCAAGCACATCCCTTTTTATTGCTAGCAATAGCAAAGAAAAATGGGAGAAGCTTACACAATTATTTTTACAGTTTGACCCTCCGACATCCACTTGAGTCTTAAGACTCTTAAAAGTATGATATAACCAAAAGTCTGTGGTGTTTTTTTCCTAACAATACTGTTTAAACAGATGCACCTGCAGTGATTGTCAGATGCTATCATGACTACTGAAGTATACCTGTGTGAGACTCACAAAAATTTCGTGGTGATACTTGATCTCTCTTCTGTTTTGAGCTCCATTCTTCTTCCCTTCCAACGAATTTTGCTTCTTCCACCATGTTTCGTCTTGTTTACTCTTTCCGCACGATACTTGAATGCGAAGCTTACTGTTAATAAAAACAGCTTCATACTGCTTCCCTCTGCTTCAAAATTTTTATGAAGAGCACTGGAAAAACAGGTTAGGTTACTGAGACAGCATAAACCTAGAACCTATTATCTCCTTATTTTGTTGTAATTAGTTGAAGCTAGAATTTAACTAATCTGTGATAGTTTATATAGGTCTTTCTCCAATGACATGAAGATGAAGCAATGTTGAATGTGCTATTTCATGTAAGAATTCAGTAGTCATTTGAAAACTATCCCCAAAAGTCATTTAAAAAAAAAAAAAAAAAAAAAAAAAGAAGAAAAAGAAAAATAGGTCGTTAAGTTGCTTATTTAAGCAGACAGAGGGTAACGAACTCGAGGAATAAAACTAAATCTGGAATGTGGTAGCGCTATTTTGTTGGAAACAGTTGATAGGCCATTAAAGATGATCCTGAAGCGGGGAGAGTCTGTGAGAGCAGCAGTGAATAATTTAATGGAAGCAGTCACTGAATGTGGAAGGGAAGCATGCATTGAAGGAGAATATTTACAGAAGTGCCCTGCTTTTAGCAAGCTATGTTGCAAGGGAAAGCAGCTGCTGAAAATTGGCATAAATAAATAGCTAGACTAAACAGTAGAGACTATGAATACAGAGGAAACTAGATGCACCTAAAGGCTGTGAAGTGGACTTACTGTATTATGTATACTTGGATGAGAGGAGTGTGTACTTCATTTCCATTAAATTAATGATCAGGCTGAAATGACGGATGGAAGCTGGGTAACCCGTAGAAGTTCTTTGGCTTTGAGATTTTTAGAGGAAAGGCATAATCAAGAGTGCAAATGCTGTGAGAAAATTGGGAAATAGCAACTTTTATACAAAATGTACACAAGTTGCATTAAAATACACATGAAACGAGGGATGCTGTATGTTGGAAAACAGTAGAAAATGGACTCTTGGGCATGTGTTTATTTGCTTGAGAGATTAAGATGGCTTTCTCTTTTAATCATCTCAGAGGGCTGAGTATTGGATCTGATTGGTGCCAGCTAAATTGAAATTTTCTATAAATGTTTTGCATATTAATGGTATTCAAACAATTTTGATATGCAAGTTTAAGCAAGACTGTATGATAAATATTTTACTACTTATTTTGCTGCTACTAAGGAACAAAGTAGAAGTCTTTCCAATCTAATTAAATTAAGTTAGTATCTCATGCACTGATATCTCTGTGTTTAGCTTTGGATCTTTGGCATTGGATTTGCCATCCTCCTTCCCCCTGCTTAGGCTCTTAGTAAGGGTCATCATTTAATGTTTCTTCATTAAAATGGTTTTTATCAATGCTTTGACAGTATTTACTTTTGCTTATCCAATGGTAGTCAGTCTAAGACCATGATAATATGGTTGCTTTAATTCCAAGTCTGCCTGGTTTCTGCAGCCTAAGAACCAATCATAAACTGACTTGATTTCTGCGCACAAAAGCAAGTGCTAGCGCAAGACAGGCAGTGAGACTGGGCAGCTTTGGATGCAAGGGCTGGCCTTTTGGTCTTGCATAGAAGTTAAGGCAAGTTAAAGAGGCTCGTTAACTATGAGCTAAACAAAACATGAACCAGGCTGTCAAAGAACTATTTCTTTTTTTTTTTCCTTGTTAAATTTGTCACATCTCTGGATATGTCCATCCACTTCTGCCTTTACAAGAGGTGTTGGTTCTTTGTACTGTGGGTTTTTTTGTTTGTTTCTTGTAACTGCTTTCAGGGTTTTATTTTTCAGGACCTGAAACACTTGCAGGGCTCTATGTGCTTGAGAGTTTCAGACTCCTTGACACTGTGCTCTGCATGGATTTTAAAGGCTCTAACATCCTTATTTTGAGAAGGCAGAACTCTCTGACACTTAGAGGTAGGCACATTATTAGTTGGTGCAAAAGTAATTGTCGGTTTGGACTGTGAATTTTAAATCATTATAACTAGACTCAAACACATCTTTAAAAATCAAAATAGGAACCATTACAGTCAACACATTTTTGCCAATAATAAATAAGTTTGTTTATTCCTGCGGCATAAAAATCCATGCTTTGGGATTTGAGAAACTGTTGGAAAGCATTTTCTGCATCCTGCTGGTATTGGAAGCTTTTTCCCTGCAAAAAGTTGTCAAGATGCTTGAAGAAGTGACAGTCAGGCGACTATGGCAGATGAGGCAAAACTTCGTAGCCCAATTTATTCAACTTCTGAAGCGTTGGGCAACGTGCGGTTGGGCATTGTTGTGGAGAAGAATTGGGCGCTTTCCATTGACCAAGGGCTGGCTGCGGGCTTTGCAGTTTTCAGTGCATCTCATTGATTTGCTGAGCATACTTTTTGGGTTTCGCCAGGATTCAGAAAGCTGTAGTGGATCAGACCGGCAGCAGACCACCAAACAGTGACCATGACCTTTTTTGGTGCAAGTTTGGCTTTGGGAAGTCTTTTGGAGGTTCTTCTCTGTCCAACCACAGAGCTGGTCATCGTCAGTTTTTGTACAAATTTCACTTTTCATCAATCCATCACCTTTTTCACCTTTCCAATTTGCTTCAAATGCCAAACAACCGTAGGACGGTTGACGCTAAGTTCTTCAGCAACTTCTCCTGTAGTTGTAAGATGATCAGCTTTGATGATTGCTCTGAACTGGTTATTGTCAACTTGCAATGGCTGGCCGCTACCCTCCTCATCTTCAAGGCTCTCATCTTCTTTGTGAAACTTCTTAAACCACCATTGCACTGTACGTTCCTTAGCAGTTCCTGGGCCAAATGCCTGGTTGATATTGTGAGCTGTCTTCACTGCTTTATGACTCATTTTGAACTTGAATAAGAAAACCACTCAAATTTGGTTTTTGTCTAACATTTCCATAGTCTAAAATAAACATAAAATATATAGCAAGTAACAAGTCATTAGCAAAAAAAAAAAAAAAAAGAAGAAAAAAGAAGAAAAAACATAAAGCAAGAAAATAACATTTAAATGATGCATAAAATAACCACATTTATTTAAGAATGTATCCCAATATCAAACGGAAAATTTCAACAGTGTGAAAGCCACAATTCCTTTTGCACTAGCCTAATACATCACGATGCCTTACTGTTTCCTGCTTCTACTACTTAATGACTCCTGGAACATAAAAATAAAACCCCACTCTATAAAAGGTTACCATCTGATGAGTTTAAAGTCTTAAGATGAATGTGCACACAATATGTGAATTATTTGGGGAAATAAAAAGGCTCTTTCTACTTTTGTAAAATAGATGAAACAATGGCAGTGAAAAACCCACACAGAATATTAAACATCACATAGAATATTAGAAGGAAAAAATCCTCCCTAGGAGATTTAATGTTACAGATATTTGGCTAATATCTTTAATGTGGGCTGGATACAACAAAACATTAGTAGAGGAGTTGAGATTTGAGATGTATCCTGGTATTGCTCAGAGAAGGAAACTAAAGATGTATAAGGATATTGTTAAATCTTGCAAGATGTGCAATTACTACTTTAAACAAGCTATTAACTTATTCTCCAATTAGCTTTAGATATGTTGTGTTATTACCATAGACCAGTCACCGTAAGGAAGTATAAAATGTCGAACAGATGATCGGTTTTTAGTTTAACTAAATCGTTAAGTGTGCAAGCATGAAACACAATTTCCTTCCAAAGGTGGTGTTAAAACCTATATAGAAGAGTAGTTATACTCTGCTAGAGCTCTACAGACAACAGGGTGGGTCTTTTGGGACTGTTTGAAAGTTGATGGTTGTTTTAAACTAAGGATTAATTTTACTGGAATCAATACCATGTGAATGCTGAGATACCAGCTTCTACAACTCCTTTCCAAAATGTCTTCAGAAGGGCAGGTCCTTCAAAGTGGCAGTCTGGATCTTATTTCTTGCTCAGTCTCTAAATGTGCTTGGAAGACACTTTAGAACACTTAACTTACCCATTTTCTAACATGGTTTGGTATGTCAGTTTGTCAGGTTATTGCCTCTAATCATTCACTGTTTTTCCAGAACGAAGAAGCAGATATCACTTTATGATTACATATTTGGTTTATGAAGCCACTTCAAATGTTCTCTCCTTTGTAGTATGAATCAAGCCCATTAATCTCATGGGATCATCATGAATGGCTTCTACGTTTGTTGTGTTTTCAGCAGCCAGCTGCTCACTGTTGAGATAAATGCTAACTTTGGAAGCCATCATGGTGGGGTTAGATGATCTTTCTTCTTCATCCTCCTCTAATGAAGGGCCTTTCTTTCTCCTCGGCTTTCTGCGTTTTCCCTTGACACTGTGATCAAGTGAGGCATAACACATCTGATGGGCAGACTCCACCTAGATGAACATGCACTTTAACATTCAGTAGTTATGCTTGCTTTAAAGTTATGTCTAAGACTTTGAGTATGTCTACACCGTAATCATAATAGTGGCTGAAGTTTACCCAAATTAGCTCATTAAAAGTACAAATGATTCAGCTGTGGCAGCACAGAAAACAGACCAACGTAACCTAACAGTAAATGACTCGTGTTCTTGGGGTAGTGTTGGAACGATAAAGGACTCAGCATTCCGATTCAATGTGAATCACGCAGAGACATTTATTACAGAAACAAGCCTCCTTATATATGCAACTATATTCTAATCACGCGTCCACGCTCCAAGCATGGATTCGCTAAATGAGTATCACGGGCTGTCCATGCGCTGGAGTCTCACTGATGATACGTCCAATGATTCACGCCATGTTGGGACCCCGCTGATTGAGGAAGGCCCCTCTTTCTCACAGGAGATTCTGTTCTCAGCTTCTCGAAGCGGCCTTGAGATTCCTTAGGGCCAGACTAATTCAGCAACAAATCTTTATCTATCAAAACCCCTCCGCACTTCCCCCTTTCTGTTCTTGAATTAGTCAGGCCCCTTTAACCGCACGGTGAATCATTTTTGAAATATACTGCAACATAGAACACGTGATTAACAACATAATTACATATAATGCAGTTAAACCTTACTTAATAAGATCAAACAACTACCTGCCTATTCTTAAAACCTTAATTCTACTATGACAACATTATTAACACACTATTTTAATAGATTCAAAATAACCAGACAAGTTAATACAATATATTCTCTTAAATTCCTAAAAGATTTATAACTGCGCAGTTTATAGGGTAACATATTTAATACCATCAGCATATACTAATAATTGAATTAATATCTTAAAAGTTATCTTAACCTATTTAAAAGATCAATAGCTTAAGATTAATATCCCTTCTAAATCTTTATCAGTTGCTAAACTTAGATTACTATGGTAGGGATATCTCATAATTTTACCTTATCTATGCATTGACTATCTAATCATAATACCACCCTTTTGGATCTCCTGATGATTGTTCAAATTGCCATTCTCCACAGAAGGTACACCACCTTCTTACTAATAGGCTTCTAGACCACCAGGTCTGTGAGCATCTATAACACTGAATTAGGATCCATGGTTTACATCTGAAACAGTCCTCACAACTTGTCTCCCTCCTGTCCATCTCCATCCGTTGAATCTTTGTGGAATCCACTTCAATCCTTGGCCTGTAATGACACAAACATAACCTTTTCCCCAGGTTATCAACTGATGCGGCCTTTTTCATTGACTAGTGATTTGACCATAACTAACGTACGTTCTTTCTGGTTTAGCATGGTTTTGGGTCATACTTGCAAGGTGTTTCATCACATACAATGCTTTTGACAATTCGTTTTGTGGTGTTTCCCCTACTTCCCTTCCTTTGTTTTTTTTTTTTTTTTTGTTTTGTTTTGTTTTGTTTTGTTTTTTAAAAAAAAAAAAGAAAAAAACAACAAACAAACAAAAAAAGTTCAGAACCAGATACGTGTGTTGGATCTTGACTACGTACTCAGAATCACAAATCAAATGTAGAGGTTCCTCCTTAAAAAGCTCTAAGTAATTTAAAGCTGTGCCAAGTTCTGCTAATTGGGTTGAACCTTCAATAATTTTTACAGAATGATGCCAATCGTTATCTTCACACCAAACCACTACAGCTTTATGAGACTTCCCAGAACCATCAACAAAAACTTTGCAAGTATGTAGGATCAGATCAAATACAACTATGGCCTATGACCTGATGTTAAAGGCTTGCAGTTTCTGCAGCAATTTACATTTAGGCATGCCAAAAGCTGTGCTGTTAAAAAAAATAGCTAGTGCAATTTACAAAGACATAGATTACAAATAATAAAAAAAATAAATCAGAATTAAATTTCACAAATGGTACATATATGACAAAAGGATCATGGCCTATTAAGACTTAAATTCATTCCCTGCATTTTCTTGATCAGAGTGACAATTGATATATAACAATCGGTATATCAGTCTTCTAGCAATGTCATCATACTGTCCCACAATAGCCACAGGTTTTTCATACACAAATCTGCAAGTCCAATCGAATGCAGTCAGCCTGTAAGGTTGTCATAAATTTATTCCTCAACATTTCTAACTCCATTTTGGCTGTCATATTTATTGGATATTGTTTTCCCTTACCGGATCGAAGTCCTGTTTCAGATCTATCAGTGCAGTATTTGCTTTATCGAAACATTGGCTGTTAATACTAGTGGAAATACAGCATTTGAAATTTCCTTGGAGATTTCTCACTTGCAGCAAGCAGATCTGCGCCATCCAAGCAGCTTCTTGTAGGCCATGCAACTAAACAGAATTCTCAGAAAACATTATTTGAGCTTACAATTTACTTAACAAATCTTAACCTAAGAGAGATATAGGACTTTCTGGCAACTATAAGAATTCATGTATTAAAACTTTCCAAATTTGGCATTCTATTGGTCTCAAAAAACAGCCTTTCTTTCGTTCTCTCCCATGACCTCAAAAACTAGCATGGTGAATTTACTAAGATGTCTCTTACAAATAATTACCACAGAATAAGCCTATTAACAAATTTTTGGTTTAATTTTCCAGTTTCATTAGAACTAGGGGTCTGCTAGGGATGCCTTTAAACTTCACCCTCAGACTGCTCCATTCAGTATTACATCGCTGCAGTGGGGGGGAGAGAAAACCCCCCTTTCACCGCTTTAAACGTGGGCAGCCAGATTTTTCCATTTTTTTTTTTTTTTCCTTTTTTCTGTTCTTGCTGCAGTTTAGATATACCCAAGGTCATGCAGCTGGCATAATGGCTGGTACGAAGTGGGAGGCTCTGGGAAACTTCTCAGTTACAGTGAGCTGCACAAAGGCCTGGGATATTTTGCTCTTTTGTTTTCCCATTTCATTCCAACCATAATACACTTTATATGCAATTCCAAGTAGCTCAGCAATAGTTACATTCCTTAGCTCCATATACCTTTTACAATTTACAGATGTCAAAAACCAGTATAATAAACATAAATCCATTATTCTATTATCCTAGATCCAAATCAGTTAATATTCTAGCAACTTTTAAATACAACCTCTTCCAAATTCACATCTATCATAGCATTTAGGTGTTTTGGTGTGTTTTTTTTTTTTTTTTTGTTTTTGTTTTTGTTTTTTGTTTTTTTTTTTGTTTTGTTTTGCTTTTTTTCAAAGCAGAGTTTAACAATTTAAATGCTTTTCTGGTCTCAAAATTACTAGATAACAATATAAGCAATTACTCTAATGTGTAAGGATGCATCCTAAGGGGGAGCAAGGTGGAATTTTGGCAGTGGAACCGGTTCCCATTTTGTAATTATCTCCCCAAACAAGATTCTTTTGGTACCAAATATAAATATGCAAACTAAAATACTGAGCTCAGATATGAAAACCAAACACCAAGTTCAAATATTCAGATGGATCACAGTTACACTAATTTAAGACAATATCTCCATTTTTGCATTGCACCTTTGGGCCGCTTACTGCCCAGCCAGGTGGAGGCACCTCTGCGTCTCCCTGACAAAACAGGTCAGTGTGCGCTGGAGCCCCATTGGCACCCACTCCCCTGCCACCGCAGCAAGCTGGACTGGGCAAGGCTGGTGCACTACAGCTGTTATTCCAAAACCAGGATTCTTTACATGGTGTGCATACTGAAAAGCCAAATCCAGCACACCGAGATGAGACACAGCCTGTCACAGAGTTGTGCAAGTCTGAATGCTGGAATAAAGGTAGCATGCTGGAGAGAAAAATAACAGCTACTACACGCAAAATTTTACCATCACATTCATGCAGTAAAAAACTAAATTACTTATCACAAAATGCACATTTTGAGTCAACGGATTCTCATGATTTAACAGTCTGTGAACTTATCGTACCATATAGAAAGACCTACCAAAATTGCAACATGCTTAAACAGATACCCACAAAGAAAACAGGTTAATAAGTAAAGCATCTTGCAGACTTTAACAAGTTTTCTGACCTGTGTGTTATCAGTTAATTCTCTCTCAGCTTGTTGAAGTTCAAATCACACCGCCTGTAAAACTGCAGAGATTTATTTTGTCCTGCTCTTCTGGCCTTAAAAACAACATTAATTGCAACAGAGTGTTACACTTCAAGATTGTATTCTCCAGACACTTTTCCCAATCACTTAACTTATACAGCAGCCAACACTGATTTCAATATTTAACAAGATCTTCCTTCCTCATAATTCCTAAGTTTTAAAACACCTCCCAATACCGATTTTTTAGGAACACAACTGAAAACAATAATGCCTGACCCCATCTTGCAAGTAAAAACCTTGAGAAGAGGGAGGGAGGGGGGAAGGGGAGGAATGCACAGGGCTGCTTGCAGTGTGAGTGTGAAAAGCGGGGAGAAGGTTTTACAGCGCACTTAAAAACAACTAGTATAACAATTAACTCACATTCCTAACAAGCTGCTTGATTTTCAGAGAGGCAATACACAGGACCACATAATAGGTACTGTAAAACTCGCAAATAATATGTTGATAGCAAACATTAGCATTCTCTACTGCTAATTTCAATACTAATGCTTCCTTAGCTTTCAAGTTTTCAACCTGCTTCTGGATGGCCTCTTGAAAGTGGTCAGTAAATTGCATGTAATTCTCATTGGGACCCTGATTAATAGTTGCAAATGATTTGGCTGTTTTGTTGGTTTCAGGCACCTCTCAGCATGATATGCAAGGTCTGTTGACTGCCTCAGGATTTCAGAAACTTATCGTGCCTGTAGTTGTGATATGTCCATTAGTGTCTCTTCTAGGAGTTGTGGGATACCTGCCCCTTTCAACGAATCCCGATCGTTCTGTCCTAAATGATCTATAGCTGTTACATTGCATAGGTCTAATTTTGCTTGAGTCTTTCATGGTTCTTATCTGATCTCGGGGCAACTCGTACACATACTTAACTTTTCAAGAAAAATGCTTCAAACCCTCATTCTCTTCTGAGTCATCAGATAACACGGACTTGAACGGTGCTGGAGAATCATTAGTAACAGGGGGGTTCGGAACAGTGCACATTCTCGGCAATACTTTGTAGCATCATAATTATTCCTATAACCTGAGTCCTCAAGCGCATCCCCTTTCCCGTCACAATCAGCATGACCGCATTGCTGACTGTTGGATTCACTCGCTAATAGCTGATCTGATCTTTCACACAGTTCTTTTGCCCGGCAACTCCTTCTGCTCTCTCGTAGGAGTTAGAGAGGTAGAAGGCGGTAAAGGCGGACATGAATCAGTAAAAGGACTGATATTACACATATTTACGACTTTAGCATTCTCATCTTTCACCAGTTCTTTTGACAAATTGTCTTATTCCAGTCCTTTAGACTTCTTGATCTCTCTAGAGTCGGGTAATGGTATAGGAGTCCATCCACTCGGTAATTTTCCTCCCTGCGCCCCAGACTGCTGTATCATCATAACTAAATAATAAAGACTTTGCTCAAGTTATACTCAAAGCTGGAAAAAATGAGACAGACATAGGGTTTTTTTGCTTTTCTACCTTATCTGTGATGCAGTACATTTAAAATTAATTAGATCAATTCTTCATAGAGAGACAGAGACACTAGATTGTGTTTTGTCCTCAGATGTTCAGCTAAGGGTTTCTTAGATGAATGTCATGAAATAAGCAACACCAAAAAAAAAAAAAGAAAAAAAGACTGCAAAGCCTTAAGAAAATAAAGCCCAGCATATCTGTGCTGTACTACACATCAGCTTTTCTCCCCAGTCATTTATTCCAGTAAAAACTTGTATTTTTCTGGAACATACAGGACCTTTTCAGAACAATGAGAAAATCTTCATATGGCATACATCTCCCTAAGTAGTATCAGAATTACACTTAGGTGTTCAGTCTTGATTTGACTTTCATCGTGATACTTGGTCTCTAATGAACCTTTTCCTGCAGGCAGCCTGATTCATTCAGTATACAGAATAATATGCTGGAATTTTCAGATTCAATGAACATCTGCTGAAACTGACATATACAACAACAAGCTATCTGTTTAATTGATCAGGTGAGATTATTTTAAACAACTTGTGATGACACCAATATCAATTATAATGTATTTATTCAAGCTTTTAATTATGAACATTATTGGTTTTGTGTGGTTCCCCCCACTAAAAACAGTGAGTATCCTAGAGAGTTTGTCATAAAAGCAGGATGTCTTCTATTAAGTCAAGACTCTTTGGATAAGATAATCTATGGCACTTATTTTCTTAAACACTTTACCTGCATTCCTTTCACTTCCTCTGTTACACTGCAATTAGAAACAGAAAAAGAAGAAACATCAGAAGAATATTAGAATAGTAATTAATGGATGCCTTTGTTTACTTTGGTACATCTCACAACTAGGCACTTCCTAAATAATAATTCCGTTTCCATCAGGTTTCCCACGGCCTGATCAGAAAAGCCACAAATGCTATACATGTTAAAAGTTACCTGATCACTTACTTCTTGTCATACTATTGCTGTTAAAATCGCTACAAGAATGTAAGCTTTAGCTACCTTGGCCCAGGCTAAGACAGATAATTCCTCTTACAGTCCTTAATGTATTTAGTCTGTAAAGTTGTGCAGCAAGGATTAGTAGAGGATGCACAAGGTATTACCCAGGAGTGGAAGAGGAAATACAGCCCCTTTGCTCTCTCCATTAGATACTCTCTTGTTTCCCAAGACTGAATTTTACCCCTTGTCCCCTCACTCTGTGCGGTTCCAAACAGCTTCTGTGTTAACTACCAAGGCACACCACATAACTTAGCTTTTTAGGCAGATATTAGGAATGTAGCAACAAGGTGACTTTTGGCAGTTACGGCAGAAACACTGAGATTTAGAATAAATTCACTGTTGAGTTCTTACGAGGGAGTTCAGGAAATAGAAAAAGAAGTAACTGCTTGTTTAATGTAAGTACTCAGAATAAAAAAATACAGATCACACAACAGTAATGGCTTTAGCCTGGCAAAGACAGGTGCTTACCACTGGTAAATGGTCATCTGTTTTAGTCTGTCTCATCTGACAGTCTTAACCAATTTATCCTAAAACCCTATTTTAAGGCAGATGTTGAATTAATTGATTAATACCTCTTGCAAATATGATATGGCACAGCAAGATTTGAATTTATTCCTATAGATATTATATATGAAGGAAAAAGAAACATTACTACAAACTGCATAGTAGGACTACATTAATAGCTACCTCAAGTAGTTCCTCCTGCCATTTTCTAAGGTCCTCGGTTGACACATCCTCCCATGATTTTGGTCCTAGAAATAACAAGAGAGATCAGTATAAACACAGCTTTTCTTATAGCACTATATATACCCAGAATCAGTCTAACAAACATAAACATTTAGGAAGAACATATTACATAGTAACAACACATTATCAAATCTGAACAGCCTCCAATACAATTGTAGAAGCAAAAACTCATAAGTAAACAAGCCAAGAGAAAATTGTAATTCTAAGTTAATTGAGAAGTGAGGCAAAACAAAAGAAAAACAAAGCAACAACTAAATCACATGCTAAGTCTAGCAACACTAAGCTAAAATCCAAGGAGCATTACAGCCGCACATGCCATGAAGAGGGGAAAAAAGGCAAATTATTTTACTCTTAAAATATTATTGAATGCATACTGACTACATGGTATCTGACGTTAGTTAAAGCCATAGTTAAGGCTTGACAGGACTGAGATCCATGTTAATTCCATACTGAATAGAGGTTAGTAAACCAAAAGTATAAGCCAGCCTTTACAAATCAATGGTTGTGAATTACAGTGCTGTATGCCACCCTCTCCTTCTCTTGATGGACAATGTATACAAAATGCTATGAAATGCAATTTTCCCAGTCTGTAAAAGCCTTTAAAAGGTAAATCATATTTGGTGCAATGATTAGATAAGGCTTGGTACTGTGGTAGTACATCACGTGTATGTGTGGTAAGTTCTACTTTACAAGAATTGATAAAGTAACTTACGAAACGTAATCATCACTTCAGTGATAATAAAACTGGTAGAACATTTCATTTCCCTGTAAAGCCACAAAGACGCTAAGTCATAAGTCCTACTAAAACCCCAAAGTATTTTAGAACAACAGTTTTTTTTTTTTTCCCCAATAAACTCTGCATAAGCATTGTCAACTCTATAATGGATCAACATTTATAATGAAACACTGGAAAAACATGACATAGCACAATGTGGTACAGATTTATGCTAACCACTGAAACATTCAATAAAAAGTTAAAGAGACTATCCACCCAGTTCCCCCTGACATTTGACATAAGAGAAACTTATCAGAGCAGCTTTCAGAATACTAAGCAGAAAGGAAATTACACAGTCCATTCATGTGTAACAACTTCCTGCTAATACCTCCATTCACAGAATCACAGAATGTTAGGGATTGGAAAGAACCTCAAAAGATCACAGTATCACAGTATGTTTGGGATTGGAAGGGACCTCAAAAGATCATCTAGTCCAATCCCCCTGCTGGAGCAGGAACACCTAGGTGAGGTTGCACAGGAACATGTCCAGGCGCGTTTTGAATGTCTCTAGAGAAGGAGACTCCACAACCTCCCTGGGCAGCCTGTTCCACTGTTCTGTCACCCTCACTGAGAAGAAGTTTTTTCTCAAATTTAAGCAGAACCTCTTGTGTTCCAGCTTGATCCCATTACCCCTTGTCCTATCATTGTTTGCCACCGAGAAGAGCCTGGCTCCATCCTCATGGCACTCACCCTTTATATATTTATAAACATTAATAAGGTCCTCCCTTAGTCTCCTCTTCTCCAAACTAAAGAGACCCAGCTCCCTCAGCCTTTCTTCATAAGGGAGGTGCTCCACTCCCTTAATCATCTTGGTTGCCCTATGCTGGACCCTCTCCAGCAGTTCCCTGTCCTTCTGGAACTGAGGGGCCCAGAACTGGACACAATATTCCAGATGGGGTCTCGCCAGGGTGGAGTAGAGGGGAAGGAGGACCTCTCTCGATCTACTAACCACCCCCCTTCTAATACACCCCAGGATGCCATTGGCCTTCCTGGCCACAAGGGCACAGTGCTGGCTCATGGTCATCCTGCTGTCCACCAGGACCCCCAGGTCCCTTTCCCCTACACTGCTCTCTAATATGTAATTTCCCAACCTATACTGGAACCTGGGGTTGTTCCTGCCCAGATGCAGGACTCTACACTTGCCCTTGTTAAATTTCATTAGGTTATTCCCCGCCCAACTCTCCAGCCTGTCCAGGTCCCGCTAGATGGCAGCACAGCCTTCTGGCGTGTCAGCCACCCCTCCCAGCTTAGTGTCATCAGCAAACTTGCTGATAGTACACTCTATTCCCTCGTCTAAATCGTTAATGAATATATTGAATAATATTGGCCCCAGTACTGACCCCTGAGGCACTCCACTAGATACTGGCCTCCAACTAGACTCCACACCATTGACTACCACTCTCTGGCTTCTCTCCTTAAGCCAGTTTGCAACCCACCTCACTACTCTATTGTCTAGACCACACCTCCTCAACTTAGCTGTGAGGATGCTGTGGGAGACTGTGTCAAAGGCTTTACTGAAGTCAAGGTAGACCACATCCACCGCTCTGCCATCATCCATCCACCTTGTTACATTCTCATAAAAGGCTATGAGGTTGGTCAAGCATGACTTACCCTTGGTAAAGCCATGCTGACTGCCCCTAATAACCCTCTTATCCTTGATATGCCTTGAGATGGCACCAAGGATAAGCTGTTCCATTACTTTCCCAGGGACAGAGGTGAGGCTGACCGGTCTATAATTACCCAGGTCCTCCTTCTTGCCCTTTTTGAAGACTGGAGTGACATTTGCTTTCCTCCAATCCTCGGGCACCTCCCTCGTTTCCCAAGACTTGGCAAAGATGATGGAGAGCAGTCCAGCAATGACTTCAGCCAGCTCCCTCAGCACCCACGGATGCATCCCATCTGGACCCATGGATTTATGGATGTCCAGACTATTTAATTGCTCCCTAACCCAGTCCTCATTGACTAAAGCAAACTCCTCCATTGACCTGGCTTCATCCGGGGTCTCAGGGGTACAGGGCTCCCCAGGACAGCCTCCAGCAGAGTAGACAAAGACAAAGAAGGCATTCAGTAATTCTGCCTTCTCTGTATCTTCTGCCACTAGGGCACCCACCCCGTTCATCAGTGGGCCTACACTGCCTCTGGTATTAGTTGTATCTGCTATGTATTTGAAAAAGTTCTTTTTGCTGTCCTTGACCCCTCTCGCCAGCTGTAATTCTAAGGAGGCCTTGGCTATCCTAGCTGCCTTCCTACATCCTCTAACAGCAGCCTTATATTCTTCCCAAGTGGCCAGCCCCTGCTTCCATGACATGTAAACTCTCCTTTTCTGCTTGAGCATACCCAACAGATCCCTATTCAACCACACAGGCCTCCTGGCTCCCTTCCTTGACTTCCTTCATGTGGGGATGCTCTGATCCTGAGCGTGGAAGAAGCAATCTCTGAATGCAATCCAGCTATCTTGGGCCCCTTTTCCTTCAAGCAGTCTTGCCCATGGGATTTCCCCCAGAAATTGCTTGAAAAGGCCAAAGTTAGCCCTGCTAAAGTCCAGGGTTGCAATTCTACTTGCTATTCTGTTCCTGCCACCCAAGATGCTGAACTCCACCATCTCGTGTTCACTGCAACCCAGGCAGCCCTCAACCTTTACTGCTTCGACCAGACCCTCCTTGTTAGTGAGGATGAGATCCAGCAGTGCACCTCTCCTAGTCGGCTCCTCCACCATCTGCATGAGGAAGTTATCATCAATGCACTGGAGGAACCTTCTGGACTGTGGCTGGCTGGCTGAATGGTCCTTCCTGCAAACATCAGGGAAGTTAAAATCCCCCACAACAACCAGGGCCTGTGACTGTGAGGCCACTCTCAACTGCCCATAGAAGGCCTCATCAACTTCCTCATCCTGATCTGGTGGCCTGTAACAGACGCCCACAACAGTGTCACCCCTGCCAGCCTGCCCCTTGATCCTGACCCATACTCTCTCAACTCGCTCGTCATCCACTCCTGGGCAGAATTTAGTACATTGTAGTTGCTCTCTCACATAGAGAGCAACTCCACCACCACGCCTGGCTGGCCTGTCTTTCCTGAAAAGGGCATAGCCATCCATGACCACATTCCAGTCATGTGAACTGTCCCACCATGTTTCCGTAATTGCCACCAGATCATAATCTCCCGACCGAACACAGGATTCTAACTCCTCCTGCTTATTCCCCATGCTGCACGCATTGGTGTACAGGCATTTCAGGGAGCGAGCAGAGCACACCAATTTCTCCCTAGGGGCATAGGAGGCCACCCGGTCCTCATCAGTTTTAGAATGCTGCCCCACTGGGACGAGCCCAGCTACAACCCCATCTCCCTTCGAGCCTAGTTTAAAGCTCTCCAAATGAGCCCAGCTAATTCCTGCCCCAGCATCCTTTTGCCCCTGCGAGATAAACCTTTCCCGTGTGACACTGTCCGGACTGGTGTCTTATAAAACCAACCATTATCAAAAAGTCCAAAGCCCTGCCTGTAGCACCAGTCTTCGAGCCAACCATTATGAGACTGAATTTTCTTATTCCATCCTACATCGTCACTTGAAGATGGAAGGAGTGAAGAGAAGATCACTTGAGCCCCTGAGTCTTTCACCATCCTTCCCAAGACCTTGAAATCGTTCTTCATTCCCCTCAGACTACGGGAAGCAGCTTCCTCCCCATCTGTCTGGAAGACCAGCAGCGGGTAGTAGTCTGTCGGGTGCACCAGTTTGGGGAGCTCTCTAGCAATATCCTTGATCCGAGCTCCAGGTAGACTACAAACTTCCCTAAGATGAGGGTCAACTCTGCATATTGGGCCCTCTGTTCCTTTCAGAAGGGAATTTCCTATTAAAATCACCCTTCTTTCTTTCTTATCAGAGGCAGTCGTAAGTTGTGAAGTCAACCGCTTCTTCCTATGTGATCTTGTAGGCAGGTTTGGCACCACCTCCTCACCTACCTCTTCTTCAAGATCCAGGGCCTCAAACCTATTACGGAGGGGCACCTGGGGAGACAAAGCAGGCAGGGAGGGGTCTGCCTGTGACGCCAAACCGGAATACACTTCCAACCCTCGTCGTCTTTTAGGTCCCCTACCTCTGCCCGACAGCAACAAGGGAGGGGCCGTCTCAGGACTTCTGCCTCTGTCCGAGAGGGCAGGAGGTCCATCTCCTTTTGGGGGGTACCTCCCTGGGACCTTGCCGACTGGCCCGTCAGGGTGTTACTCCACCAGTCGATCTCCCTTTCGCACTCCCTGATGGTCCTCAGCGTCTCAACCTCCTCCTTAAGTTTCACAACCATGTCAAGCAGATCTTGCACCTGCTCACACCCCACACAGGTGGACTGCTGGCCTCCCTCCCCCGGCAGCAGCAGGCTCTGGCACTCCCTGCAGCCAGAGACCTGAACAGCCACCGTTTGGGACAGAAGCTCCTCAGTCTGCGTAGCCACAGTCTGTTTGAGACAAGCTCTCCTCCTGGAGGCGACCATGGTCGTCAGCAGTCTGGGATGCTGGCAATAAGTTAGAGGGGCTGACAAGCGACAATTTCTCTCTGCACCCTGCTACACAAGCTATCACACCTGCTGCTGCAGCACAGTGTGGGTGGGACTCACCCGCTACACAAGCTGGTTGCTCCTCCCTACACGTGGTGGACAGCGACTAGTCGCTGCCCTCCCAAAGGATTTTTCAAGGCAAGAGGAGGGGGTGTGGTCGCCGTCACCGTGGGAACGTACCCCGCCAAGTCAGCCGCTCTCTCGCAATGGCTGCCGGGGCTGCAGGGATCGGGACTCGCCGGGAATCACACTGTCCCTGTACGTTTCCCTCTGAGCTTCCTAATCTTGGCTGAACCTCGTGGTCGGCTGAACCCCGCCGGCTCCGGCTCTCGCTGGGCTGGCTCCGATCAGCTGACTGAATGATAGTATCGAGTTTCAGCCACTTTTAAACCTCCCGCCGTCACCGTGGGAACGCCCCCTGCCACGTCAGCCGCTCTCTCGCAATGGCTGCTGGGGCTGCAGGGATCGGGACTCGCCGGGAATCACACTGTCCCTGTACGTTTCCCTCTGAGCTTCCTAATCTCGGCTGAACCTCGTGGTCGGGTGAACCCCGCCGGCTCCGGCTCTCGCTCGGCTGGCTCCGATCAGCTGACTGAATGATCATCTAGTCCAGTCCACCTGCCGGAGCAGGAACACCTAGATAAGGTTACACAGGAAGGTGTCATTCCTTTGTTTCCTCTCAGTCTTCTTCACTTTGATCCTTCTTCTTACAAGTCATCTAAATATTAACCATTGTTATCCTGAACTTCACTAATAACTCTTTTCTGTTGTCTAAAACAGAGCACGCAATAGACCAAAATGGTGCATATAAAGAAAATCTCCAGGTATTACATGCATGCCTCAAAGTTTACATATGAAAGGCCACACCAAAGTGTACAAAATTCAGCATCTTCTGCCATCAAATGTTATATAACTTCCACCAGTTGCATGCTTGACTAAGTATAAATACACAGCACGTAAATATTGAAGCTTTACGAAGTTCTTACCGTCAGGCGTACTGTAAGTGAGAGTTTCCATGGAGATAAGTAAATCATCTTCAAAAGGATGATTATACTAAATAAAAAGGACCATTAAAGATTAGAATAAATGCTTACAGTGATGTTTTTAACATGCATTTTAAGTACTGTTTTTACACAATTTTGTTTTGACCAAAACATGAAATTATCCACATGCTGCTTTATTGGCTGACGTTAGCAATCTCAAAACTTTAATTCCTAGAAAAAACACACATATTTTAAGCATATGTATGAGTTGTTCAATCTCAAGGCATAAGCCAGTTGCTGACAAAATGAGGCTTCAGCGAGTTTTCAAAAATGGTTAAGTTACTTAATTACAGAGCTTCTAAACTCCCTCTGTCGTAACTGGAAGCAGCCACTTACCAGAGACCTACAGGTCATGGCATATGAAAATGTCATCCAGTCTAATGCGAGATGAGGAAAACATTCTAGAAACAGAGTCTTGTGGCTTTTTTTTAAGTTGTTGGAAACCATTGCTGAGGTACTAGCAGGCTAACTCCTGTTCTTACCTCTGCTGTCAGAGTGGTTCCAAAGAATGTTTATTGATATGGTAATAGGTGCTTTGTATATAAATATGGCCTTATATATAAATATATATATATTTATATATATATATATAGCCTTATGCCAGCACCTAGACATTAACACAAACCATTTATCTGAACTTCAAAGCTTTCATCAGTCAGGAAAAACGGGAGCTTGTGACACCAGAAGTAATTAATTGACAAAGTGAATTCAGTGCTAGTTACTGCAAATCAGCACACGGAAAGAAAAATGAACGTGTCAGCACTAACAGAGCAGGACTTAAGAGGTGGCCAGGGAGGATCGGAGTGGAGAGCCCGGCCACCGCACCAGGCGAGGCGGGCAGGGAGGGCCGCGCTGCCTGGCAGCCTGCCAGAGGCAGACAGAGGGACGCACAAGGGCAGCCAGGCCCCGCCGCACACCATTTCAGCAAGAGGGACCATAAAAGCGCACGGCGCTCCTCAGACAGGCAGGGGCGAGGCCGGGTGGCAGCAGCCTGAAGGCCGAGTACGCGGCCAGGAGCGCTTCTTATTCTGATTGGCTGCTAGAGATGCCGAGCGCCCACCCCCTCCTCACCGCCAGCTCGCCTCAAGATCCTCCCATTGGCTACGGGGCTCGCAGCGAATCGGGGGTTGGACGCGGCACGAAGTCTCTGTTCTACTAAGCATCACTGTCCCACCGTGAGCTCTCATTGGCCGCGGGGTCAGCCGCAAGCGCAGCCCGCCGAACTCTGTGCTTGGGTTGGGGGGCGGTGGGGGCCCCGGTCTTGTGGCTGTTTCCCGACCGCGGGCTCCTCCTGTCGGGTGGGTCCTGGAGCCGTGGCCCGCCTGTGGGCTGTAGCCGCTGCTTAGCGGTCGTGGGCCGTGTGGGGTTGGGTGCTCTGAGGAGAGCTCTGCCAGCGGGAACGCTGCTGGGGTGAACGTGGCGGCCCAGGGGCCCCGCGGGGTGGCTGCTGTGAAAGCAGGTGCCGAGACCAGGAAATTCTGCTTTCCCTGCAAGGTGGTGCCCTGCCATCGGCAAAAGGCCAATATTTAAAAAAAAGAGCATGAGCCACTTCATGTAAAACTGTTTGTTTGTTTGTTTGTTTTGACTTTGTTTTGGTTTTTGTTTGTTTGTTCTAAGCAAGGCTTAGCCAGGGCTCCCTGGGTCTGCAGGCTGTGCTGCCCCCCAGCTGGGGAGTGGTATGGACCGGGCAATCACAGAATCACAGAATGTCCTGTGATCCACAAGGATCATAGAGTGCAATTCCTGTCCCTGCATATGACGACCCCACAGTTCACACCATGTGTCTCAGGGCCTTGCCCAGTCTCTTCTTGAACGCTGTCAGGCTTGGAGCCATGACACCTCCCTGGGGATCCTGTACCAGTGCTCCACCACCCTTTGGGGGAAGAACATTTTCCTAATGTCCAACTTAAACCTCCCCGGGCACATCTTCCTGCCATTCCCTCAGGTTCTGTCACTGGTCACCAGAGAGAAGAGATCAGCGCATGCCCCTCCTCCTCCCCTTGTGAGGAAGTGTCGCGGTTGAGACGGACAAATGACATGGACCAAGTTCTTTCAAGATGAAAGTAATAGGTGCCATTTATTGCTACAAGTGCATTTTTATACAATTCTACCAGTTCATGTGTCTTTTCACTATTGGTTACAAGTTACAGCACTAACATCTCATTGGTTAATTTTTCTATCATCCATGTTATTCTTCTATCCCCTTCTCTCTCACGGGTACATCTCTCCTCTCTCCGAATACTCCTTTACTCCCATCCTTCTCAAGGGTAAATCTTAATATCTCAAGGCTGATCTCTACTCTCATATTTTCTGTCAAGGATTCCACAGACCCGCTGCAGTTTCCCACAATTCCCCCTTTTTTTATTTTTGCTAAAAATGCTGCCCTCATTGTCCGCTGCAGGGCCCTTTGCAGCAGAGAAATCATGCATGGCAACATTAGTAAGACAACCACAACAATCATCAAAACGATCAGTCCTGTTTTCATTACTGATAACAACCATCCTGAAAGCCCCCAGCTACTAAACAATTTATTTAACAAATCCCATCAAAATCTTCACACCCATGTCCTTGAGCTAATAACAAAAAATCTATCGCGGCCCTACTCTGCCATGTGGCATGTCTTACAGAATCTACATCTAAAAAAAGTCCACTTAAAGCCTTTTAAGTTCTGTTAGTTTGCTTAACTAGCCAGCATCCTAATTTTCTAAAATATTTAAAGCTTTTAGCTGTGCCAACACCAGATACAAGAGATCCTAAAACCCTTAACCTTGATCCCCAAAAATCTACATTATCATCACATTTTGACTCATATACACACAAAAAAGTGTTTTTCTTGTCTTGCTCTTCTGTGATCTATTATCATAGATACATTGGGCGTTAAGAGAGTTAATAGTTCCAAAATACACAGTCCTTCAACAGTATTAGAAGGAATTCCTGATCAGGCTCTATCTCCACAGATCAAAAATACACCATACAGGAGGTTTTGGGGTCGCTGTTCCCACATTATCAATGACATCCCTTGGATTCTTCTGCGAGGCACTGCACCAACGAGTTTCATTTCTATAGTCACCAAGGGTAGCATTAACATTTTGCAGTTTTATCCATTCATGCTTTAGCATATTGTCCTGGCACTTTTCACAAACCGACTGGATACAAGTGTCCATGACCATAGATTCCAGCAATTCCAGTTCCTGTGGTTCAAGATCTGCTTCTGGGAGGCAATTAATCCAAGGTGCCATGGTAGTATTATTACAGTTTGATGCAATGCCTTTGCATTGACCACTATTTTGAAACAGTTGTGTGATGCTGGTGTAGTCATCAAGGGGCATGCCAACCAAGCATGTGTGGAACGGGTTTTCTGGAGATGCCATAGCTAGGCATATGGAGTCCTGGTCAGTCATGTTGGCTAAAGTACTCCACATGTTAGTCTTTGTCTGTGCGGGCATCCAAAACACAGCAGCTGCAACAATCATTGTCAGGAAGATAACACAGGTTTCACGTTTCGTGCTGGCAACCATTTTTGCCCTTGATCTGTAAAGACATAAGCATAACCTCTCCCCCAGGTTATCAATTGATGTGGCCTTTTCCATTGACCATTAACTAGTGATTTGGCCATAATTAATGTAGGTTCTTTCTGATTTAGCATGGTTTTTGGTCACACTTGCAAAGTATTTCATCACATACAATGCTTTTGACAATTGGTTTTGTGGTGTTTTCCCTACTTCTCCCCCCTTTTTGTTTTAGAAAAGAACAGAACCAAAACAAAAAACACAGTTCAGAAGCAGATACGTGCATTGGACCTTGACTACGTACTCAGAATCACAAATCAAATTTAGAGGTTCCTCCTTAAAAAGCTCTAAGTAATGTAAAGCTGTGCCAAGTTCTGCTAATTGGGTTGAACCTTCAATAATTTTTACAGAATGATGCCAATTGTTATCTTCACACCAAACCACTACAGCTTTATGAGACTTCCCAGAACCATCAACAAAAACCGTGCAAGTATGTAGAATCAGACCAAATACAAGTATGGCCTATGACCTGATGTGAAAGACTTGCAGGTTCTGCAGCAATTTACATTTATGCATACTAAAAGCTGTGCTGTTAAGAAAACCAGCTAGTGCAATTGACAAAGACATAGATTACAACTAAAATAAAAAAATCAGAATTAAATTTCACAAATGGTACATACATGACAAAAGGATCATGGCCTATTGAAAGTTAAATTCATTTTCTGCTTTTCTTGATCAGAGTAACAAGCAGTATATCAGTCTGCTAGCAATCTCATTATACTGTTCCACAATAGCCACAGGTTGTTTCTATGTTGTAGCTATAAATAGACAAATCTGCAAGTCCAATCGAATACACTCAACCTGTAAGGTTGTCATAAATTTATTCCTCAAAGTTTCCAACTCCATTTTGGCTGTCATATTTATTGGATATTGTTTTCCCTTACCAGATCGAAGTCCTGTTTCAGATCAATCAGTGTAGTATTTGCTTTATGGAAACATTGGCCGTTAATACTAGTGGAAATACAGCATTCGAAATTTCCTTGGAGATTTCTCACTTGCACAAGCAGATCTGCGCCATCCAAGCAGCTTCTTGTAGGCTATGCAACTAAACAGAATTATCAGAAAACGTTATTTGAGCTTACAATTTACTT
This sequence comes from Columba livia, assembly GCF_036013475.1. Lineage (NCBI taxonomy): Eukaryota > Metazoa > Chordata > Aves > Columbiformes > Columbidae > Columba > Columba livia. The sequence goes on along the minus strand of NW_027043000.1, from coordinate 2,963,225 downwards.
AACAAATCTTAACCTAGGAGAGGTATAGGAGTTTCTAACAACTATAAGAGTTCATGTATTTAAACTTTGTTCCAAATTTGGCATTCCATTGGTCTCAAAGAACGGCCTTTCTTTCGTTCTCTCTCATGACCTCAAAAACCAGCATGGTGAATTTACTAAGAAGTCACTTACAACTAATTACCACAGAATAAGTCTATTAACAAATTTTTGGTTTAATTTTCCAGTTTCATTAGAACTATGGATCCACTGGTGATGTCTTTAAATTTCACCCTCGGACTGCTCCATTCAGTATTACATCGCTGCAGTGGTGGGGAGAGAGAACCCTCCTTTCACTGCTTTAAAAGCAGGCAGCCAGGTTTTTCCAGTTGTTTTTTCTTTCTTTGCAGTGTAGTTATAACCAAGGTCACGCAGCTGGCATAATGGCTGGTACAAAGTAGGAGGCTCTGGGAAACTTCTCAGTTACAATGAGCTGCACACAGGCCTGGGATGTTTTGCTGTTTTGTTTTCCCATTTCATTCCAACTACACTTTATATGCAATTTCGAGTAGCTCAGAAATAGTTACATTCCTTAGCTCCATTTACCTTTTACAATTTAGAGATGTCAAAAAACAGTATAAACCAGTATAATCAACATAAATCCATTAGTCTATTTTCCTAGATCCAAATCAGTTAATATTCTAGCAATTTTTAAATACAACCTCTTCCAAATTCACAGCTATCGTAGCATTTTAACAATTTAAATGCTTTTCTAACAATATAAGCAATCATTCTAATGTGTAAGGATGCATCCTAAGGGGAGGCAAGGTGGAATTTTAGCAGTGGAACCGGTTCCCATTTTGTAATTATCTCCCCAAACAAGATTCTTTTGGTACCAAACATGAATATGCAAACTAAAATACTGAGCTCAGATGTGAAAACCATCTACCAAGTTCAAATAAGCAGATGGATCATAGTTACACCAATTAAAGACAATATCTCAATTTTTGCATTGCACCATGGGGCTGCTTACTGCTCAGCCAGGTGGAGGTACCTCTGGGTCTCCCTGACAAAATAGGTCAGTGCGCGCTGGACCCCCATCAGCACCTGCCGCCGCAGCGAGCTGGACTGGGCAAGGCCTTTTTGTTTTGTTTTGTTTGGTTATTTTTTTTTTTTTTTTTTAAGTGTCTCATATGGTGCGCTACAGCTGTTATTCCAAAACCAGGATTCTTTACATGATGTGCATACGGAAAAACCAAATCCAGCACACCGAGATGAGACACAGCCTGTCACAGAGTTGCGCAAGTCTGAATGCTGGGATAAAGGTAGCATGCTAGAGAAAAGAAAAAAAAATAACAGCTACTACACACAAAATTTTACCATGGCATTCACGCAGTAAAGAACTAAATTACTTATGATCTTCTGTATTATCACAAAATGCACCCACAAAGAAAACAGGTTAATGAGGAAAGCATCTTGCAGACTTCAGCAAGTTTACTGTGACCTGTGTGTTATCAGTTAACTCTCTCTCAGCTTGTTGATGTTCAAACTGTTCCAGCTATAAAACTGTCTGTAATGTTCTAATGATCTCTTGTAGAGATTTATTTTGTCCTGCTCTTCTCACCTTAAAAACAACATTAATTGCAACAAAGCAGTATGCTTCAAGATTCTATCCTCCGGCCCCTTTTCCCATTCATCTAACTTAAACAGCAGCCAACACTGATGTCAATATTTATAAGGTCTTCCTTCCTCATAATTCAGAGTGCTTTCCTAAGTTTTAAAACACCTCCCAATACTGATTTTTCAGGAACACAACTGAAAACAATTATTCCTGACCCCATCTTGCAAGTAAAAACCTTGGGAAGGGGGAGGGAGGGGTAGAAAACACAGGCTGCTTGCAGCACGACTGGGAAAAATGGGGAGAGAGTTTTACGGCGCACTGAAACACAACTAGTAAAACAAGTAACTCACATTCCTAAGAAGCTGCTTGATTTTCAGAGAGGCAATACACAGAAACACATAATATGTACTGTAAAACTTGCAGATAACATGTTGATAGCAAACATTAGCATTCTCTACTGCTAATTTCAACAGCAATGCTTCGTTAGCTTCTAAGTTTTCAACCTGCTTATTGATGGCCTCTTGAAGATGGTCAATAAATTGCATGTAATTCTCACTGGGACCCTGATTAATAGTTGCAAATGATTTGGCTGTTTTGTCGGTTTCAGGCACCTTTATCATGGCTTGATATGCGAGGTCTGTTGACTGCCTCAGGATTTCAGAAAGTTATCGTGCCTGTAGTTGTGGTGTGTCAATTAGTGTCTCTTCCAGAAATGCACAGGGTCCCATGGTTAAACTGTAATCGAAACTGGGGGTAAATCCCAGCTTTTTGGTAAGTCCAGTTTACGCTCTGAAACTCTACCCCCACCCTCAGGAATTCGCTTCTCAGCAGTGTGGGAGGGAGGCGGGGGCAGGTTGGGGGGACCCCAATCTGTAGGAATTACGTTATTTGGCTTGGTCTGGCTCACCACGGGGGGGTCCTCCCCACCTAAATCTCCAGGCAAGGGGGGATAGGAAAAAAAAAATGTCCATTTTTTTTCTTCTCCGACTGATAGCAGCAGGGCAGAGGGTTGAACTGTGATCAATGGCGGTGACGCAGACGGCGGAACCGCGGTTGATGATGGTAGAGGAGAGGTTCGAGCCGTGATTAATGACAGCGGAGCAGTCAGCCGAATGCACCGCTCCGACCGGTGTTTCGAGGGCCCCTTCCCGAGATCGCACATAACCCAATGCTGTTTTTTCATGTGAGTCTTTCATAGCTTTTATCTGATCTCGGGGCCACACATATGTATACGAGTCTTTCATAACTTTTTTCTGATCTCGGGGCCACACATACGTACGCTCCTCCTTTACTCCTTTTAACTTTCCAAGAAAGTGCCACGGATCCTTATCCGTGTCAGATAATATGGACTTGGGCGGTTTTGACGAATCCTTAGTAACAGGGGGGGTCGGAGCAGTACTTAATCTTGCTTTTTTCTCCGAATCTGGCCCAGGAGAGCCAAGAAGACCATCCCCCTCCTCTGCCTTATCCTGTTGCTGTTTTAACTCTTTCAGAGTATCTAATAACAAGCGCCACGTCGTTAACAGTTCAGTTGCTTCCTTGGACCCTTGGGTAGCACTGTCAAACAGTTTATCCCCCAAGTCCATCCATTGTGACACACTAAATGCGGTCACAGGATTAACCTCTAAACCTTGTGCTTTGCCCCATAGTAACATTTTTCTTAAAGTCAGTTCCGGAAGGCTAACACCCTGCTTCTTCAGAAGCAGCTTCCATGTGGATAATACAGTACCCTCTTCTTTAGATAAGTTTCACCCCCCCTGTTCCCGGCAGCTCACCTACTCCTTAGCGAGGTGTCTTTTCAATCGATCCGGATCTTCGGCAGCTCTCCTCGGCTGCTCTTATCAGCTGTACCGGGCTCCGTCTCCACAGCTCTTCTTCGGCTGTTCACAGCTTCACGCTGTCACCTTGTCATGCGAGATCCTCTTCAGGCAGGATCACGCCGGGGTCACCATATGTCGCGATTGAGACGGACAAATGACATGGACCAAGTTCTTTCAAGATGAAAGTAATAGATGCCATTTATTGCTACAAGTGCATTTTTATACAATTCTACCAGTTCATGTGTCTTTTCACTATTGGTTACAAGTTACAGCACTAACATCGCATTGGTTAATTTTTCTATCATCCATGTTATTCTTCTATCCCCTTCTCTCTCACGGGTACATCTCTCCTCTCTCCGGATACTCCTTTACTCCCATCCTTCTCAAGAGTAAATCTTAATATCTCAAGGCTGATCTCTACTCTCATATTTTCTGTCAAGGATTCCACAGACCCGCTGCAGTTTCCCACAGGAAGCTGTAGCCCCATGAGGTCTCCTCTCAGTCTCCTCCAGGCTGAACAAACCAAGTGACTTTAGCCACGCCTCATACAGCTTCCCCTCCAAACCCTTCACAACTTTGCAGCCCTCTTCTGGACAGTCTCTAGTGGCTTAATATCAAACTGTGGCTCCCAGTGGGGAGCTCTGGGCAAAGCAATACAGAATGTAACCTTCCTGTTGTGTTCCGCAGAAATGGCCAGAGGAACAAGGGCTGGAAAACTGGACTCTTAAGTGGCCACCACGACTCATGCCCTTTCTGGTTGTTCTCCATTGGGTCCTGGAGGGTTGCAGGCCTGAGGCCACTGAGGAGAAGGGCTGGAACTGGCACCACCGAAAGCATTACCAGTCTGCTGGCACTGGTATTTTTGATATCATCCCATTCCTCTCCCAATATTCCTAAACCAACCGTTTTCTATAAATAAAGATTTAATTTTTAAAAATTGCTATCAGTACATCAAGTTGCCTGGAACCTCCCATTCCAAAAACCTTTTCTATTTCACCAATATAAAGGCTTAGATGCATCTTTTCAGAATGGCATCTTCATAATGGCATCTTGTCTAAAGCTGACTTTTACTTATCTACTTACTTTTTATGTGTTCAGTTGTAATAAATGTTATTTTTTAAAATTACACAACTAAAGAAAAATACTTTTTTTCATCCATTTTTAAGCATTCTTACTATTATGTGGTTGTGAAATTTCCACAGTGTCGAGGTTTTGATTGCGGGGTGACAATAAAACTCCCCCCACTTCCCCCTTCAGCCCCTCCCTCTCCCCCTTCCCACTGAGGCCTCAGTTCCCAGGGACAACTAGCAAGGTCCTCTCCTAATGTCAGCCATAAGGAAAAAGGGACGAGATCCTTGTGATCTCCCACTTTTATATGAAGTATTCACGTGAATGGGATGTTATACTCTGTTGGTCAGTTTCTGGTCACCTGTTTCTCGTTGCCCCTCTTGTGAGATGTACATCCATCCATCCTCATCCATGACCTCACATTCCATTGCTGTGTCTATCTGGCTTTTTGGGAAAGCAGCTAATATGAAAGCTTTAGCTGACAGGCAAATTCACTAAAAGAGAAACTTGTTTTTTAACAAAATCAAGAGACACAGTTGACAAGTTTTGCATTAAGGCCTCACCCTGTTTTTAGCAGGTCTTACCCTTTTTCTGGTTCTGCATTAAGGACTTACTGTTTTTCAAGGTACGATTTTTCTGCCACCACTGCATGGGCCCCTGTGGTCAGTGGTTAAATCACATTTGCGAGAGTAGCAAAGTGTTGATTTCAGCTAGCAGAATGAGAAAAGACGAGTGTCTTAATACAAATCTTGATGAACTAGATCACACTCCTGCATTTGTCACTCTTCTCCCACTGGGATGAATGCAAGACAAATAATCTAAAAACCAGAACATCACTGAGGAGCACCTAACTGCATGTTCTTTATTTTCTTGATATCGACCTGGGAGGAGATTTGCAGAAGCTCTCAGCACTTTCTCTTGCTATTCACTTTAATGGAAGATAGACTTTGAATATATAAAAGCATATATAAACTTTCTACAACAAAAAAAAAAAAAAGTAAATACCCTGATAAATCAGATTCTGTGTAGCTCAGACTGACTTGACAAAATTGGTGCACATGTAGTAGTTTGAATCAAGTCCCTGTAATCTTTCCCATGGGCAAAAGAGGAATACTAATACTACTTTTACTCCCCTGAATACTGGAAAAATGAATTCTGTGATACTTTCAACATGATCAAATATTGGGATAGGTCAGAATAGTAGTACTAAGTTTATAAGTAAACAAGTAATTCTGTACCTGTTCAGGGCAAAGTTTACATGATCTGTAATAAATAAAACTTGAGGTGCCACACTTAAAGAAGTATCAAAAGAAGTATTGGATAATGAACTATTCAGTTCTTTCAACAAAGTGTATCATAAAGTCACTTGTGGGAAAAAAAAAAAAAGCATGATAAAGTCTCTGTTGTTTTGACTCTAGAGTTTAGGGTCATTATGGTGTTTGTTATAGTGGTTTGTGATCCCCTTTCAGTGCTTTGATAATTAAATATCAGAAGAAGATGAGGTTTTTTTTTTCCTTCCATGTTGACCATTGCTCAGCAAACTCTGTTATAGGAGGTAGGGAGTCATTGCCTTTGCAGCGTTCTTGTAGAGTTTGTTGTTGTTGTTCCCCTCTTTCCTTCACCTTCTCAGCTGTCTTTATCTTGACTCACAAGTTTTCTTGCATTTGTTCTTCCTGTTCTGTCCCCTTTCCCACGGGGGTGTGTATACTATATCCTGTATACTATTTAACTACCAGTGTTCAACTATTTCCTCTCTTAAAGAGTGAGCTGTATTTTAAATCTGAAGTGTTTTGAAATCCTCCAGGATAGAAGCAGTTTGTCAAATATTTGTAATTTAAATAAAAAGATGAGGAAACATGCAAACTCTTCCCTTATTGTCCAGAAACCATTAAAGTTATGTGCCAGAGGTATGCTGCCAGTGTAAAAAAATCCCCACATATTTCTATTTGGTACCAAAACAATTTTGTTTGGGGAGATAATTACAAAATGGGAACCAGTTCCACTGCTAAAATTCCACCTTGCTCCCCCTTAGGATGCATCCTTACACATTAAAGTAATTGCTTATATTGTTATCTAGTAATTTTGAGACCAGAAAAGAACTTAAATTGTTAGACTCACCTTTGCATAAAAAAAAAACAAAACACCAAAAAAAAACATTAAAACAAAAAAAAAAAACACTACCAAAAAAAACCCAAAAAAGAAAAACAAACAAACAAACAACCACCAAGCAAACAAACACATAAATGCTATGATGTGAACTTGGTATTGTATGAGGTTGTATTTAAAAGCTGCTAGAATATGAACTGATTTGTATTTAGGAAAATGGAATAATGGATTGATGCTTAATATACTGTTTTTTGACATCTGTGAATCGTAAAAGGTAAATGGGGCTGGGGTGTGTGGCAACTCTTGAGCTGGTTGGAATTGTGTATGAAGTGTGTTATGGTTGGAGTGAAATGGGAGAACAAAAAAGCAACATATCCCAGGCCTGTGCCTGAACATGGATTTCGGGCCTGTGTGAAGCTGCAAGATAAACTCAGCTCATTGCAATCGAGGAGTTTGCCAGAGCCTCCCACTTCTTACCAGCGATTACGCCAGCTGCGTGGCCTTGGCTACATCTGAACTGCGGCAAGAAGAGAAAGAAGAAAAAAAAATATGGAAAAACCTGTTTGCCTGCTGTTAAGTGGAGAAAGGGGGGCTTTACTCCCCCCACTCTGTCTCTTTTCTTTTTTTTTTTTCCTAGAGCATTGTCATCCATCCTTGTTGTGGCACCGTGTTGCTTCTCGACTTTGAATCAGGGGTTGTTGGTGTTGTTTCTTTTTGCTTCTGTCTTTTTTCCTAGGTTTTGACACATCTGGGGAGAGAGCTCATCATTTTACCTCCTTGCTGAGGTCGGTCTTTTCACACTGGTCAGCTTTTGGGGGTCAGAGTGCTCAGTGCTTCTCTGGGTCAGACTGGTACTGATTTGGGTGTGGAGTGGAGCCAGGTTGGTTTGATCTGGAGTTCAAACTGATCCGTTTTCATGCTGGGCTGGAGATCCTGCCATCTCAGATGGGGGCAAGAGGTTGGTTTTATTCCCCCCTCCCCAGCGATGTTACTGCTAGGGAACTGTCATACTGCATGAAGGAGTGCAGAGAGAAATCCCATCAGAGTTCCAGACCTGAGCGGACGGAGGAAGAAATGCAGCCGACTCAATATGAGTGATAAAGCATACTTCAACTTTATTGCCCGAGATAGCGTGCATTTATACCAAATACCATAATTATGCATATGCAACATGCTTAAACAGATACCCACAAAGAAAACAGGCTAATAAGGAAAACATTGTGCAGACTTCAGCAAGTTTACTGTGACCTGCGTGTTATCAGTTAACTCTCTCTCAGCTGTCTGAAATGATTTAATGATCTCTTGTAGGGATTTATTTTGTCTTACTCTTCTCGCCCTAAAAACAACATTAATTGCAACAAGGTGTTATACTTCAAGATTCTATTCCCCGGACACTTTTCCCAATCATTTAACTTATACAGCAGCCACCATTAATTACAATATTTTACAAGATCTTCTTTCCTCATATTTCCATGTGCTTCCCTATGTTTTGAAACACCTCCCAATACCGATTTTTTATGAACACGACTGAAAACAGTAATTTCTGACCCCACGGAAAAGCACAGGGCTGCTTGCAACGTGAGTGGGAAAAGTGGAGAGAAAGTTTTACCGTGCACTTATACCACAAAGAAACAATTCTAACAACAACCAGTAAAACAATTAACTCACATTCCTGACAAGCTGCTTGACTTTCAGAGAGGCAATAAACAGCAGCACATAATATGCACTGTAAAACTCGCAAATAACGTGTTGATAGCAAACTTTAGCATTCTCTACTGCCAATTTCAACACCAGTACTTCCTTAACTTCTAAGTTTTATACCCTGAGTCCCCAGAAGCACCCCGTTTCCCGTCACGATTATCATGACCACATTGTTGACTGTCAGATTCACTTGCTGTTAACTGATCTAATCTGTCACACAGTTCTGTTGTCCAGTTCTATTTTCAGTGACTTCTTCTGTTCTCTTGTGGAAGTTAGAGGGTTAAAATGCAGGAAAAGCAGATTGGTAAAATTGGTAAAAGGACTGATAGTACACTTGTTTACGACTTTAGCATTTTCAGCTTTCACAGGTTCTTTGAGTAAGTTGTCTGACACCAATCCTCTGGACTTGCTGTTCTCACCAGGGTTAGATGATGGTACAGAAGGCTAACCGTTTGGCATTGTTCCTCCCCCTGCCCCGGACTGCTGAACCATCGGGGGTGCCGAAAGCACAGCAGGGGATTGAATAGGGAGGGTATCGCAGACACAAACCGGGTGAACTTCACCGCAACTTTCAGGATACTTATCAGGCTGCAACGCTGCAAAAATTCCGGCAGCAGCAGACCGTTCAAGCTTCCATGTAGTTACTAATGATTTAGCTTCTGTATGTCCATTGCTGACTTTATCCCATAATTTCTGCTCTATACTGTCCCAAAGTTCAAGTTTTGAGTCACTAATGCTCGTAACAGTCTTTTCAGGTTTTAATTGCTTCACTGTAGTATTTATCAGTTTCCAGATGGTTACAAGGCCGAGAATATATCTTTCGCGGTGACTAATTGCCTTCCACAACACAGTTCCCATCTTTTTCCAAGTCTCTATTTGAAAAACTCCTGACAGGTCAGCAGGATACCTATTGCCTCTGCACCAAGTTAATAGTCTTTTAAGGTTCTTCGCTGATAACGCAGATATGCCCGTTTCCATCGGCGGAGCGGAAGGCTCCATTTTGCCGAGTTTCTGTGAAGCTACCGCGGCTAAATTCTTTTCCATTTTATGACGCTTAATATTATTAATTACTTCCCTCCACGGTTTCATCAGTTTCTTAGCTGTTTTATCCTCGCCTATGACCATATCCCACAACACATCCCCTAATTTCCTCCACTCTCCTTCATCAAACAATAAATCAGGATCCTGAAAACACCCCTTAGTTTTCCCCGTTGCTACTAGACCAGCTAGCTGTTTAACGCAACTATAATTAACCCCTCGCTTTTCTAAAAAGCTTTGTAATAAATCTAGGGCTACTTCTAAATCCATTTCTCTGTTATTCATCATTTTAATCCGTTTCTCCGTTATTCATCATTTTAATCCGTTTCTCCGTTATTCATCATTTTAATCCGTTTCTTCGTTATTCATCATCTTAATCTATTTCTCTGTTATTCATCACCTTAATCTATTTCTCCGTTATTCATCATTTTAATCTATTTCTCCGTTATTCATCACTATAGTACGGTACCTCTTGCTAAATTAAGAGACCTCTTGCAGCCCTTGTTTCCTGTAGCCCAGCACTGGCGAACTTCAGTCGGTTCAGGCTTCGGAGTCGACACACCGCAGCACAGTGTTCGGTCGCTCTTGCCCGCCGGTCGCTGCTCTCCCGGCGCCTTTTGCTTCTATCCGCCGCTTCAGGTCCCTGTTCGGGCGCCAATTGCAGAGAGAAATCCCATCAGAGTTCCAGACCCGAGCGGACGGAGGAAGAAATGCAGCCGACTCAATATGAGTGATAAAGCATACTTCAACTTTATTGCCCGAGATAGCGTGCATTTATACCAAATACCATAATTATGCATACTTGTCTCTATCTAATAGGCTAAGCACATTTACTTACTCCACCTACTTGGGTTTAGCTAGCTATGCGCATCCCACATTCTTCTGACTCATCTCTTCAAAAATATCCTGACCCTGCCTTAGTTAGTACTTTTCCGTTCCCCCCTTTCCCACGGCCTAATAGACAAGCTAACTAAGGCCTACTTATGTCAACTAAAATGGGCTCTGCTCGTACAGTTGCTTGGTGGACTCATGTCTGTGCTCCTTGAGCTAATCCCCGACAAAGGAGTCTGAGGGTTGAATTTTAAAGGCATTGCCAGTGGATCCATAGTTCTAATGAAGCTGGGAAATTAAACCAAATTTTTTTTTTTAATAGACTTATTCTGTGGTAACTAGTTGTAAGAGATTTCTCAGTAAATTCACTGTACTAGTTTTTGAGGCCATGGGAGAGAATGAAAGAAAGGTTGTTTTTTGGGACCAATAGCATGCCAAATTTGGAACAAAGTTTTGATACATGAATTCTTGTAGTTGCCAGAAAGTCCTATACCTCTCTTGGGTCAAGGTTTGTTAAGTAAATTGTAAGCTCAAATAATGCTTTCTGAGAATTCTGTTTAGTTGCATGGCCTACAAGAAGCTGCTTGGATGGTGCAGATCTGCTTGCTGCAAGTGAGAAATCCCCAAGGAAATTTTGAATGCTGTATTTCCACTAGTATTAACAGCCAATGTTTCGATAAAGCCAATACTGCACTGATAGATCTGAAACAGGACTTCGATCCGGTAAGGGAAAACAATATCCAATAAATATGGCAGCCAAAATGGAGTTAGAAATTTTGAGGAATAAATTTATGACAACCTTACAGGCTGACTGCATTTGACTGGACTTGCAGATTTGTCTATGAAAGAACCTGTGGCTATTGTGGGACAGTATGATGACATTGCTAGAAGACTGATATACCGACTTGTTATGTATCAGTTGTCACTCTGATCAAGAAAATGCAGGGAATGAATTTAAGTCTTAATAGGCCATGATCCTTTTGTCATATATGTAACATTTGTGAAATTTAATTCTGATTTTTTTATTTTATTTGTAATCTATGTCTTTGTAAATTGCACTAGCTGGTTTTCTTAACAGCACAGCTTTTGGCTGGAGAAGTAACGTTATCTGCAGCGACCTTGGCAGAGGAACTCTGCGGAGGAACTGTAGCTTCAGCCTGTGAAGCCGTGATTGGGGGGGCAGTGGCTGCAGTGGCAGCTTTCTGTGTTTTGCTCTTTCTCAAGTGGCCAGGAGTGCTTTCTGCTAAAGCTTCCGAAGATGCACCGCAAATCTCAGGACAAAAAAGAGACGCAAACCTCCTGTTGAACGCCATTTCTCTTAACAGAAGCACAAACTGACACACATTCAGCAAACCAGATAACACCATCACAGCTCTATCAAAACTCCAAGGATATTCAAAACTCTCTAAAACATTTGCGAACTGTCCTAGCAAAAAAACAAAAGTATTGTTAGTCAGCCTTTCTAAAGATTCGCTCGACCAATTAGCAAACACAGAGCCGTACTGCTCTTTAATCTCTCCTGGAGGCTTTTCAAGGTAAAGCAGAGGCAAGTAGAAATTCATTAGCAGCTGCAGTATAAGGAAAAAAACAGTGCCAAACCAAACAGTATCATCATGACCATTGTCCAGTTCCTTGTTGTTTTATAATGAATACTTCGATTTAAAAAGAAGGCCCAACACAGATATGGTATCAGTGAGCACAATGTAGAAAATAACTGATACAACTTATGCCATAACATCTTTAAATCAGTGTAATTCACTTTGCCTTAATACAACTAAATAATATCCAAAGCAAACAGACGTGCGAGTATCACAACTCTATGAGTTGGCACCGTGCCAAGAAACTTGAAAGGTACGTCAGAGCAGTAGAAAAGCCAAAAAACTTCAAATTTACCCCTTTCTCTTTGCCCCACGTTGGGCGCCAATTATCTGTCGAGGGTTAAGATTGCAGGGTGACAATAAAACCCTGGCAGGTGTATTGTTAACCCCCTCTTCCCCCCTCCACTTCCCCCTTTTTTGCCCCTCCCTCTCCCCCCTTCCCACTCAGGACAGGCGATTGGGAGGGAAAGAAGGACAGAGAGAAGAGAGTTGGAAAAATTAACAATGTTTTACTAATGCTACTAATAAGAATAGAGAAAATAATACAAAATATACAAAACCAATCTTGAAAGTCTCAGCAACTGCAGAGCCGTCAACCAAAGTCCTGGATTAGACTCTGCAGCCAACCGGAGCTGGATTCAGTCTCTCACTAGGCCTCAGTTCACAGGGACAACTAGCAAGGTCCTCTCCTAATGTCGGCCATAAGCAGAAGGGAAAAAGCAAAGGCAAAAGGGACGAGATCCTCGTGTTCTCCCACTTTTATATGAAGTATTCACGTGAATGGAATGTTATACACAGTTGGTCAGTTTCTTGGTCACCGGTTTCTCGTTGCCCCTCTCGTGAGATGTCCATCCATGCTTATCAATAAGTTTGCATTCCACTGCTAGGTTTACCAAAACATGTGTCTGGTTCTCCAGGAAAATGCAGTTAATATAAAGGCTTTAGCTGACAGGCAAAATTCACTGAAAGAGAATCTTGTTTTTAAGAAAATCAGGACACCTTTTTATATGCTTTAGGTGCATAGTGTGCTGAAACAATTGGTGGTTGCTTTGTATAGACCGTATTCCCCTAGAGGAATATGCAATCAATGTTATAATATAGAATTAGAAATTACAGATTTGGCATTGAAATAAAAAGTCACATGAAAAAGAGATCCAACCCGACAGTCCTGACTGGTGGTGTATATACACCTACGAAATATAGCCTGAGCGGTTTTGCTCCTCACCCTTATGAACCAACCCCTCTAAAATACAAATAACAAGAGTGTGCCGTAGAACTACCGTAAAGAAAATACTGTGCCACTCTCCTATAGTCAAAGACTGTAATTGGGAAGCGTATAAACAAAGGCATGGAGAGCAAAAGCATTCAGGGTTTCCTGAAAAATATTCTTGCTGCCGAGAAGATGGTTTACCCCGTGGCTCGAAGCAACCGAGTCGACAGGCGAGGCGGAGGAATAAGAAACAGTGGAAACAAGAGCCTGAGTGGAACTATGCCAAAATATTGGCCGAGCTACCCCAATGTTAAGCGGCACACCCAAGCACTAAGTAAAAAGCAAAGAGGCATGAGCCAGAGTCAATGCAGCCCAATCTGGTACACCATGTTATTGTTGCTATTATTGCTGAGCTATGGAGAAACAGCACATAGACTGTTTAAGTGGACTTTAATTCAAGCAGAGGAAAGTCGTGTGATTGAAGAAAATGTAACCGTAGGTGCATCCTCATTTAACGTAACCATTTGTGATTTATTAGGACATTTAGGTTCTGGGGAAGACTGGAATTTTGATCACTGCAAACCTCCACATAAAAGGGGAAGTGCAGTATCAACTTATTGGTGCCCTAGCTCCAATCCAGCAAAGGGATATTGCAACTATCCTAATCAATATTATTGTGCTTATTGGGGTTGTGAGACAATAGCCACAGCGTGGAGCATTGCCAATCCGGATAAATACCTCCAAGTCAACTGGTGGCCTAGAGATTGTCGACAATCTCTCCCATCGTTTTATGGTAGTTCTGACCCAGGGAATTGCAAAACATTAGAAATTACAGTCTTGCAACTGCAAGACCAGGGGTGGTCAATTGGCAAAACTTGGGGTGTAAGGATCTGGGAGACTAGGACTGATCAAGGGACACTTATAAAGATACAAAAAGAACCTGCCCCAGAAGGGAAATCCCAATCAATAGGCCCTAATGGGATAATAACGGGGAAATTAGAGATAAATAAAACTTCTAAGATACTTAATATAACAATGACAGATAGCTCTGATATAGATGCATTTACACAACCGGAAGAAGTAAACCCACTTTGGACTCTAATAAATGCGAGCTATCAGGTGATTAACAAAACACACCCAAATTTAACAGCAGAATGCTGGTTATGCTTAAACACCAAACCACCATATTTCGAAGCTATTGGACTAAGAAATATGCCAAAGCTCGCTAATGGATCAAATCCTGGGTCTTGTAGGTGGGAAAAAAATACTCAAGGAATATCGTTGCAACAAGTCCAGGGGCAAGGAATATGTATAGGTCAAATACCCCCTGGAAAACAGTATCTATGTATAAATGGCACCCTTAAAGCTAATAGGCCTGGTGATGGGGTAATACCCGCCAATAATTCTAAGTGGATATGTTAAAAAACCGGACTTACACCTTGTGTTTCTATGAATTATCTAAAACCCATGAAGGAATTTTGTATACAAGTGGTCGTAATCCCTAAAATTACTTATCACCCGAAAGAATATGAATATCAGCTAGAAACTGTCTTTACACACTGATTAACGAAAAGGGAACAGATCACTGCTCTGACCTTAGGTATGATAATGGCCCTCAGTGTAGCAAGTCCAGGAAGAGGAATTGCCTCAATAGTCAACCAAAACCAAGAATTCGCAGCATTGAGTGTAGCTGTCGATGAGGATCTGCTAAGAATAGAGCAATCTATTACTGCACTAGAAAAATCAGTCAGATCCTTGGCAGAAGTGGTCTTGTAAAACCGGCGAGGATTAGATCTATTGTTCTTCAAAGAAGGAGGCCTTTGCACAGCTTTAAAGGAGGAATGCTGTGTATATGCAGACCACACAGGTCTAGTAAGAAACACCATGAATAAGCTACGAGAAAATATAGAAAAACGAAAAAGGGAATATGAATCTCGGCAGAGTTGGTACGAAACCTGGTTTAGACAATCACCTTGGCTTACAACCCTCCTCTCTACTATAGCAGGGCCATTGATTCTCTTAATGCTAGTGTTGATGTTTGGACCATGTATTTTTAATAAAGTAATAGATATTGTGAGAAGCAGGCTAGAAGCAGCACATTTATTATTAGTTAAAGGAAAGTATGAGCAGTTACCCAATCAAGATGATACTGAGTTATTTGTATTAAGTAGTCAAGAATTACAATGCTTTAATGAACAAAATAAGTAGAAAAAGAAAAGGCGGGAGTTGTAATAAACAATTCTAAGAGTTAGAGATGTTTGTTCATTAAAGCTTCTTAAAAGGAAACGCTCAGGAGTTATTGTGCAACACGGGAAGCCCCTGCCCTTTGTTATGCAACTGCCTTAAATGTTCGATCCTCTAAAGGTGGGGGGGCAGGGGTAGGTGAGAAGATAGGAGATTAACTGCCTGGCAACAGAGGATACATGCGCAGAAAGAACGAGTGACATGGCAACCTGAGCAAAGAACCCGGCCTTATAAAAATTCCGGAAGAAGTTTTTCCCGCGCGCGCCACTGGAGCAGCGGGGACTCCTCAGCCGCCCTGCGCTGTCTTTGCTTATTGCGTTGAAATCCATCAAGTTAAGTTCGAGTCAAAATTTATTGCAATATATGCTGAAGGCAAATACGTTCGTGCTTCTGTGAGATTAAAGACGTCCCTCTGAATATGTGATTGCGCACATGGGTGCAATTGGTTCTTTATACATTCAAGTCCTGGGGTACGGGGCTTTCAGAACTGGAGCTGTGGAGACGTCGGCGTAGATGCCGCTGCCTGAACGCGCACACTCGCCTGTTTACCAAAATATATGCAGACGCGTTTTACCACGGAGTTTTGCATGCACAGACCTACCTCTGTTGGGAAGCGAGAACGTAGTCGCGTGTGCACGCACAGAAGAAGAACCGGACCATTTGCCTTTGTGTGAACACGTAACAGTCGTCTATACACTCGCAGACACAGGAACGTGCATCAATGCAGTCACATAGGCACTAGCTTTTGAAGACAGGCTGTGCTGGTTTGGGCACCTTTCAGGCACGCTCCTGAAAGCCGCGCATACTGCTGTTCATTCGCAAAGTGCCCTCTTCGGGAACATGTCTCCGGTCGATCTACCGCTCAGCTTTCTTCTCGTGTAACTGAGAAATGTCAGCGCAGCGAATCCGTCTCTGTCTAGCAAACGTCAATAATGCCTCGGCTTTCCTTTGTTGCCTCCATCTAGATGGTTTCCCTTTTCTCTGTTTCTCTGCACCTGAGGCAGGTGCAGCCGACGGCATCCCCGGGGTGGGAGCGAACGGCCACATCCTCAGCCTGGCCTCTGGGAGAGGGAGAGAAGCAGCAGCAGCCATCAGCACCATAGCTCACCCCTGCCTGAGCCTGCTCCTTCCCCAGGGGCCGACGGAGGCTCCGCAGCCTCCCCGCCCATCCCCGGTACCTCCGAGACCCCACGGACACGCAGGATGCAGCTGTTGACACTGGAAGGAGCCGGTGCGCTCTGATTGACTGCTTTCCACCCCACCGCGCCGTCCATTGGCTGCTCCTCCCCGCGCTCCGACCCACGAACCCTCCTCGAATAGCAACGAAAGCGCAGCTTGCTCGCAGCCAATCCCATCTCCTGCTTATTTACCTTGGCCACTCCCCCGTTTGGCCCCGACCCTTTGGGCTGCCACGTCAACCACGTCGAGGCTTGCGAGGGCAAAAACTCATGGACTCCACACAATTCAATATGAATTCAAGCGAAGCCATTTATTACAGAAACAAGCCTCCTTATATATGCAGTTCTTTCCTGATCACATGTCCACGCTCCAAGCATGCATTAGCTGATTGAATATTGTCCATGTTCACGAGCTGTCCATGCGCCCGAGTCTCACTGCTAATAGGTCTGTTGATTTACATCTTTTTGAGGCCCTGAGGCCTCACTCCCACAGCAGGTGCTGTTCTTCAGCCTTGGAGCTGCCCTTGAGATTCCTTTGGCTAGTTCAGAAATAAATCTCCATCTAATAGAAACCCATCCACACAACAGCCTCAAGAAAATTCCTCAAATCTCCCACTATTCACCCTTTTTGTTTCTGAACCAGCCAGGCCTTGTTTACAATGCGCGGAATCATCTTTGAAATACACTGCAGCATACAACATATGATTAACAACAATGATTACAGTTACATATAATGTAGCTAAGCCTTACATAATAAGATCAAACAACTACCCACCATTTGTCAAACCCTAATTCTACTATGACAATCTTATTAATGTGCTGGTTTAGTTTGTCTAAAGTACTATGAATAGATCCAGAATGATTAAACAACTTAATACAACATCTTGCTCTTAAATTCATCACAACCATGTCCTTATGATAACAACAAAAATCTCTAGCAACACGATTTTGAAGTGTAACATGTTTAATACCATCAACATCTACTATTAATTGAGTTAGTATCTCAGAAGATAGATTAGCCTGTTTAAAAGACCAATAGCTTAAGTTAGATATGTCTCCTAAAGCTTTACCAACTGCTAGACTAGGGAGGAGGAGTGCAGTAGATATTATGGTAGGAATGTCTCATAATTCTACCTCATTTTTGCATTGACTATCTAAGTGTAATATCACCCTTTTGGCTCTCCCGCTGTTTGTTCAAATTGCCATTCTCCACAGAAAGTACACTACCTGCTTGCTAATAGGCTTCTGGACCACCAGGTCTGTGAGCATCTATAACACTGAATTAGGATCCATGGTTTACATCTGAAACAGTCCTCACAACTAAGCTCCCTCCTGCCCGTCTGCATCCGTCAAGTCTGTGTTGTCTTTATTCAGCCATGGCTTAACCCATTTCGCAGGAATCCACTTCGATCCTTGGCCTGTAATGACACAAACATAACCTTTTCCCCAGGTTATCAATTGATGTGGCCTTTTCCATTTACCATTAACTAGTGATTTGACCATAACTAATGTAGGTTCTTTCTGATTTAGCATGGTTTTGGGTCATACTTGCAAAGTGTTTCATCACAGGGCAAATTTAGGCTGCACCACTTAGATATAAGTGATTCATCACATACAATGCTTTTGACAATTGGGTTTGTGGTGTTTTCCCTACTTCTCCCCCCTTTTTGTTTAAAAAAAAATCCAAAACAGTTCAGAATCAGATGTGTGTGTTGGACCTTGACTACGTACTCAGAATCACAAATCAAATTGAGAGGTTCCTCCTTAAAAAGCTCTAAGTAATGTAAAGCTGCGCCAAGTTCTGCTAATTGGGTTGAACCTTCAATAATTTTTACAGAATGATGCCAATTGTTATCTTCATGCCAGACCACTACAGCTTTATGAGACTTCCCAGAACCATCAACAAAAACTGTGCAAGTATGTAGGATCAGACCAACTACAAGTATGGTCTGTGACCTGCTGTTAAAGACTTGCAGGTTCTGCAGCAATTTACAGTTAGCCATGCTAAAGCTGTACTGTTAAAAAAAATCAGCTAGTGTAATTTACAAGGATGTAGATTGCAAATAAAAAAATCAAAATTAAATTTCACAAATGGTACATGTATGACAAAAGGATCACAGCCTATTAAGACTTAAATTAATTCCCTGCATTTCTTGATCAGAGTAACAATCGGTATATCAGTCTGTTAGCAATCTCATCATACTGTCCCACAATAGCCACAGGTTGTTTCTATGTTGTAGCTATAAACAGACAAATCTGCACATCCAATCAAATACAGTTAGCTATTATAGTTGCCATAAATTTCTTTCTCAAAGTTTCTAACAGCATTTTGGCTGTCATATATATATTGGATATTGTTTTCCCTTACCGGATCGTAGTTCTGTTTCAGTTCTATCAGTGTAGTATTGGCTTTATCGAAACATTGGCTGTTAATACTAGTGGAAATACAGCATTCGAAATTTCCTTGGGGATTTCTCACTTGCAGCAAGTAGATCTGCACCATCCAAGCAGCTTATGGTAGGCCATGCAACTAAACAGAATTCTCAGAAAGCATTATTTGAGCTTACAATTTACTTAACAAATCTTGACCCAAGAGAGGTATAGGACTTTCTGGCAACTACAGGAATTCATGTATCAAAACTTTGTTCCAAATTTGGCATTCTATTGGTCCCAAAAAACAGCCTTTCTTTCATTCTCTCCCATGGCCTCAAAAACTAGTACGGTGAATTTACTGAGAAGTCTCTTACAACTAGTTACCACAGAATAAGTCTATTCAAAAAAAAATTTTGGTTTAATTTTCCAGCTTCATTCGAACTATGGATCCACTGGCAATGCCTTTAAAATTCAACCCTCATTCTCCTTCATGCAGTATGACAGTTCCCTAGCAGTAACATCGCTGGGGAGGGGGGAATAAAACCTCCCTCTTGCCCCCATCTGAGATGGCAGGATCTCCAGCCCAGCATGAAAACAGATCAGTTCGAACTCCACATCAAACCAACCTGGCTCCACTCCACACCCAAATCAGTACCAGTCTGACCCAGAGAAGCACTGAGCACTCTGACCCCCAAAAGCTGACCAGTGTGAAAAGACCGACCTCAGCAAGGAGGTAAAATGATGAGCTCTCTCTCCAGATGTGTCAAAACCTAGGAAAAAAGACAGAAGCACAAAGAAACAACACCAACAACCCCTGATTCAAAGTCGAGAAGCAACACGGTGCCACAACAAGGATGGATGACAATACTCCAGGAAAAAAAAAAAAGAAAAGAGACAGAGCGGGGGAATAAAGCCCCCCTTTCTCCACTTAGCAGCGGGCAAACAGGTTTTTCCATATTTTTTTTCTTCTTTCTCTTCTTGCTGCAGTTCAGATATAACCAAGGCCACGCAGCTGGCGTAATCGCTGGTACGAAGTGGGAGGCTCTGGCAAACTCCTCGATTGCAATGAGCTGAGTTTATCTTGCAGCTTCACACAGGCCCAAAATCCATGTTCAGGCACAGGCCTGGGATATTTTGCTTTTTTGTTCTCCCATTTCACTCCAACCATAACATACTTCATACACAATTCCAACCAGCTCAAGAGCTGCCACACTCCTCAGCTCCATTTACCTTTTACAATTCACAGATGTCAAAAAACAGTATATTAAGTATCAATCCATTATTCCATTTTCCTAAATCCAAATCAGTTCATATTCTAGCAGCTTTTAAATACAACCTCATACAATACCAAGTTCACATTCATCAGAGCATTTAGGTGTTTGGTTGGTTGGTGGTTGTTTTTTCGTTTGTTTGTTTGTTTTTTGGGTTTTTTTTGGGTTTTTTTTTGGGTTTTGTTTTTTTATCTTTTTAAATGCAAAGCAGAGTTTAACTATTTACGTTCTTCTCTGGTCTCAAAATTACTAGATAACAATATAAGCAATTACTTTAATGTGTAAGGATGCATCCTAAGGGGGAGCAAGGTGGAATTTTAGCAGTGGAACCGGTTCCCATTTTGTAATTATCTCCCCAAACAAAATTCTTTTGGTACCAAATAGAAATATGTGGGGATTTTTTACACTGGCAGCATACCTTTGGCACACAACTTTAATGGTTCTGGACAATATGGGAAGAGTTTGCATGTTTCCTCATCTTTTTATTTAAATTACAAACTGCTTCTATCCTGGAGGATTTCAAAACACTTCAGATTTAAAACACAGCTCACTCTTTAAGAGAGCTGCTAACGCTTAGAGGAAAAAGTTGAACATTGGCAGTTAAATAGTATACAGGATATAGTATACACACCCCCGTGGGACAGGGGACAGAACAGGAAAAACAAATGCAAGAAAACTTGCGAGTCAAGATAAAGACAGCTGAGAAAGTGAAGGAAAAAGGGGAACAACAACAACAAACTCTACAAGAACACTGCAAAGGCAATGACTCCCTACCTCCTATAAGCAGAGCTTGATGAGCAATGGTCAACATGGAAGGAAGAAAAAAAACCTCTTCTTCTTCTTCTGCCTAAGTTTTTACTGCTGAGCATGACATTATATGGCATGGAATATCCTTTTGGTCAATTTGGATCAGCTGTCCTGCTGTGTCCCCTCCCAACTTCTTGAACAGCCCCAGCCTACTCATACTCACTGCGGAGGTGGGGGTGTGTGGGGGGGTAGAGGGGGAGAGAGCAGAGTGGGGAAAAAGAGAAAGCCTCATGTTTGCAAGCACTGTTCAGCAATAGTCACATAATTAATATCTTGCCAACACTGTTTTAACCTCAAACCCAAAACACAGCACCACACGGCTGCTATGAAGAAAGTTAGCTCTATCCCAGCCACACCCAGTACACCAGGAAACTAAACAGCAAAGTCCCATTCTGGCAGAGGACTGATTAGACTGGAACTGATTAAATTACTTCTTCACAAAATTAAACATGCTCTTGAACAAATGAGTTCAGTAAACAACCTTCAAAGAATGAGCAGCCCAGGAAGGGCAGCCTTAGAGCCTGCTCCGATTCCCTTCCAGTAGGCCTGCACCCTATGTTTGGAAATATAGAGATTATTTACTATTCCAGATGCCTACATACTCAAAGATATTGACTGTAAAGAGTACAGAGTAGAGTAGTAAAAATGATCCCTTAGTGCAGATGTTTTTTAAAAAAGTGATTAAATGATTAAAGGGATAAAATACAGCTTGGGGCTGGACCATCTGATGAGCTAGAGTGGGCACAGCCCTCTGCAGATATGAATAAAGACCATAAATAAAACAAGTACATATGGCAGCATACCATGGGGTAAGCAATGGCACACAGAACTCAGTCACACAAATTATTCTTCTGTAAGCCAAATTAATCCAAGAGAAGTTGAGGTTAAATCTTCTGTCAATCACTTCTGTGCAGACCTACTCAACAGAATTGCAGAAAATGTGGAGCTTGGACAGAACAGAGGACAAGCTTCTAGCATTACACAGGCACCAAAGGAGTTTTCTTCTTGAAATGCCTGTGTTTCTGCATCATATTAATTAACAATATCATCTTTTATAGCCAAAAACTGGCACAATGTTCATCGTTTACTTAATCATAAAATTAAAAGGATGCTGGCTGTCTTCACACCCTAAGAAATTTCCTGCTGATGTCAGTATGGCCTTTCCCAGTGGCAGAGCAAGAGTGAGAACCAATTTAAAAGCAAAGCCTCAGAAGTCTGGCTGTGCACTGATGGTGGGACCAGGACATCTTCATCTCTCTGCTGGTACTGTCCAAAACCCACATTTCCTCATGCCGCAGACTGCGCAGTTACAGCTTTACAACCCAGCCACCCCCACTCACATGAGGACTGCAAACCACTCCTCCCAGTACTCAGTTTACTCGTGACTCCAGAAGTAGTTTTAATGATTTATTGAGTATCTTTATGGGAGTGTTAGTAACAGAACCAGTTTTACAAAATGTTCCTGAAAGGATGAATCAGTTTTGTAAACTGTCCCTGAAAGGATGTTCAAGCATATCGTGTTTGAGTATACTCTTATCTTAACAACCTAGCTTTTATCTTAGCCTAAATACGCATAGAGTGAGGAGAAGTACATGCAGTATCTCCGGAGGTTGAGCAAGTCAGCAGTTATCTAGCTATAGAAGTAGTACGCCTGTGTAGTACGCAAAGGTGAAAGGGACAAAAGTGATGAAGACTACTTACTTCATCCTGAAGACCCCCTGAAAGACGACCAGAGGACACTGCACATGATCAAAATAGTTCCAAGATGTTGCAATCGATGCTGCAATCAATGTTGAGTAACCGTTACGTATCTTAATGAATATATGAATATGTATGTGAATGGACTGCATAAATACTGTGTAACTTAAACTGACCAGCGAAGCCAGCTTTGGGTGCGAACCCCTGGTTTCCCAGCACTGAAATAAAGCACTGCATATAACTACGCCTGTGGTTATGTGTCCTGATGGCTAACATTTTGGCGACCCAGATGGGACTTCGTGGGCTGCTGAGGCGGATCGCGTCTCGATCCTGCTCCGGCTAGCACCGAGGTATTCTTGGGGAGTGCATCGGACGCGACCGACCCTCTGCTGCTCACGACGGACCTCTGACTGGTAAGAAGGTGCTTTATCTGGATTATTGGGTACCCACCTGGTCTGGTTTTGGTCTGGTAGCCTGCTGGTCAGGCATCTGGTAGCCTGCCGGTCAGACGCGGCGAAAGCCACGCTCGGTTGGGCAGGGAGCTCCCGGGGTATTGCCTAGACAGCTGTCCGTCAGACAGAGGGAAACCTCTGCGGGCTCGGCATCTGGTCTGGTCTGGTTATTTGTGCCGCAGGCTCAGCACCTGGTCTGGTTTGGTAATTTGTGTGCACCTGGTCTGGTTATTTGTGCTGCTCAGCACCTGGTCTGTAGTTCTGGTGATTTAATCTGTATTTACTGTTGAAACCAGTGATTTGATCCGTGTTTACTGTTGTTCTGGTAAAGTTACCTGTGTTATCTTTCTGTGTTAGTTATCTGTATCCTTCTGTGTTGATATGTGCGATACAAAGATGTCACCATTAGATTGCCTGTTGAAACATTGGAAGGAGGGTGGATTTGAACAATCAATGAGTAAAAAGAAATTAACTGAATATTGTACTCGCCGGTGGCCGGAATATGACCTGCCTAATGAAGTACAGTGGCCACCGGAGGGCACTTTAGACCATGGAACTATTGTTGAATTGATGAGGTTTTGTCAGAAGGAAGGTAGATGGGATGAGGTACAATACGTGGATCTCTTTTTCTATCTTGAACAAAAACAGGACTGGAGGAAGGATTGTAGGTTAATGTTAGTCCGGAGGAGTGGTACTAATGATAAATGTATGGGATGTACGGCAGAAAAGAAATGAATGATGTGTATGGCTATAGAAAACAGTAGCAGTAACGCTTTAGAATTGGATCTGCCGTGTCTTGATGTTGCACCTTCAGAAACAGAACCCTCTGCACCTAAACCCCTTAAACCCTCGGCACCCGTGCGTTTTACTGAAAGTGATACCGATTCCAGTGGTGATGAGGGGGCAGCAAGCCGTGTAAAAGGAGTAACAACACCACCAATATCCCACAGGACTAGGAACAGACAAAAGGAAACCCAAAAGGGGGGTGGACCATCAAAGGTAATAGCACCCCTAAGACAGGCGGTAGGATGGGGGGGAGAACCAATTTATGTAAAAGTTCCGTTCTCGCCAGGAGATTTAAAGATCTGGAAACAATCAGCTGGTCCTTACCGAGAAAACCCAGACAAGGTTGCAAGGGTAATTAAAATGATAATTAAAACTCAGAATCCTGATTGGGACGATTTGCAAGTGATTCTTGACGCGTTAATGGACTCTACAGAAAAAGATATGGTTGTACGGGTAGCAAGAGATAAAGTAAGGGAGGATATTCGGAATGGGACAGTGGGCGGTAATGTTGATGAAAATTTTCCAAAGGAGGATCCCCGATGGGATTATAATACTGGAGGCGGTTTATGTCGCCTCCGGAGGTATCAGGACTGGTTATTAATCGGCGTTCAGACTGCTATACCGAAACAAATGAATTGGTCAAAATTGTATAGTGTTAAGCAGGAAAAGAACGAATCCCCTTCAGCCTTTTTAGAAAGATTAAAGGAAACTGCAAAGAGATATACAGATTTAGATACTGAAACAGAACAAGCAAGTGCTCAGTTAGCTTTAATCTTCTTAGGACAGTCTCAAGATGATATTTGAAAGAAATTACAGAAACTGGAGGGGGCACAATTACGAGATCTGGATGTTATGTTAGAAACAGCCTGGAAATTTATAATAATAGAGAAAAGGAACAGTCAAGGCGTTATCAGCAAGACCTGTTGGCCCTGGTCCAAGGACAAGGCGGGGGAGTAGGAACAGGAGTCTGTGGTAGAGGAATTAGAAACGGTCGAGGGCGTGGGTTTCGGAATGTTCAGGGAATTCCTTTGGGACCTGTTGTAAAGCTTGGTTCAAATCAATGTGCTTACTGTAAGCAGCAAGGACACTGGAAAAACGAATGCCCGAACCGTCCCGGTTCCATGAGTCGGGTACCAAATGCAGTAGGAAATGCAGTACAAACTATGGTGCTGGGGGAGTATAGTAATGACAGCTGACTATATGAAAGCACGAAAATGGATACCCAGAATAAGGAGCCCTTGGTGACGGTACAAGTGGGGGACCAGGATGTGAGATTTTTAGTGGACACAGGGGCTACCTATTCTGTGCTAAATTCCTTACAGGGAACAGTAGGTCATAAAACGACAATGATTGTTGGTGCCAAAGGGAAGGAAGAAGTACGGCCATTCCTACAACCCTTAGATTTGTGTTTTGGAGGAAAGGAATTAACCCACGAGTTCTTATATGTTCCAGACTGTCCAGTTTCCCTTTTAGGACGGGATTTATTGACCAAATTGGATGCCGTAATAACATTTGAGGATGGAGACCTGGTAATGAAAATTCCAGAATCTAAGGTAGGACAAATTCTGTTATTAAAAGAAAACCTGGTAGTGAAAATACCGCAAGCAGTGGAGGAGGCTGTGATTCCTATGGTATGGGAGACTGACATACCTGGGAAATCAAAAACAGCCCAGCCCGTAAAAGTGGAACTGAAGGAAGATGCCAAGCCAGTACAGTTGAGGCAGTACCCACTGAAACTAGAAGCTAGGTTAGGAATAGTATCTCTAATTGAAAAATTCTTGAAATATGGTATTCTAGAGGAATGTGAATCAGAATATAATACTCCAATTTTTCCAGTAAAGAAACCTGATGGTAGTTATCGACTAGTCCAAGATTTGCGGGCTGTAAACCAGATCACTAAGGACATTTATCCAGTAGTTGCAAATCCATATACCTTGTTAACATCTGTGAAAGAGAAATATAAATGGTTTACTGTACTTGATTTAAAAGATGCCTTCTTCTGCATACCCCTTGACCATGAAAGCAAAAACCTATTTGCCTTTGAATGGGAAAATCCACACAATGGGAGGAAAACTCAATTAACCTGGACACACCTTTCCACAAGGGTTCAAGAATAGCCCAACCATCTTTGGAAATCAACTAGCCAAGGAACTCGAGGAATGGACTACAAAAGGTCATATCATGATCCCTCGACAACGGTATTTGTTGCTACAATATGTAGATGATATTCTGATTAAGACTGAGAC
The DNA here is from genome assembly GCF_036013475.1 of Columba livia. Classification (NCBI taxonomy): domain Eukaryota; kingdom Metazoa; phylum Chordata; class Aves; order Columbiformes; family Columbidae; genus Columba; species Columba livia. The sequence continues at coordinate 2,937,201 of NW_027043000.1, read as the reverse complement.
ACGAGAACTCTGCATCCAGGTAACAATTGAAATATTGAACCAATTGGGAATGAACGGGTACAAAGTATCGAAAAATAAAGCTCAGATTGCATCCGAGACTGTGATCTATTTAGGATGCGAGCTCTCTCAAGGACAGCGAAGGCTAAGCCTGAACAGGATACATGCTATTTGTGCTATTCCAGAACCACAAAGCTTACATGAGTTGAGATCTTTCTTTAGGAATGACAGGATGGTGCAGACTCTGGATTATGGACTATGGGTTGATCGCCAAACCTTTGTATGAAGCACAAGGGAATAAAACGTTCAAGTGGGGAAAGCCACAACGTGAGGCCTTCCAAAAGCTAAAACAGTCTTTGATGCAGGCACCTGCTTTGGGCCTGCCGGACTTGAGCAAAGACTTCCAGTTGTTTGTACACGAGCGACCAAGACTTGCCTTGGGAGTATTAACCCAACGACTAGGATCCTGGAAAAGACCTGTTGGCTATTTTTCCAAACAGCTAGGTCCGGTAAGTGCTGGGTGGCCGGCATGCTTACGGGCGGTAGCTGCTACAGTAATGCTGATCCAGGAGGTCCGAAAATTAACTGTGGGAAAAAGGATAGAAGTGTTTGTATCCCATATGGTGACAACAGTATTGGAACAAAAGGGGGGCCATTGGCTTTCCCCAAGCAGAATGATGAAATACCAGGTAATTCTGACAGAACAAGATGATGTTGTTCTAAAAACTACTAACCTAATGAATCCTGCTGAGTTTTCGGGTGCAGGTACTGAAGAAGGAGATCTGGAACATGATTGTGTGGAAGTCATCGAATACACCCATGCAAGTCGTCCTGATTTGAGAGACACCCCGCTGGCAGAAACTGACTGGGAACTCTTTACTGATGGCAGTAGCTTTGTGGAAAGTGGAGTACGGTATGCAGGATATGCGATCACTACTGTCAAGACAGTAATTGAGGCCAAACCCTTACCACCAAACACCTCAGCACAAAAAGCAGAATTAATCGCCTTAACCAGGGCATTGGAACTCAGTGAGAACAAGAAAGTTAACATATGGACTGACTCAAAATATGCTTTCGGAGTTGTTCATGTGCATGGAGCCCTTTGGAAAGAGCGGGGACTGCTCTCTTCACAAGGAACAAACATTAAATACCAGAAGGAAATACTGAACTTGACTAATGCCATTCAGAAACCATCGCAAGTTGCTATAATGCACTGTAAAGCTCATCAAAGTGGAACATCGAAAATTATTGGGGGAAATCGGCTTGCTGATCAAACAGCTTAGTCGGTGGCATGGCAAGTGAGAACAATGGTGGGTCTTGTCTCCCAGAAGGTAAGAGCAATTGATTTATTACCTTCAGAGCCACCCAAGTATTCCATAGAAGATGAAAAACTGGCAAGTCTAGTAAGAGCCAGCAAGAATAATTCTGGGTGGTATGTAACCACCAATGGACAAGTTGTGGTGCCAACCACTATTATGAGAGGAATACTTCAGACGGAACACCAAAAGTGTCACTGGGGTGCAGTAGCATTGGTAACTTATCTAAGAAAACAAATTATCTCGGTCCAGATGTTAACAATGGCAAAGTCTATTACAGCTAAGTGTGAAATTTGCTTGAAAAATAATCCTCTAGTAAAAAGAAAAATAGAAATGGGGAAAATTAAGACAGGCATGCAACCCGGGGATTATTGGCAAACAGATTACGCGGAACTCCCCAGAACTCGTGGATATAGATATCTACTCGTTGTGGTGGATACCTTTTCTCGATGGCCAGAAGCCTTCCCTTGTCGCACCAACCAAGCAAAAGAAACTGTGAAATGGTTATTAAAAGAAATAATCCCTAGATTTGGGGTACCAATAGGAATATCATCCGATAGGGGGCCCCATTTTGTGGCACAACTGGTAAAGGAGGTGAGCAGATGTTTAGGGATTCAGTGGGATCTGCATACTCCCTGGAGGCCCCAGTCCAGTGGACAGGTAGAGAAAATGAACCAAACTTTAAAAAGACAACTTAGTAAGGTCTGTCAGGAGGCAAAGATTCAATGGCCGCAGGCCTTACCAATAGCATTGTTGCGTATCAGGATAAAACCTAAGAGCGGAATGTCAGTAAGTCCGTACGAAATTCTGTATGGCAAACCCTATGAAGCACCAAACCCAAATCCAGAGGTCCACATAAAGGGTAATCAGGACTTGTACAATTATGTGTTGTCTCTTGGCAGGACACCGAATCGACTCCGATCTGCATTAGTGTGGAATCGACCACTGGCACTTGAAAATCCAGTACATAATATAGAACCTGGGGACACTGTATATGTGAAAAACTGGAACGAAGAGCCTTTGAGAGAACGTTGGGACGGACCCTACCAAGTACTCTTGACCACGTTTACCGCAGTTAAAGTTGCCGGAGTAGACTCCTGGATACATTACACCCGTGTGAAGAAGGTTCCAAGAGTGTGGTCATCACATATCCTAGGTCCAACCACACTCAAGATTACATCGCAATAATGCCTGGTTTGCATTACCAAGCTTTGGTTTTGGTTATACCCCGAGTTTTTGTGCTTTTGAAAATTGGAGAGGGAAGTGCCACTCTATTCCACAAGGCCCCTGATAAGACAGTGGGAAAGCTCGCCCGATGCATGGAAAAGTTATAAATGCAAAAATGAGACTATTCGAATGGAATTGGAAATTAGGCCACGAAGAGCAGTAGATAGTAATGAAAGTACCCAGATACCACAGGTAGTACAAAGTGTACAAAATCAGGCAGAGAACCTAATGATAGGATTAATCCGAGACTTTGCGCAAACACAAAATATCAGTAGCATCACTGCCTGCCTTCCCATACCAAAATCAGCTGAGGACCCAGTACAGTGGGGAATAATCGCTACTACCTTACCAGAAATAAACAGAACTGGTAAGATAGCATGTGAATCCCACACTAGAATAGAAGAAGTCCCAACTGAACAAAGGATAAGAGAACGACAAAAATGGAAAACACCAGGACACAGGGCAGATTGTTTAAAATTACCTAAAGCAAGGTATATTACAATAGGACGATTCCACGATGTAGGATGGTGCTTCTATGACAAGTGGACCACTAAAATAGTGAATCAAAAGGTTGAACAGACCTACTGGGAATGCAAAGATCAGGATAACAAAAACAGAACTGAATTATGGAACAATATGTGGACATTAAGTATTGTACAACAATACCAATACAGTGAAGCAATTCCATGGTGCATACGGTGGTCCGATGTAACAGAAGGAATGACAGTACCATGGTGGAATTGCTCACGGGTGATAACTTGTCAAACAGACATTAAAGAGATACCTTTGTCCATTGTCAAAGTAGCAGTGATTACAGGCTGCATTTGTCAGAAACAATTAGACTCACAGGCAGCCTTTAAAATTGGCATTGATAAAGACAAAATTGACTGTAAAGGAGTTATAGGCAGTATGGGACATTTAGTTTGGGCCTGAAGTGATGGGACCTGGACTACACATTTGCCAATGGGAAGACCAATTAGAGAAATTACTTTGGGGTTGTCAACACTATGTCCCATTTGGAAAAGGTCACCTTTGAAAAATAGGCAAGAACTTTTACAGGTCAGACATAAACGAGAAATAAACGAGGATGATGTGTGGCATGAACCATCAAGCAGTGTTAAATTTGGCTGGGCACTAGAATCTTTCTTTGCACCAATTTCAGCCTATAGGAATAAAGAAATGATAGATAAATTGATCGGGCAAATGGATCGATTGGCCAGAATAACTAAAAAGGTTTTCGGGATCTTAATATACAATTACAAGCTACGACTAAAATGACCTTGCAGAATAGAATGGCACTCGACATAATGTTATTGAAAGAAAATGGCGTCTGTGGATATTTGAGAGACAGAATCGATCACTGCTGCATCCATATTCCAGACGTAACTTCAGAGGTTGAGAAAGACATTTCCGAGCTGACCCAAACACAAGTGGAGCTGCAAAAAGAAAGACAAGATGCAGAATAGAGCTGGATAGGAGCTCTGTTGAATAAATTCGATTTAAATTTGGGAGGATGGGTACATTCACTAATAGAAAGCGTAGTTGTACTTGCAATTGTGATTGTTCTTCTTTGTTTGTTGTATGTGGGTATTAAGCGCATAATTAGTCAAACAAATGCTAGGAATAATCGCATTTTCAGTATCCTGAGTAGGAATTATGCTAATCCTATATTTGATAACCCTCCAGCTTATGAAGAGGCACGACTGGAACTATCACACCTGAAGGGAATTACCAATCAATAATAGCAAATGAATCAATAATCGAAGAAATTGATTGAGGTGAAAATGCATTGTCTAAGAATAGAAAAGCATTTTCAAAGGGGGGAAATGTTAGTAACAGAACCAGTTTTACAAAATGTTCCTGAAAGGATGAATCAGTTTTGTAAACTGTCCCTGAAAGGATGTTCAAGCATATCGTGTTTGAGTATACTCTTATCTTAACAACCTAGCTTTTATCTTAGCCTAAATACGCATAGAGTGAGGAGAAGTACATGCAGTATCTCCGGAGGTTGAGCAAGTCAGCAGTTATCTAGCTATAGAAGTAGTACGCCTGTGCAGTACGCAAAGGTGAAAGGGACAAAAGTGATGAAGACTACTTACTTCATCCTGAAGACCCCCTGAAAGATGACCAGAGGACACCGCACATGATCAAAATAGTTCCAAGATGTTGCAATCGATGTTGCAATCAATGTTGAGTAACCGTTACGTATCTTAATGAATATATGAATATGTATGTGAATGGACTGCATAAATACTGTGTAACTTAAACTGACCAGCGAAGCCAGCTTTGGGTGCGAACCCCTGGTTTCCCAGCGCTGAAATAAAGCACCGCATATAACTACTCCCTGGTTATGTGTCCTGATTGCTAACAGGAGTAGAACATAAGACAAGGTCCCTTCCAACCCCTAACATTCTGTGATTCTGTGTGACTTTGTTACACTAGGTGCTACATAAAGACAAGACAAATGGGTAGTCCCTGTTAATTTACAACTCAAGTAAGCAAGGGATGGCAAGCAGCAGATGCAAAAAGAAGTACAGAGCAGCACTCAGAAAAGACAGGCCATTCTCAGGTCACACAAGACAAATGACAGCTGCTGTTTCCTTAACATCAACATTTTAACATTATAGTTTTTCCTTGTTTCATTTCTTTTGCTTGTTTACAGTTTGATGCACTATCTTGCTTTGCAGTCTGCATAAATGCATACTCTGGGCAAAAGCATTAGCTAACGTTCATTGACTTTGTGATTCCTAAGGTCATGGAGTTTGAAATTTTTGGTTATACCCTATCAAATATACCAGTTACTACTGCTATAGGATAGTTTTCATGTGCAGCTGCTAAATGCCACTCATTTTCTTGCAGGGGTGGTGTAAGAAATTATTTGCAATTGAGGGCTCCTGTCAGTCTAGTGAAGTGTTGCAGGAATTCCAAACAGCCAAAAGTAACAACTGGGTAGACTGGCTGAAAGACTGATCTTCTCCCAATGAAACTGAAATAACAGGAACACACCCTTATTTTCCCAGGTTAGTGATTACCTCAAATACAAAATGTCTGAGGCTACTTCTATATCTAGTTTAAAATTACATATTAAGAAATTAGAAGATGGTTGTAAACTGAGTGACTCCTAAGCTAGGGAATGTCAAAAGAAAGTAATTAATCTCATCCTGTGTGTGCACTGTATTTTGATATTTAATTACCAAAGCACTGAAAGGTGATCACAAACCACTATAACAAACGCCATGATGACCCTAAACTCTAGAGTCAAAACGACAGAGACTTTATCATGCTTTTTTTTTTTTTTTTTTTTTCCCCACAAGTGACTTTATGATACATTTTTTCCCATGGGAATAGCACTTTGTTGAAAGAACTGCATAGTTCATTATCCAATACTTCTTTTTACACTTCTTTAAGTATGGCACCTCAAGTTTTATTTATTACAGATCATGTAAACTTTGCCCTGAACAGGTACAGAATTACTTGTTTACTAATAAACTTCCTACTACTATTCTGACCTATCCCAATATTTGACCATGTTGAAAGTATCACAGAATTTATTTTTCCAGTATTCAGGGGAGTAAAAGTAGTAGTAGTAGTATCCCTCTTTTGCCCATGGGAAAGATTACAGGGACTTGATTCAAACTACTACATGCGCACTAATTTTGTCAAGTCAATCTGAGCTACACAGAATCTGATTTATTCAGGGCATTTAGAATATTTTTTTTTTGCCATAGAAAGTTTATATATGCTTTTATATATTCAAAGTCTATCTTCCATTAAAGTGAATAGCAAGAGAAAGTGCTGAGAGCTTCTGCAAATCTCCTCCCAGGTCGATATCAAGAAAATAAAGAACATGCAGTTAGGTGCTCCTCAGTGATGTTCTGGTTTTTAGATTATTTGTCTTGCATTCATCCCAGTGGGAGAAGAGTGACAAATGCAGGAGTGTGATCTAGTTCATCAAGATTTGAATTACCACACTCGTCTTTTCTCATCCTGCTAGCTGAAATCAACACTTTGCTACTCTTGCAGATGTGATTTAACCACTGACCACAGGGGCCCATGCAGTGGTGGCAGAAAAATCGTACCTTGAAAAACAGTAAGTCCTTAATGCAGAACCAGAAAAAGGGTAAGACCTGCTAAAAACAGGGTGAGGCCTTAATGCAAAACTTGTCAACTGTGTCTCTTGATTTTGTTAAAAAACAAGTTTCTCTTTTAGTGAATTTGCCTGTCAACTAAAGCTTTCATATTAGCTGCTTTCCCAAAAAGCCAGATACATGTTTTGGTAGACACAGCAATGGAATGTGAGGTCATGGATGAGGATGGATGGATGTACATCTCACAAGAGGGGCAACGAGAAACAGGTGACCAGAAACTGACCAACAGAGTATAACATCCCATTCACGTGAATACTTCATATAAAAGTGGGAGATCACAAGGATCTCGTCCCTTTTTCCTTATGGCTGACATTAGGAGAGGACCTTGCTAGTTGTCCCTGGGAACTGAGGCCTCAGTGGGAAGGGGGAGAGGGAGGGGCTGAAGGGGGAAGTGGGGGGAGTTTTATTGTCACCCCGCAATCAAAACCTCGACACTGTGGAAATTTCACAACCACATAATAGTAAGAATGCTTAAAAATGGATGAAAAAAAGTATTTTTCTTTAGTTGTGTAATTTTAAAAAATAACATTTATTACAACTGAACACATAAAAAGTAAGTAGATAAGTAAAAGTCAGCTTTAGACAAGATGCCATTATGAAGATGCCATTCTGAAAAGATGCATCTAAGCCTTTATATTGGTGAAATAGAAAAGGTTTTTGGAATGGGAGGTTCCAGGCAACTTGATGTACTGATAGCAATTTTTAAAAATTAAATCTTTATTTATAGAAAACGGTTGGTTTAGGAATATTGGGAGAGGAATGGGATGATATCAAAAATACCAGTGCCAGCAGACTGGTAATGCTTTCGGTGGTGCCAGTTCCAGCCCTTCTCCTCAGTGGCCTCAGGCCTGCAACCCTCCAGGACCCAATGGAGAACAACCAGAAAGGGCATGAGTCGTGGTGGCCACTTAGAGTCCAGTTTTCCAGCCCTTGTTCCTCTGGCCATTTCTGCGGAACACAACAGGAAGGTTACATTCTGTATTGCTTTGCCCAGAGCTCCCCACTGGGAGCCACAGTTTGATATTAAGCCACTAGAGACTGTCCAGAAGAGGGCTGCAAGGTTGTGAAGGGTTTGGAGGGGAAGCTGTATGAGGAGTGGCTAAAGTCACTTGGTTTGTTCAGCCTGGAGGAGACTGAGAGGAGACCTCATGGGGCTACAGCTTCCTCACAAGGGGAAGAGGAGGGGCAGGCGCTGATCTCTTCTCTCTGGTGACCAATGACAGAACCCGAGGGAATGGCAGGAAGATGTGCCAGGGGAGGTTTAAGTTGGACATTAGGAAAATGTTCTTCCCTCAGAGGGTGGTGGAGCACTGGAACAGGCTCCCCAGGGAGGTGTCATGGCCCCAAGCCTGACAGTGTTCAAGAAGAGACTGGGCAAGGCCCTCAGACACATGGTGTGAACTGTGGGGTCGTCATATGCAGGGACAGTGTGAAAAATGCAGTTGTGATTCATGCTAAGATGTTTAATATTTACAGATATAACCAAATGAGGCACGGGCTCTGAACCTGGAAAAAGGTGGTTAAGTTCTATGTAAAAAGTTATGAAACTTGCTTATGAAGTTATATTGACAGAGGGAACTAACATTTGAAGGGTTAACTAAACTTATAATGGGTGCCTACTAACGAGCTAACACTTTAAGGCTTAGTCACACAATAAATGCTTAGTTTAGAGCTTTATGTTAAGAAGAACAGAACCCCATCGAATGCCAAGATAAGAAGTTTTACTGCACTTAGCTGTAAACTTGAGGAGACAAGATAACGAAGATTTACAGCAAAAGGGGGAGCCAGTCTGGTTTCATTCAACTTGGCAGCTTGGGTCCCAGTCAATTTAACATAATGAGCCAAAGGTAAAAAGTTCACTGTGATGAAGCTGAAGGAGCCTTCATCCAAAGACCCCCAAAGACCCCTCCTCAAATTCACCAAGTGGCACTGCGCAGGCGCAACAGGGGAGGGTCTATGAAAATGGTTATCTGAGACTCATTTTAATCAGAAGCAGGGAAAGGTTATGAATATGTATAGGTGTTCCTGGGGTCATTATGAATATGTAATACCTTACTGTATTTAAGCACACTTCTTATTGTTTAAAGGTGTGCGTGTTGGGCGGAGCGAATCCCCCGTGCACCCAGCGCTGTTTTGCTTATGCTCTAATGAACACGTGTTTAAGGAATACAAGGAATTGGATTACATGTTTTTTTTTTTTTTATCCATAGAAAAAGCGTAAGTTATTTATTTCAATAGGAATTGCACTCTATGATCCTTGTGGATCACAGGACATTCTGTGATTCTGTGATTGCCCGGTCCATACCGCTCCCCAGCTGGGGGGCAGCACAGCCTGCAGATCCAGGGAGCCCCGGCTAAGCCTTGCTTAAAACAAACAAACAAAAAACAAAACAAACTCAAAACAAACAAACAAACAAACAGTTTTACATGAAGTGGCTCATGGTCTTCTTTTTTAAATATTGGCCTTTTGCCAATGGCAGGGCACCACCTTGCAGGGAAAGCAGAATTTCCTGGTCCCTGGGCCGCCACGTTCACCCCAGCAGCGTTCCCGCTGGCAGAGCTCTCCTCAGAGCACCCAACCCCACACGGCCCACGACCACTAAGCAGCGGCTACAGCCCGCAGGCGGGCCACGGCTCCAGGACCCACCCGACAGGAGGAGCCAGCGGTCGGGAAACAGCCACAAGGCCGGGACCGCCACCGCCCCCCAACCCAAGCACAGAGTTCGGCGAGCTGCGCCTGCGCCTGACCCCGCGGCCAATAGGAGCTCTAGAATCAGAATAAGAAGCGCTCCTGGCCGCGTACTCGGATGGGCTGCGGCGCCTGTGCGAGACCCAGTCAGAGGTGGGGTAGAGGCGGAGGGGGCGAGTCGGTGCGCAATTTGAATTGGCGTGGGGCGGGGTGGGAGTGTCTGACGGCGGTGGAAGTCGGGTTGGGGTCGAGGTGAGCAAACGCGCACGGCTGGGTGTGTGTGCGGAGCGGCCGCTGTCATTCCCGCAGCGCTGCGGAGGAGCCCAGCCCGTGCGCCATGTCCCTGGAGGAGTCCCTGCGTCGGAGCAACGCCCGCTTCATGGCCACCATCAACAGCATCTTGGAGAGGGTGAGGGCCGCGCGCGACGCCGCGGACGTTGGATGGCGGGAGCCGTTGGCAGCGGCTTTTTGTTTCCGTCGCCGTCCTGAGGCGGGCTTGGCGGGGACGCTCTGTCAGCGGCGCGACCTTCAGGCTGCTGCCGCCCGGCCTCGCCCCTGCCTGTCTGAGGAGCGCCGTGCGCTTTTATGGTCCCTTTTGCCGAAGTGGTGTGCGGCGGGGCCTGGCCGCCCTTGTGCGTCCGTCTGTCCGCCTCTGGCAGGCTGCCGGGCAGCGCGGCCCTCCCTGCCTGCTTCGCCTGGCGCGGTGGCCGGGCTCTCCACTCCTATCCTCCCTGGCCACCTCTTAAGTCCTGCTCTGTTAGTGCCGACACGTTCATTTTTCTTTCCGTGTGCTGATTTGCAGTAACTGGCACTGAACTCTCTTTGTTAATTAGTTACTTCTGGTGTCACAAGCTCCCGTTTTTCCTGGCTGCTGAAAGCAGCAGTTACCCGGGGCCTCACGCAGCTTCGCAGTTTGTGCTGAGCTTTGGCGTGAGTAACACTTGCATCAGGGATTGCCATTTTTTTTTTTTTTTGAACTTAGAAGTCCGAGTTGTCTTTGTAGTGCCCTTAATCCATTTTAGCTAGCATTAGATGAGGTATTTTCAAAAAAATTACAGACAGAAGTGAAACTCCCTCCACAAATCCTCCTTACTTCAGAGCTATTTTCTGCTAAAGATGTGAGAACCATACACCTCCATCCAGAGATGCACGTATTTATTCAGGGATGTCAGCTTTGCAGTTCAGATAAATGGTTTGTGTTAATGTCTAGGTGCTGGCATAAGGCTATATATATATATATATATTTATATATAAGGCCATATTTACATACAAAGCACCTATTACCATATCAATAAACATTCTTTGGAACCACTCTGACAGCAGAGGTAAGAACAGGAGTTAGCCTGTTAGTACCTCAGCAATGGTTTCCAACAACTTAAAAAAAAGCCACAAGACTCTGTTTCTAGAATGTTTTCCTCATCTCGCATTAGACTGGATGACATTTTCATATGTCATGACCTGTAGGTCTCTGGTAAGTGGCTGCTTCCAGTTACGACAGAGGGAGTTTAGAAGCTCTGTAATTAAGTAACTTAACCATTTTTGAGAACTCGCTGAAGCCTCATTTTGTCAGCAACTGGCTTATGCCTTGAGATTGAACAACTCATACATATGCTTAAAATATGTGTGTTTTTTCTAGGAATTAAAGTTTTGAGGTTGCTAACGTCAGCCAATAGAGCAGCATGTGGATAATTTCATGTTTTGGTCAAAACAAAATTGTGTAAAAACAATACTTAAAATGCATGTTAAAAACATCACTGCAAGCATTTATTCTAATCTTTAATGGTCCTTTTTATTTAGTATAATCATCCTTTTGAAGATGATTTACTTATCTCCATGGAAACTCTCACTTACAGTACGCCTGACGGTAAGAACTTCGTAAAGCTTCAATATTTACGTGCTGTGTATTTATACTTAGTCAAGCATGCAACTGGTGGAAGTTATATAACATTTGATGGCAGGAGATGCTGAATTTTGTACACATTGGTCTGGCCTTTCATATGTAAACTTTGAGGCATGCGTGTAATACCTGGAGATTTTCTTTATATGCACCATTTTGGTCTATCGCGTGCTCTGTTTTAGACAACAGAAAAGAGTTATTAGCAAAGTTCAGGATAACAATGGTTAATATTTAGATGACTTGTAAGAAGAAGAATCAAAGTGAAGAAGACTGAGAGGAAACAAAGGATTGACACCTTCCTGTGTAACCTCATCTAGGTGTTCCTGCTCCAGCAGGGGGATTGGACTAGATGATCTTTTGAGGTTCTTTCCAATCCCTAATATTCTGTGATTCTGTGAATGGAGGTATTGGCAGGAAGTTGATACACATGAATGGACTGTGTAATTTCCTTTCAGCTTAGTATTCTGAAAGCTGCTCTGATAAGTTTCTCTTAAGTCAAATGCCAGGGGGAGCTGGGTGGATAGTCTCTTTAACTTTTCATTGAATCTTTCAGTGGTTAGCATAAATCTGTACCACGTTGTGCTATGTCATATTTTTCCAGTTTTCATTATAAATGTTGATCCATTACAGAGTTGACAAGGCTTATGGAGAGTTTATTGGGGCAAAAAAAAACCCTGTTGTTCTAAAATACTTTGCTTGGGGTTTTAGTAGGACTTATGACTTAGCGTCTTGGTGGCTTTACAGGGAAATGAAATGTTCTACCAGTTGTTATTATCACTGAAGTGATAATTATGTTTCCTAAGTCACTTTATCAATTCTTGTAAAGTAGAACTTACCACACCTACACGTGATGTACTACCACAGTACCAAGCCTTATCTAATCATTGCACCAAATATGATTTACCTTTTAAAGGCTTTTACAGACTGGGAAAATTGCATTTCATAGCATTTTGTATACGTTGTCCATCAAGAGAAGGAAAGGGTGGCATACAGCACTGTAATTCACAACTGTTGATTTGTAAAGGCTGGCTTATACTTTTGGTTTACTAACCTCTATTCAGTATGGAATTAATATGGATCTCAGTCCTGTCAAGCCTTAACTATGGCTTTAACTAACGTCAGAAACCATGTAGTCAGCATGCATTCAATAAAATTATAAGCGTAAAATATTTTGCTTTTTTTTTCCCCTCTTCATGGCATGTGCGGCTGTAATGCTCCTTGGATTTTAGCTTAGTGTTGTTAGACTTAGCATGTGATTTTTTTGTTGTTTTGTTTTGCCTGACTTCTCAATTAACTTAGAATTACAATTTTCTCTTGGCTTGTTTACCTGCGAGTTTTTGCTTCTACAATTGTATTGGAGGCTGTTCAGATTTGATAATGTGTTGTTACTATGTAATATGTTCTTCCTAAATGTTTATGTTTGTTAGAATGATACTGGGTATATATAGTGCTATAAGAAAAGCTGTGTTTATACTGATCTCTCTTGTTATTTCTAGGACCAAAATCATGGGAGGATGTGTCAACCGAGGACCTTAGAAAATGGCAGGAGGAAGTAGTTGAGGTAGCTATTAATGTAGTCCTACTATGCAGTTTGTAGTAAGGTTTCTTTTTCCTTAATATATAATATCTATAGGAATAAATTCAAATTTTGCTGTGCCATATCATATTTGCAAGAGGTATTAATCAATTACTTCAACATCTGCCTTAAAATAGGGGTTTAGGATAAATTGGTTAGGACTGTCAGATGAGACAGACTAAAATAGATGACCATTTACCAGTGCTAAGCACCACTAGTAAACCTGGAAAAAATAAATATGATTTTTTTTTTACGTCCTGGCTGATGGGAATGTGTACTTTTGGATCTCATCAGAACATTGTCATTGAAGTTAACAAGCATTGAATCAATTGATCTTGGTTCAGGTAATCAGCTCTTCAATTCCAGAGGTTTTACTGGTTTCATCATTAGATTTTTTGTTTTTTTTCCCTGCAAAATAATGCTACAGTAATTAAAGTACCTTTGCAGTCTCAGCACTTGCTGTCTTTGCCAGACTAAAGCCATTACTGTTGTGTGATCTGTATTTTTTTATTCTGAGTACTTACATTGAACAAGCAGTTACTTCTTTTACTATTTCCTGAACTCCCTCTTAAGAACTTAACAGTGAATTTATTCTAAATCTCAGTGTTTCTGCCATAACTGCCAAAAGACACCTTGTTGCTACGTTCCTAATATCTGCCTAAAAAGCTAAGTTATGTGGTGTGCCTTGGTAGTTAACACAGAAGCTGTTTGGAACCCCACAGAGTGAGGGGACAAGGGGTAAAATTCAGTCTTGGGCAACAAGAGAGTATCTAATGGAGAGAGCAAAGGGGCTGTATTTCCCTTTCCTTTTCCACTCCTGGGTAATACCTTGTGCATCATCTACTAATCCTTGCTGCACAACTTTACAGACTAAATACATTAAGGACTGTAAGAGGAATTATCTGTCTTAGCATGGGCCAAGGTAGCTAAAGCTTACATCGTTGTAGCGATTTTAACAGCAATAGTGTGACAAGAAGTAAGTGATCAGGTAACTTTTAACATGTATTGTATTTGTGGCTTTTCTCATCAGGCCGTGGGAAACCTGATGGAAACGGAATTATTATTTAGGAAGTGCCTAGTTGTGAGATGTACCAAAGTAAACAAAGGCATCCATTAATTACTATTCTAATATTCTTCTGATGTTTCTTCTTTTCCTGTTTCTAATTGCAGTGTAACAGAGGAAGTGAAAGGAATGCAGGTAAAGTGTTTAAGAAAATAAGTGCCATAGATTATCTTATCCAAAGAGTCTTGACTTAATAGAAGACATCCTGCTTTTATGCCAAACTCTCTAGGATACTCACTGTTTTTTGTGGGGGGAACCACACAAAACCAATAATGTTCATAATTAAAAGCTTCAGTAAATACATTATAATTGATATTGCTGTCATCACAAGTTGTTTAAAATAATAGCTTGTTGTTGTATATGTCAGTTTCGCCAGATGTTAATTGAATCTGAAAATTCCAGCCTGAAGTTACATGGATGTTCAGGTGGAGAGATTTGGAAGTTGCTAACTTTTTGAAATAATTAGATAAGCAGGCATATCAAAAAATGAGTGTTCAAAGAATCTCATTAAGTTGCATGATGAACTATCAAATTTAGCAGATTATTCTGTATACTGAATGAATCAGGCTGCCTGCAGGAAAAGGTTCATTAGAGACCAAGTATCACGATGAAAGTCAAATCAAGACTGCACAGCTAAGTGTAATTCTGATACTACTTAGGGTGATGTATGCCATATGAAGACTTTCTCATTGTTCTGAAAAGGTCCTGTATGTTCCAATAAAATACAAGTTTTTACTGGAATAAATGATTGGGGGGGGAAGCTGATGTGTAGTACAGCACAGATATGTTGGACTTTATATTCTTAAGGCTTTGCAGTCTTTTTTTTTTTGCTTTGGTGTTGCTTATTTCATGACATTCATCTAAGAAACCCTTAGCTGAACATCTGAGGACAAAACACAATCTAGTGTCTCAGTCTCTCTATAATCCTACCAAAAAGGTTTTCCACACAGGCTTCAGGTATACTTTGAATCAGTGTATAATTAAAACGTTGAGCTGGGAAGGGTCTGATATAAAAAGATTCAGGTGGTCCAGGCCTTTGCCTCCAGCTTTTAGAAAATATATGCCGAAGGGTCTGAAAACTACAAAAAATGACTGGTTACAATCTGTGCTACAAGTCGTAAAGTAAGCATCCAGCAGTGAACCCTTTTTTTAGTGACAGTCTTGAGTAGGTTAAACATAGCTGCTTAGCACATGTACTATTTTTATTATTTGAGTCACATGCATTCAGTCATGCTGTATTTGACTATAACTTTGTTCTGTCACTTATCTGCTCTTTGTATCAGTCCTATGTAAGTTCTCCATTTGCAAAATGTCAATGTTAAATATTTTTCCAAGTAAGAGTATATATAAATGATGAATTAATGAGTTCGGGTATAATATTGGTCTGTGTCTTATCAAATTGAAATAGAATTATTTTGTTCCTCCTGTGCTTGCTAAGAAATGTCAAAGCAAGATAACAGTGATTTTGAGGATGGACATTCAACGGGACATCAGGTATGGGCACCCCATTCCGTCTACTGTTACAAACCCTCTTTAGGAAAAGTATTTATGTACTCAAAAGTTGAGAAAATAATCATGAACAGGTGATCCTGTACTATACCTACAGATTTTTAAAGGCCTGCTCATTGCTAAATTGAATCATTTTGTTCTCCTTAAGTAAGAACTTCTGAAAAAAAAATAAAAAATAAAAATGAGGTCTTAAAGTATTTTGCTGCAGTTCCACTGCAGCTCTTCAAATTTTTAGATACCTTATTAAACAATTGTTTTGTAGTTCCCCGCATGTAGTTGCATTATTTTAGGAAACATGTGTCTTTACTTGCTAGGTACACAGAATCATAGAATCATTTTGGTTGGAAAAGGCCCTCGAGATCATTGTGTCCAACCATTAACCTAACTCTGTCACTAAACCATGTCCTTAAGAAGTTCATCTACACATCTTTTGAATGCTTCCGGGAATGGTGACTCCACCACTTCCCTGGGCAGCCTGACAACCCTTTCTGTGAAGAATTTTTTCCTAATATCCAACCTAAACCTCCCCTGGGACAACTTGAGGCCATTTCCTCTTGTCCTATCACTTGTTACCTGGGAGAAGAGACCAACACACTCCATGCAACAGCCTCCTTTCAGGGTTGTAGAGAGCGATAAGGTCTCCCCTCAGCCTCCTTTTCTCCAGGCTAAACAGCCCCAGTTCCCTCAGCCGCTCCTCATCAGACTTGTGCTCCAGACCCCTCGCCAGCTTCGTCACCCTCCTCTGCACTCTCTCCAGCACCCCCATGTTTTTCTTGTAGTGAGGGGCCCAAAACTGAGCACAGTATTCAAGGTGGGGCCTCACCAGTGCTGAATACAACAGACTGGTTAATATAGCTTATGCTACCAGGTCTTAAAATTCCTTTAATGTTCTTTTAAGGAATCTCCTGAGACCTCTGGTGTGAATACATCTGATACAGGTGGGTGTTTTCATTTACTTTTTAGATATTTTTTTTTGCTTTTTGAAACTTGTATTACTCATGATCTGATATACTCATACTCTGGTATATATTAGGTGCTTCACACGCATAGCTGTCACCAAGGCAGATGATTGCTTCCTTCTTGAGGGAAAACAGAAAATAGCAATCATCTGAAATTTGTCCTCCTGTCATTTGAGAGTGTAATTTCAAATATGTATTTGAATGATAAAATAATTTCTGCAAAGTTAGAAAATGTAACCTTGTGTTTTCTCAACCCGTGTAGTGAAATACAGGAAACGAATTTCAGAGGCGTCTGTAGCTTAGCTGCTTTAAGTGTCCTTTGTGTCTTTTGCACTCATGGGATAAATGAGTGATGCAGTTCAGACTCTGGTAGCTTCATAGCAGTGTGCGATAATATGATTATCCACTCCTCCTCCTCCTCCTCCTCCTCTTGTAAATCTTCTATGAAGAGACTGGAGAGGATTTATTTTTGTGTGTGTGTGTTTGGGTTTTTTTAATATACAAAAGGTTAGCAATAGGACATGCCAACTCTTAAGAAAAAAGAGTATTTCTAGCTGCTTTAGCTAAAATTTTAGTTTTAGCAGGTTTTTTCCATCTTTAGTATTCATTCAGAGACACTTCTTAGCGAAGGCAGTGTTTCTTCCAGGTTTTATACAGTACTTTTGTTCTGAAAGTATGCGAAGCCTATCAACAGCAGGTACAAATAAACCAAACAGCTCTCACCTGTACATGAAAGTATTGGTCTTCCCTTAATTGGGAAAATTATTAGGTCTACCTCCTTTGGTTTCACAGGAAGTAGCACAGCAAATTATAGTGATATCTGAACAATTCCCTGTATCTATTAGGGTAGTATCACAGAATAATTAATTTGGAGAGAAAGGGGAAAGTTCAATCTGCGTTGTATATTTATCTAAGTGTATTCAAGTTCAGAAGATTGTATCAAAGTCAAAACTTAATAATTACAGTTACCTCCCTACTAATATGTTCAATTCTTCTGTAAGATATCTCTTTTAGGTAGTGATATATCCTTTAGATGACATTGTATTGAGTGCATTTCCAGTGAAATAACTTCCTGTATTATTGGTCAAATTTTTCAGAGAGAAAGGTGGAAGTTTTCATTTTTCCTCTCTCTCCTGCACTTGAGCATCAAAGGTGTTCCTGAATTTCCCGTTTGGCCCTTAAAAACACTTCAGGGATCCCTGGAGCAGATACTTGATTTTTTTTTCTGTTTTGTGCTGTGCCGTGATCCTCTGCTAATAACGTTCTAGTGATTTGAAGTATGATTGACAATACATTGAAAACATATTTAAAATTACACTTTTGTGATGTTTCACACCTAGAAGGATATTCAGTTTGTATGCAGATCAACTTGTTGTATGATACAACCTATTTCTAAGAACTTGTAATTGACATGATGGAGTCAACCATTCTTGGACACTTGAGTTACCTTTATACAAGAACCTCTCATTTCTATAGCAGTCTAGTAATTTCTGACCGTTTAGGGAGCAGTGTGCCAGATTTGTGCCCAGTTCTACTGGATAAAGAATACTGAATGGCAGAAAGCGAGTATCAGCTGTTAGAGCAGCAATTGGAGGCTGAAACTTTTCCAGATGATAACATTAACATTTTCACTGCTTCCTCCACTATTGATGCTTGGTAACTGGTTTCCTGTGGATAAAGTGATAACTTTTTTTTCTTTTAGTCATGTGGGAAGAAACTTTGATAATCTGACAAGTATGGGTTTCAGTTCTAATAAAACAATTCTGCTGGGGTCAGGTAAACTGTCAAAGACGACCCTCCGTTTGCTCAACATTTTCACCAGATGATGTGAAATTGTGTTGTTTCCCACAAAGATACAGTTTCTTTCATATGTGTCTTTATTTTAGCTCTATGGCAGCAGGTGTCCACAAAGCTTTAGGTGACGACTGCAGTGACAGGGGACAAAAACGGAAGATGGGATAAGTTGGAATATATTTTCATTCGCTTTTTGATAATTTAGGGATAGTGTCAAGAGGCAGCGATGTCGTAGGTATCATAACCAGATCTTTCACTCTTTTTTTCCATTTTCAGGGGTATTCTCCTTTCCCCTTTCCCTCCCTGTGATGAACACGATCATGGGACAACGATATAACAGCCAGGGAATTTCAGAAATGAGAACTTAGAATGCAGCTACATGTTTTCTGATCATGAAAGACTAAGGCTTTAGCTAGTGATGAATTGGAAGGTCTGATACACCTAGCAAAGAAATGCTTTATTGTGTTTCATTCACAAACATACCACATAGAATACCTAAAAATTAAGTTGGAAGATTTGGACTTGCTTTTTAATATTATTAAGTCTGTCTTATTTCTTGCCTTGGCAGTTCTAAGGCACTCTTGACAAGAAGCAACTAGGAAAAGGAAGCATAGTAGAAGGTCCTCACTGTCTTTGTTGGGAAATTTAGGAATGTAGTAGGAAATAAGTGGGAATGATACCTTAATTAATAGTGAATCTTGCCGTTCAGTACTTAGAAAATATTTCCCATCTGAAATTGTTAGCGTAAATCTTGAAGAACTGGTTGCAAACAAGTTATCTCCACTCTTTGTTCCACTCATGCCACTTAGGACTCTGTAAGCCATGCTTTTAAATTTGACTTGAAATGGAAAGGTAATACAGATAAACAGTTTTAGTGTAGAAAAGAGTTTTCTAAAATGAAACCTGTTAGCAAATGAGTCATACAGGGTGTGTTTAAAAACATTTCTGGTTTGGTTTTGAGTTCAACTAGGTTTTATTTAGTATTTATTTTCAAATTGTAGGTGAAGAAAGTGATACCGATACAGTTTCAGTAAGAAGAAAATTTCGAGACGTTCACTTACAGGTAAAAATTTCTGATGTCTAACGCAACGGAATAATTTTATGTTCAATAGACGTGATTGAATTATTTGAATAGCTTACATATGCCTGTGGTGTTGATGCAGTCAGCAGAAGACTCCATGTAGCCTGCATATTAATGTGTTTTTTCAGCAAGTATAACAAGAGAGAGGTTCAATAAATAATGTCATGAAGGCCAATATGAAGTAATATGTTGTCTTGGTATTATTAGTATACCAGAGAAAGCAATACAATGTATTGCATAGAACAGGCAACTCTGAGAAAGGCTACGATAGGTATGGAAAAAGAATAACCAGATGAATCACAAAATGAAAAAACTTATAAAAATATGGTCATTCACCTGAGAGCCTAACATAAACAAGTAACATGGTGTTTTGTTTTAAAAAAATAAATAAATAAATCTGAGATAATGGCTACCATAACAAAAGCAGACTGGAATATCCTGCTGTTGTTTCCCAAACTAGACTATGGGCTACCCAGAGCAGTTACACTGATGCGGAGAAGTACAAC
Organism: Columba livia; assembly: GCF_036013475.1. NCBI lineage: Eukaryota > Metazoa > Chordata > Aves > Columbiformes > Columbidae > Columba > Columba livia. Next base: position 2,917,439 of record NW_027043000.1, on the reverse strand, counting down.
ACACATTGTGTGTGTGCAGCCATACTAATCCTGTGTTCTGCTTGCTCAAATACCAATTACGAAAACTGAATTTACTGTCCTTGCTTGTTCAGCATAGTGCTAGGCATTGTCATGTCTCTGACAACAACTAATACAAACCACTTCAGAAAGCAAGAGTTTCACTAATGGAAAACATTTGCTGTTTATCACCAAATGCTTTTAGATTTTACATAGAGGTGAATTACAGAGTAGGCCTTAATTTGTATATGAACTCAGGGAATACTAATAATATATATATAAAGATTTGCAGCTGTAATTACCAGTGATTTGTAACCTAACACTAGGACTCTTTTTTTTTTTTCTTTGTTGTTTGGGGTTTTGGGGGTTTGTATTTATCAGTAGGTCTTCTGAGGCAGTGTGTGCTTTTTGCTGCATCAAGAAACTAGCTATTTATCTCTTTTTTTTTTTTTTTTTAATATGTCTTCACATAGGGTTCCCTCTTGGGCTATTTTTAGCATAAAATGTATTCATTAAAAATAAGTTCATGCAGGTTGGGTATCCTCATCTGAATAACAGTAGTTTGAAACAAATCTAAGTAATGTTGTTTGGGTTTGTCAGTGTCAGTATCTTCTGTGTTTTGAATTTAACTTTTTTGTTTTTTCTCCTCCCCCACTAAGAATCTGCATGTACGTGATGGGAAAATACAAGAGAAAGTAAAAGTGGATGTGATAGTTCAAGACAATGTTAGAAAAATTCCCGGATGGATTATGGTAACATATTTCACCTGTTCTAAGTTATTAGCTAAGTAGAATAAAGTAAGAGCTCTCTAACTGTGCAGCACCATGAATTCTAATACAACTTCTCTGCTGTTCTATCATTGTTCCTCTCTTGCTTGCTAATTACATAAATATCACAGCATCTCAGGTCTCTGACAGCAATGACTTGTAAGAAACAGTGCAGACTACATCCATTTTTTTTTTTTTTTCTACTTTGTTCTTTGAACCCTGAGGTGTGAGTTGATCCTCACTTCAGTAAGTTTTCTGAAAAGCCTAAATTTGAAGGTTGTAGAGAAAAAGGGAGTTTTAGCTTTATTTTGGGTTTGGGGATAAGGGAGATTAGGGGCACGAAGGATTCTGTTACATGGTATGGCTTCTGTTTCCTACTCAAGTTGCCAGGGATGTATAAATTATCCAGGTGTATATATACATATATGTATATATCTCCATGTATGGATTCTCATATTTGGGAAAGGGATTAAACTATGACACATAATGTAGAATTTGCAAAAATAAATAGCCATTCCAAGATTAAACTGCTAACTCTTAAAAATTGTTACTGAAGTCTGACTAGACATTTCCTTCCTTGTCTGAAACTTACGAAGGCCCTTAGGACCATAACTATACAGGACCTATTATAGTAAGGAGAGAGTAGGAGAAGTCACACATAAGGTTTGGTTGTTACTTCTAATGTGCAAAAAATTGAGGATATTAGAGTGTGTCTTCTGTTTGTTTTTCAGAGAGAATGTCAAGGCTCATCAAAAGGTCTGCATTTAGCTTCACCAGTGCAAGAACTGATTGGTACAGCTAAATCTTTTGGAGGTTGGTCAAATATTTTAGTTACAAAACATGTTTCTATTAAAATTTATTAGAAATATTTAATGTATTGAAAACACAGAGGCACTGTTTATCCAACAGTAAAGTTCAACGGACTGGATTCTTGAAGAGAAGACAGACATGATTTTGCTTATGGCAAAATGTGTTTGAAAAAATAGAAAATAAATAACTTGTATACATAAAAGCAGCTTTTCTTAAATAGCCCCAGGAAAAAAGAAAATGCATAGTTACAAAATTCAGAAGCATTACGCTCCATTAAATGAAAGCGTAGTTTTTTGTTTCTGGAATGTCATGAATGGCTTTGGGTTGGCTGGTAACTGGTACTCCAAGTGGTACTTTACTAGTAAACTTCCTTTTTTCAGAAGTTCTCCAGACTTGATGCAAACCTAAAATAGAATTTTGGTGTAAATACTTCAAGCCTAACAACTACAAAAAGCATTATGTTAATCATGCTTTGTGGCAAGCAAAGCTGCGCTGGTACTAGCCAACTACAATGCTTTAAAGTAATATAAAAATAGAGTAACAAAACCTGTTGGATAAGGCTGTTCCTTCTGATCAGAAATCACGAAGAGCAAAGCAGTCTTCCTCTACAATGAAAACATTTTAGATCTCTGTCTATCTATCTATCAAGCTATTTTAAGATGGGGGGAGGGGCTCCAACACATCTCCTTTTTTCTGTCTTCTGTAGTCTGTGAAATCAATATGGTTAGGAAAAACCTTTTATTTTTTTCTTCCTAATAGATTGTATGTTAATAATCCATTTAGCCTGGCAAAAAAAGCTTAATGAAATATGCTATTACAGTAAGGCTTGTTTCTAAGTCATATACATTAGTGGAAGTGCCCTAATAGATTTGGGGCTTTTTTTCTTCTTCTTCTTGTTTTGTTTTGTCATTAATTTGGTTGGGTTTTTTTAATAGGCAACCAAGCTGCTGTTTGCAGAAGGAAAGTAGAATTGTCAAATGAATGTTCTTCATCCAGACCTCCACAGTTAGGATTTTCTGATGTTCCCATATCAACAAAGACAATCACCATACCCAGGCATCAGACTTCCCCAGAACTGAATAAAACTTGGTGTGATAGTATCTTGGAAGAATACCAGTCTGCAGATGAGGGATGCTCCTGGAGCAATGTAACTCTTGCAGACTTGTATCCAGGGATGTTAGAGTTACTTACAAGGCTCATGACAAAGCAGACTCGGAGAAAAGAGTCAAAATACATGTTTGGACAATTAAGGCACAGAAGACACCCTTCTGGAAGACCAAAGCTCAATGTCACCTTAGTCAAAATAAGAGGGTTCAGACCTCCTAAACTGAAGCGAGCACAGCCTAGCATATGCAGCAGTAGACATGAAGACATCCAGAATCAAACTTTTGGAAATGAGAATAGAGAACTTCGTGATGACAAGAGGTCCATTAATAATTTGTCTGGTGTGGTACCTTATTCTTACATTGATACAAATGAAATCAAAATGGACTGCTCTGACTCAAGTTTAGTACCTAGAAAAGGCCCAAAAGTCTCCAAACGGACTGTTTTTCCTGATGTTATAACTACAATGGGAGAGACGTTTCTAGTTGAAGATGAGTTACAGACTACTGTCTCACTTAATCCAAAATGTAAAGAAAGTGAAAAATGTGCTTACCAGTGTCCTTCAGAATACTGTTTTATAACGTCTGCTGCCAGTTCAGGGTCAACAGGACTTCATCCGGTAAAAGAGAGTAAAACTCAAAAAAATTACTTTTCTTGTGGTGATACCTCAGAGTTGTGTTCATCTACTTGCAGTTCCTATGGCAATAGTCATGCTTTTACAACTGTCGCAAACTGTTCTCTTGCAAGAGCATCAAATACTTTACTCATAAATCCCAAAAAAATAACTTCTGAAAGACAAATTCCTTTCGAGCACAAGCACTTATTTTCCTTGATGTCTACAAAGCGGAGTCCTTCAAAGATGCCCCAGAAATACAATGATGCATTTGAAAAGCTCTACTACAAGCTGTGTCCCCAAGAAATCCAAAAGCCTTTGACATTGACAAGATCTCTTGCAAATTCACAGAACCTTGAAGATAAAGGAAGATTAGTGAAGAGTAATTTAAGTCATTCTGTGAGGTCCCATACACAGTGTGATAGAGAATTTGACAGGATCTATGAGCAATTGTGTAGTGGGGGTGTTCCAAAACTTCCTGGGTTTCAGAGAGCTTCAAATTTAAAGAAGTATGGAGGAGTACAGATGTCTGAAACTGTAAATGCTCTGGTTAACTCGCCTGTTCAAACTTTATCTGCATCTCCCAGAGTTAAAAGACTGGGGAATTTCCAAAACGATCCTCTTTGTTCACCAGTAAAGCGACTGAGAGGTATACCGGAACGTTATCTATCTTCAACAAAATGTGAACAGATTGCTCACAGAAGAAACGCTGAACTTCAGACCGACGGCATGAGGTTTTTGAACCCATACATTGTCAGTAACCCCAGCATTTTTGACAGTCACAACTGCCAGAGTCAGGTACTAAAGGACCTTGTAAAACAATAATATTGTGCAATCTTTGATATTTGGAAAGGGGCTTAAAAATAGATTAGAGCTGGAAGCTTTTTAAGCAAGTGGCAGCTTACTTCTTGTGCTATCTGGTCAGTAGAGTTGTTTTACATCTTTGGGTTTTGGGGGATTTTAATTTGCTAAAATATAAGTCGTATCAGGTCTCCTGGATCATGTGAGGAAGTTCACTATATTTAATAACCTTGAAAGTGGTTATACAATGCTCAATAATAGATTGTGTTTTAATAGACTGTGTCACTGGTTTAAATAATCTCAGACAGTGAGCCTGTTAATTAAGGTGGTGTCCTTCTGAAATGATAACACTTTGTAGGTGAACGAATTGAGGCGAACCAATTAAACTTTACCTGGTTCCACTGAAATCATTAGACTTGTTGATTTAAATATTAAATCCAGCCCTTATTTCCAGGTTCCCAGTCATTTCTTCTGAGGCAAGCTGTGACATAATACATGAGTTTTTCCATCGATGTAATCTGTTAATGCTTTATTCTCAGGGCTCTGGATTTCATGCTGCGTCAGATAAAACTTTTCTTGGTGTTCCTGGTACTTCCTTGCAAGGTTAGTTTCAGAGACTTTATGAATTACTGCTTTAGCAATCACAAGCACTTCTTCAAGGGTAGATCTACAAATCTCAATAGACCGCTGTCTAGGTGACAGCTCTTCTTCCTCAGTAACAGTTGGGTATGTTCAAGTGTTCCTTTAAGGAATCTATACAGAAAAGGGTTTTCTGAATCACATGTAAACAGCAATTTAAGAAGCTTTTCTTTAGGTTAACTGGGACTTTTCCTGCTAAAGTGTTGCTTATACCCATTGGTTTTCTCCCTTCCTTTTTTCTATTTCATTTAAAATTTGCTGTTGCTTTTACTTTACATATCTACCTGTTCAGCAGGAAATGCATACTTTATTAATCCTACACTTGAGTAACCACATGCTTTTGTTTGGATTCTTCATCTTTACAAAAACTTGCAATTGAGTTGTTGCATGCTACTGTCACTTGCTTAGGTGAGTTAGATTGTTAGCCTGGATAAAAAGGCTTTTGCTAATTCAGGACAGTAGAATTTTAGAATTTTAAAAATACACCACCAAAACTAGCTTAGTTTAAGATTCAAAAATGCTAATCTTCTGATTTTCTTTTTAAAATCTAATTTTGGTTTAAAGCATGTCTGTAACATGACATGAACTTTTTTTCCTACTAAGTAAAATGTTTGTTTTATTTTTATGAACCTTGTCATCAAGATAACAACTAACATGTAAAGGAAAATACTGAAGAAGGTGCCTTGAAATATTGTCAACTGGTATACAAGAAGAAAATAGCAGAAGAAATGTACTTCTTTGCATGTTTCTTGCCTTGTTGCATTTTCATTGCTGGTTAATTGTAAATAATTTGTTTATTTGAGGTGGACATCTGTTTATTTTGCCTTCCTCAAATTTTAACTAATTCTTTATGTATTATTTTTTTTTCTGGTATCAGCAGTTCCTTCTACGTTTTTCTAATGGCATAAGCATTTTTGCAGAAATATAGCTTATACTTAAGTACAGTGTGCAAAATGTATTGGAAAATAAGTTTTGCCAGCACCTTTTGCATTAGAATATTTTTTAAGGAAACTTGCTCATTGAAGTATGCCAGTGAAGTATTACCCATGTCTTAACAGGCTAACATTTTAACAATATACAGTAGTGTCCATGCTACTCAGCATTGTTCTTATCCTTTTCATACTACTGTTTTCTACCACCAGAATCTGGGATTGCAGGTACCAACTCTGGTTGGCCTAGTGCAGTGAAGAATTACAGCAGTCCCAGAAATGCACAGTACTGTTGCAAAAGGTAAGTTCTTCCTCAAAAAGAAAATCCAAAAGAAATTCTTGGTGCTTTACATCTATATTAAAGGTGTGGAGGCTGTTGCTTACATGTGTCCTTCTAGAATGAAAATCAGATCGGATGCTTGGGAAAGCCCAAGCTAATCAGACCTGCAGACTCAAACACTGGGAGGTAAGTGTCTGGACAAAACTAGCCAGACTTCAGCATGGCTGGCCAGTGAACGTAAGGTAGTAAGATGGCTTGACTGAATAGCTACTCTAGTCCTTCTTTCTGTTCCTTGTAGACGCATTTATTATTTTAGATATAACTCAGATGGACTGTCAGCTGACAAGCTTCCTTGGGCCTGTAGTGTGTTGTTCTTGTATATGGTTCCAAGGAGTGAAGCTCTTGTTTAATGGCTACAGAGCCCTCAGAAGTTTTATGCTTAAGCCACGTGGCAAAATGCTGCATTTGTAATGAATGGTGGTGGAAAGAAACCAGTATTGTCTTCCTGTCTCAAACTTGATAGCCTTTCTGGAGAAGGTGATTATGAGAGACGTATTTCAGAAAAAGCAATGTTCATAACTAAAACTTTTCTTGAGCTCTGTGTGACTGCTGTTGTACAGCTATAGTGCTATACTGAATTGTCAGATGTAAATCAAAATGGTTCAAAATGTGCCGTTTCTTAAGTAATATGCAAGGAAATAATTACATTCTCACTTGTATCTTTCCTTTTTAGCTATTGGTGAATACATTCCGAGCTTACATCTGGAAGTTTAAGAGATACTTATGTAATTTAGGTTAAGAGAGTAGCATTACGGAGACATTAAAATGACATAGGATGAAAAGTTTTCTCTCTAGCTGAGAGCACATAGGAATGTGGACAAGGAGTCCTGCTGCTGTTTACAGTCAAGATGTTCAGATATCTTGCTTTGATTTGTTTCAATTTCATTCTGTTCATCAGAGTTTTGGCAGGCATAGTTTTTTTGTATAATTTACTTTGTCATCTTAACAATTCTTTTCTATAGGGTATCCAGAAAATTAAGCTACACTGTGGGAAAAGATGACAAATCCCAGCAATCGCTTGGGTGACTTCCTGGTTGAAACCCACCAAGGAACATTTATGGACTGCTACAGAAAAAACTTTGCTTTATAAAGTTTGGGTTTGTTTTGTTTTTCTTTCTTCTTCCAAGAATCAGGGATGTATTTTATGTACGTGTCATGCAGTTAGTCCTGTTTTATGCTTACCTGTAATGTAAGTCTTCAGGACTGGTTCATCCCTTCTGACAGGGCGCTTAGTCCTTTGGCTTCATCAGGTATTGCAGGGAATCAGGGTTCCGTTCTATGGCAAAGTTTAAATTTTGTAGTTAGTAGTGTTTGTTCTAACAGTGTGATCAGTATTTTCTTGTTATCTGCTAATAAGCTTTGATTCTTAACATATTAGTCGTAAGATGAGAATCAAGCTCTTTTTGCTGGATTCCTGCCTGTTTGTGCTTTATAAGGGTATTGACACTACATGAAAAATTCTAAACTGGGGTGGATGATTGAAATGCAGTATTAGATGCTATGACTTGTTATATGCCTGCTATGTTAAATTTTCTACATAGCTCACAGAGTGGATTGTTCAATAAAACTTCATGTTTCAGTGAATTTGACAGTTATATTCTGTGTTCTGACAAAATATATGTTCTAAATAAAAACCCGTTCTCAACAATTATCTGCTTTCAACATTTTATTTCAGGTATGCGAATGCTCATGAGGAGTTTGTATCCCTACAGCAAATACATCAGAGTGATGTGGCTGGGTCCCACAGGTTTTCATTGCTGCATTGTTTGCCAGATAAACAGTGCCTCTGTGTTTTCAATAAATTAAATATTTGTAATGAATTTTAATAGAAACATATTTTGTAACTAAAATATTTGACCAACCTACAAAAAATTTAGCTGTACCAATCAGTTCTTGCAGTGGTGAAGCTAAATGCAGACCTTTTGACGAACCTTGAAAAACAAACAGAAGACACAATTTTTTGCTCTTTTTTCCTCAATTTTTTGCACATTAGAAGTAACAACCAAACCTTATTTGTGACTTCTACTCTCTCCTTAACTATACAGGACCTATTATAGTATGGTCCTAAGGGCCTTTGTAAGTTTCAGACAAGGAAGAAAATGTCTAGTCAGACTTCAGTAACAATTTTTAAGAGTTAGCAGTTTATTCTTGGAAAGGCTATTTATTTTTGCAACTTCTATGTTATGTGTCGTAGTTTAATCCCTTTCCCAAATATGAGAATCCATACATGGACATATATCCTTATGTATATATACACCTGGATAATCTATACATCCCTGGCAACTTGAGTAGGAAGCAGAAGCCGTACCATTTAACAGAATCCTTTGTGCCCCTAATCTCCCTTATCCCCAAACCCAAAATCAAGCTTAAACTCTCGTTTTTCTAACATGGTCTTGAACTATCACATCCACTTTTACTTTCTCTTGTATTTTCCCATCACGTACATGCAGATTCTTAGTGGGGGAGGAGAAAAAACAAAAAAGTTAAATTCAAAACACAGAAGATACTGACACTGACAAACCCAAACAACATTACTTGATTTGTTTCAAACTACTGTTATTCAGATGAGGATACCCAACCTGCATGAACTTATTTTTAATGAAGACATTTTATGCTAAAAATAGCCCAAGAGGGAACCTTATGTGAAGACATATGAAAAAAAAAAGAGATAAATAGCTAGTTTCTTGATGCAGCAAAAAGCACACACTGCCTCAGGAGACCTACTGATAAATACAAACCCCCAAAACCCCAAACAACATAGAAAAAAAAAAAAAAAAAAGAGTCCTAGTGTTAGGTTACAAATCACTGGTAATTACAGCTGCAAATCTTTATGTATATATTATTAGTATTCCCTGAGTTCATATACAAATTAAGGCCTACTCTGTAATTCACCTCTATGTAAAATCTAAAAGCATTTGGTGATAAACAGCAAATGTTTTCCATTAGTGAAACTCTTGCTTTCTGAAGTGGTTTGTATTAGTTGCTGTCAGAGACATGACAATGCCTAGCACTATGCTGAACAAGCAAGGACAGTAAATTCAGTTTTCGTAATTGGTATTTGAGCAAGCAGAACACAGGATTAGTATGGCTGCACACACACAATGTGTGTTGTACTTCTCCGCATCAGTGTAACTGCTCTGGGTAGCCCATAGTCTAGTTTGGGAAACAACAGCAGGATATTCCAGTCTGCTTTTGTTATGGTAGCCATTATCTCAGATTTATTTATTTATTTTTTTAAAACAAAACACCATGTTACTTGTTTATGTTAGGCTCTCAGGTGAATGACCATATTTTTATAAGTTTTTTCATTTTGTGATTCATCTGGTTATTCTTTTTCCATACCTATCGTAGCCTTTCTCAGAGTTGCCTGTTCTATGCAATACATTGTATTGCTTTCTCTGGTATACTAATAATACCAAGACAACATATTACTTCATATTGGCCTTCATGACATTATTTATTGAACCTCTCTCTTGTTATACTTGCTGAAAAAACACATTAATATGCAGGCTACATGGAGTCTTCTGCTGACTGCATCAACACCACAGGCATATGTAAGCTATTCAAATAATTCAATCACGTCTATTGAACATAAAATTATTCCGTTGCGTTAGACATCAGAAATTTTTACCTGTAAGTGAACGTCTCGAAATTTTCTTCTTACTGAAACTGTATCGGTATCACTTTCTTCACCTACAATTTGAAAATAAATACTAAATAAAACCTAGTTGAACTCAAAACCAAACCAGAAATGTTTTTAAACACACCCTGTATGACTCATTTGCTAACAGGTTTCATTTTAGAAAACTCTTTTCTACACTAAAACTGTTTATCTGTATTACCTTTCCATTTCAAGTCAAATTTAAAAGCATGGCTTACAGAGTCCTAAGTGGCATGAGTGGAACAAAGAGTGGAGATAACTTGTTTGCAACCAGTTCTTCAAGATTTACGCTAACAATTTCAGATGGGAAATATTTTCTAAGTACTGAACGGCAAGATTCACTATTAATTAAGGTATCATTCCCACTTATTTCCTACTACATTCCTAAATTTCCCAACAAAGACAGTGAGGACCTTCTACTATGCTTCCTTTTCCTAGTTGCTTCTTGTCAAGAGTGCCTTAGAACTGCCAAGGCAAGAAATAAGACAGACTTAATAATATTAAAAAGCAAGTCCAAATCTTCCAACTTAATTTTTAGGTATTCTATGTGGTATGTTTGTGAATGAAACACAATAAAGCATTTCTTTGCTAGGTGTATCAGGCCTTCCAATTCATCACTAGCTAAAGCCTTAGTCTTTCATGATCAGAAAACATGTAGCTGCATTCTAAGTTCTCATTTCTGAAATTCCCTGGCTGTTATATCGTTGTCCCATGATCGTGTTCATCACAGGGAGGGAAAGGGGAAAGGAGAATACCCCTGAAAATGGAAAAAAAGAGTGAAAGATCTGGTTATGATACCTACGACATCGCTGCCTCTTGACACTATCCCTAAATTATCAAAAAGCGAATGAAAATATATTCCAACTAATCCCATCTTCCGTTTTTGTCCCCTGTCACTGCAGTCGTCACCTAAAGCTTTGTGGACACCTGCTGCCATAGAGCTAAAATAAAGACACATATGAAAGAAACTGTATCTTTGTGGGAAACAACACAATTTCACATCATCTGGTGAAAATGTTGAGCAAACGGAGGGTCGTCTTTGACAGTTTACCTGACCCCAGCAGAATTGTTTTATTAGAACTGAAACCCATACTTGTCAGATTATCAAAGTTTCTTCCCACATGACTAAAAGAAAAAAAAGTTATCACTTTATCCACAGGAAACCAGTTACCAAGCATCAATAGTGGAGGAAGCAGTGAAAATGTTAATGTTATCATCTGGAAAAGTTTCAGCCTCCAATTGCTGCTCTAACAGCTGATACTCGCTTTCTGCCATTCAGTATTCTTTATCCAGTAGAACTGGGCACAAATCTGGCACACTGCTCCCTAAACGGTCAGAAATTACTAGACTGCTATAGAAATGAGAGGTTCTTGTATAAAGGTAACTCAAGTGTCCAAGAATGGTTGACTCCATCATGTCAATTACAAGTTCTTAGAAATAGGTTGTATCATACAACAAGTTGATCTGCATACAAACTGAATATCCTTCTAGGTGTGAAACATCACAAAAGTGTAATTTTAAATATGTTTTCAATGTATTGTCAATCATACTTCAAATCACTAGAACGTTATTAGCAGAGGATCACGGCACAGCACAAAACAGAAAAAAAAATCAAGTATCTGCTCCAGGGATCCCTGAAGTGTTTTTAAGGGCCAAACGGGAAATTCAGGAACACCTTTGATGCTCAAGTGCAGGAGAGAGAGGAAAAATGAAAACTTCCACCTTTCTCTCTGAAAAATTTGACCAATAATACAGGAAGTTATTTCACTGGAAATGCACTCAATACAATGTCATCTAAAGGATATATCACTACCTAAAAGAGATATCTTACAGAAGAATTGAACATATTAGTAGGGAGGTAACTGTAATTATTAAGTTTTGACTTTGATACAATCTTCTGAACTTGAATACACTTAGATAAATATACAACGCAGATTGAACTTTCCCCTTTCTCTCCAAATTAATTATTCTGTGATACTACCCTAATAGATACAGGGAATTGTTCAGATATCACTATAATTTGCTGTGCTACTTCCTGTGAAACCAAAGGAGGTAGACCTAATAATTTTCCCAATTAAGGGAAGACCAATACTTTCATGTACAGGTGAGAGCTGTTTGGTTTATTTGTACCTGCTGTTGATAGGCTTCGCATACTTTCAGAACAAAAGTACTGTATAAAACCTGGAAGAAACACTGCCTTCGCTAAGAAGTGTCTCTGAATGAATACTAAAGATGGAAAAAACCTGCTAAAACTAAAATTTTAGCTAAAGCAGCTAGAAATACTCTTTTTTCTTAAGAGTTGGCATGTCCTATTGCTAACCTTTTGTATATTAAAAAAACCCAAACACACACACACAAAAATAAATCCTCTCCAGTCTCTTCATAGAAGATTTACAAGAGGAGGAGGAGGAGGAGGAGGAGTGGATAATCATATTATCGCACACTGCTATGAAGCTACCAGAGTCTGAACTGCATCACTCATTTATCCCATGAGTGCAAAAGACACAAAGGACACTTAAAGAAGCTAAGCTACAGACGCCTCTGAAATTCGTTTCCTGTATTTCACTACACGGGTTGAGAAAACACAAGGTTACATTTTCTAACTTTGCAGAAATTATTTTATCATTCAAATACATATTTGAAATTACACTCTCAAATGACAGGAGGACAAATTTCAGATGATTGCTATTTTCTGTTTTCCCTCAAGAAGGAAGCAATCATCTGCCTTGGTGACAGCTATGCGTGTGAAGCACCTAATATATACCAGAGTATGAGTATATCAGATCATGAGTAATACAAGTTTCAAAAAGCAAAAAAAAATATCTAAAAAGTAAATGAAAACACCCACCTGTATCAGATGTATTCACACCAGAGGTCTCAGGAGATTCCTTAAAAGAACATTAAAGGAATTTTAAGACCTGGTAGCATAAGCTATATTAACCAGTCTGTTGTATTCAGCACTGGTGAGGCCCCACCTTGAATACTGTGCTCAGTTTTGGGCCCCTCACTACAAGAAAAACATTGAGGTGCTGGAGAGAGTGCAGAGGAGGGTGACGAAGCTGGCGAGGGGTCTGGAGCACAAGTCTGATGAGGAGCGGCTGAGGGAACTGGGGCTGTTTAGCCTGGAGAAAAGGAGGCTGAGGGGAGACCTTATCGCTCTCTACAACCCTGAAAGGAGGCTGTTGCATGGAGTGTGTTGGTCTCTTCTCCCAGGTAACAAGTGATAGGACAAGAGGAAATGGCCTCAAGTTGTCCCAGGGGAGGTTTAGGTTGGATATTAGGAAAAAATTCTTCACAGAAAGGGTTGTCAGGCTGCCCAGGGAAGTGGTGGAGTCACCATTCCCGGAAGCATTCAAAAGATGTGTAGATGAACTTCTTAAGGACATGGTTTAGTGACAGAGTTAGGTTAATGGTTGGACACAATGATCTCGAGGGCCTTTTCCAACCAAAATGATTCTATGATTCTGTGTACCTAGCAAGTAAAGACACATGTTTCCTAAAATAATGCAACTACATGCGGGGAACTACAAAACAATTGTTTAATAAGGTATCTAAAAATTTGAAGAGCTGCAGTGGAACTGCAGCAAAATACTTTAAGACCTCATTTTTATTTTTTATTTTTTTTTCAGAAGTTCTTACTTAAGGAGAACAAAATGATTCAATTTAGCAATGAGCAGGCCTTTAAAAATCTGTAGGTATAGTACAGGATCACCTGTTCATGATTATTTTCTCAACTTTTGAGTACATAAATACTTTTCCTAAAGAGGGTTTGTAACAGTAGACGGAATGCGGTGCCCATACCTGATGTCCCGTTGAATGTCTATCCTCAAAATCACTGTTATGTTGCTTTGACATTTCTTAGCATGCACAGGAGGAACAAAATAATTCTATTTCAATTTGATAAGTCACAGACCAATATTATACCCGAACTCATTAATTCATCATTTGTATATACTCTTACTTGGAAAAATATTTAACATTGACATTTTGCAAATGGAGAACTTACATAGGACTGATACAAAGAGCAGATAAGTGACAGAACAATGTTCTAGTCAAATACAGCATGATTGAATGCATGTGACTTAAATAATAAAAATAGTACATGTGCTTAAGCAGCTATGTTTACACGACTCAAGACTGTCACTAAACAAAGGGTTCACTAATAAGTATTTGGATCTCATAAAGATATTTTAAATGTTCACCATTAATAGAATAGAACTTCATGTATCCTAAATGAAAATACATATCAGGCCCACTTAAGAATATAGAAGAACAGGTAAAATGTGCACCGTAGCGTTAATAATCCATAGCCAGAGCGATTTTTTTTTTTTTTTAAAGGGTTACACCAACCATAATCAGCCATTTCAAATGCTCACTCCATTTACTTTTGCATTTCAAATAAAAAAAGACAATACAATATATGATTTTCTTAAATTGAACAAAATTATGAGATTCCATCTTTTATAGCATATATAAATATACAGGTATAAATACTAATCTGTAAAAGCAGGTTTTTCCTCATAACAAAAGCTGTTAACACCTTCAATATCCAGTTAAATATATCTTCCCTAGCATAACTTAAAACATAACTAAATGATAAAGACTTTGCTCAAATTATATCCAAAGTTGGAAAAAATAAGACAGACATCAGGTTTTTTTGCTTTTCTACCTTATTTGTGATGCAGTACATTTAAAATTAATTAGATCAAGTCTTCATAGCATTAAATAAACTCCAAGTCAATTCCTTCAATAAGAACTTCTAAGGTATTCAGACCTTAGGTCAACACACAAAGATTCACAAAAACTTACTTCTGAAAGACTTCCAACACTGTATCTTTTAAAAAACCTAACTGCTGAATGCTTAATTTCCGAGTTTTACCACAGATTGTAACCAGTCATTTTTTGTAGTTTTCAGACCCTTCGGCATATATTTTCTAAAAGCTGGAGGCAAAGGTCTGGACCATCAGAATCTTTTTATATCAGACCCTTCCCAGCTCAACGTTTTAATTATACGCTGATTCAAAGTATACCTGAAGCCTGTGTGGAAAACCTTTTTGGTAGGATTATAGAGAGACAGAGACACTAGATTGTGTTTTGTCCTCAGATGTTCAGCTAAGGGTTTCTTAGATGAATGTCATGAAATAAGCAACACCAAAAAAAAGAAAAAAAAAGACTGCAAAGCCTTAAGAAAATAAAGCCCAAAATATCTGTGCTGTACTACACATCAGCTTTCCCCCCCAATCATTTATTCCAGTAAAAACTTGTATTTTATTGGAACATACAGGACCTTTTCAGAACAATGAGAAAATCTTCATATGGCATACATCACCCTAAGTAGTATCAGAATTACACTTAGGTGTGCAGTCTTGATTTGACTTTCGTCGTGATACTTAGTCTCTAATGAACCTTTTCCTGCAGGCAGCCTGATTCATTCAGTATACAGAATAATCTGCTAAATTTTTGATAGTTCATCATGCAACTTAATGAGATTCTTTTAACACTCATTTTTTGATATGCCTGCTTATCTAATTATTTCAAAAAGTTAGCAACTTCCAAATCTCTCCACCTGAACATCCATGTAACTTCGGGCTGGAATTTTCAGATTCAATGAACATCTGCCGAAACTGACATATACAACAACAAGCTATCTGTTTAACTGATCAGGTGAGATTATTTTAAACAACTTGTGGTGACAGCAATATCAATTATAATGTATTTACTGAAGCTTTTAATTATGAACATTATTGGTTTTGTGTGGTTCCCCCCACAAAAAACAGTGAGTATCCTAGAGAGTTTGGCATAAAAGCAGGATGTCTTCTATTAAGTCAAGACTCTTTGGATAAGATAATCTATGGCACTTATTTTCTTAAACACTTTACCTGCATTCCTTTCACTTCCTCTGTTACACTGCAATTAGAAACAGGAAAAGAAGAAACATCAGAAGAATATTAGAATAGTAATTAATGGATGCCTTTGTTTACTTTGGTACATCTCACAACTAGGCACTTCCTAAATAATAATTCCGTTTCCATCAGGTTTCCCACGGCCTGATCAGAAAAGCCACAAATGCTATACATGTTAAAAGTTACCTGATCACTTACTTCTTGTCACACTATTGCTGTTAAAATCGCTACAACGATGTAAGCTTTAGCTACCTTGGCCCAGGCTAAGACAGATAATTCCTCTTACAGTCCTTATTGTATTTAGTCTGTAAAGTTGTGCAGCAAGGATTAGTAGATGATGCACAAGGTATTACCCAGGAGTGGAAAAGGAAAGGGAAATACAGCCCCTTTGCTCTCTCCATTAGATACTCTCTTGTTTCCCAAGACTGAATTTTACCCCTTGTCCCCTCACTCTGTGGGGTTCAAAACAGCTTCTGTGTTAACTACCAAGGCACACCACATAACTTAGCTTTTTAGGCAGATATTAGGAATGTAGCAACAAGGTGACTTTTGGCAGTTATGGCAGAAACACTGAGATTTAGAATAAATTCACTGTTGAGTTCTTACGAGGGAGTTCAGGAAATAGTAAAAGAAGTAACTGCTTGTTTAATGTAAGTACTCAGAATAAAAAAATACAGATCACACAACAGTAATGGCTTTAGTCTGGCAAAGACAGCAAGTGCTGAGACTGCAAAGATACTTTAATTACTGTAGCATTATTTTGCAGGAAAAAAGAAAAAAAATCTAATGATGAAACCAGTAAGCCCTCTGGAATTGAAGAGCTGATTACCCCTGAACCAAGATAAATTGATTCAATGCTTGTTAACTTCAATGACAATATTCTAATGAGATCCAAAAGTACACATTCCCATCAGCCAGGATGTAAAAAAAAAAAACATATTTATTTTTTCCAGGTTTACTAGTGGTGCTTACCACTGGTAAATGGTCATCTATTTTAGTCTGTCTCATCTGACAGTCTTAACCAATTTATCCTAAACCCCTATTTTAAGGCAGATGTTGAATTAATTGATTAATACCTCTTGCAAATATGATATGGCACAGCGAGATTTGAATTTATTCCTATGGATATTATATATGCAGGAAAAAGAAACATTACTACAAACTGCATAATAGGACTACATTAATAGCTACCTCAAGTACTTCCTCCTGCCATTTTCTTAAAATTTTATTGAATTGTCCTGGTTTTGTTTAAAACAAGTTTCTCTTTCAGTGAATTTTGCCTGTCAGCTAAAGCCTTCATATTAACTGCATTTTCCTGGAGAACCAGACACATGTTTTGGTAAACTTAGCAATGGAATGCAAACTTATTGATAAGATGGATGGACATCTCACGAGAGGGGCAACGAGAAACCGGTGACCAAGAAACTGACCAACTGTGTATAACATTCCATTCACGTGAATACTTCATATAAAAGTGAGAGATCACGAGGATCTCGTCCCTTTTGCCTTTGCTTTTTTCCCTACTGCTTACGGCCGACATTAGGAGAGGACCTTGCTAGTCGTCCCTGCGAACTGAGGCCTAGTGACAGACTGAATCCAGCTCCAGTTGGCTGCAGAGTGTAATTCAGGACTTCGGTTGCCGGCTCTGCAGTTGCTGAGACTTTCAAGATTGGTTTTGTATATTTTGTATTATTTTCTCTATTCTTATTAGTAGCATTAGTAAAACATTGTTAATTTTTCCAACTCTCTTCTCTCTGTCCTTCTTTCCCTCCCGATTACCTGTCCTGAGTGTGAAGGGGGGAGTGGGAGGGGCAAAAAGGGGGAAGTGGCAGGGGGAGAGGAGGTTAACAATACATCTGCCAGGGTTTTATTGTCACCCCGCAATCTTAACCCTCGACAGATAATTGGCGCCCAACGTGGAGCAAGAGAAAGGGGTAAATTTGAAGATTTTTGTCTTTTCTACTGCTCTGACGTACCTTTCAATTTTCTTGGCACGGTGCCAACTCATAGAGTTGTGATACTCGCGGATCTGTTTGCTTTGGATATTATTTAGTTGTATTAAGGCAAAGTGAATTACACTGATTTAAAGATGTTATGGCATAAGTTGTATCAGTTATTTTCTACATTGTGCTCACTGATTCCATATCTGTGTTGGGCCTTCTTTTTAAATCGAAGTATTCATCATATAACAAGGAACTGGACAATGGTCATGATGATACTGTTTGCTTTGTCACTGGTCTATTTCATTATACTGCATCCGCTAATGTATTTCTACTAATTTCTGCTTTACCTTGAAAAGCCTCTGGGAGAGATTAAAGAGCAGTATGGCTCTGTGTTTGCTAATTGGTCAAGCGAATCTTTAGAAAGGCTGACTAACAATACTTTCGTTTTTTCGCTGGGACAGTTCGCAAATGTTTTAGAGAGCTTTGAATATCCTTGGAGTTTTGATAGAACTGTGATGGTGTTATCTGGTTTGCTGAATGTGCGTCAGTTTCTGTTACTGTTAAGAGAAATGGGGTTCAACAGGAGGTTTGCGTCTCTTTGTTGTCCTGAGATTTGTGGTGCGTCTTCGGAAGCTTTAGCAAAAAGCACTCCTAGCCGCTCGAGAAAGAGCAAAACACAGAAAGCTGCCGCTACAGCCACTGCCCCCCCAACGGCGGCTTCGCAGGCTGAAGCTACAGCTCCTCCGCAGCGTTCCTCTGCCAAGGTCGCTGCAGATAACATTACTTCTCCAGCCTCAAAGGCTAAGAAGGCAGCCCCCTCTTCTTCACACATTGTTCACTGTTGCTGCTGTAACCACAGCAATCACTGTGACAGTCATTCAGACTCTGGAAATGAATCAAATTATGGTGAACCCATATCAGCATCAGTTGCCGTTTGTAAGGAAGTCACTAGAAAGACTACCCGTGCAACAGGTGATGGCACAGGGCCAACATCAACCCAAGGGGCATCATCAGCACAGGGAGGAGATGAAGTGACCACCACTCGGTCCTTTTCTCCAGGTGAGCTGAGAGATCTGCGAGAAGACTTTAGTCGTCATGAAGGCGAGAATGTTTTAACCTGGCTGCTCCGATGCTGGGACAATGGGGCAGAAACAATTGAATTGGAAGGTGGTGAAGCCAGGCAGCTGGGATCTCTATCAAAAGATTCCAACATTGATAGGGCAATTTCAAGAGAGTCTAAAGCCACTACCCTCTGGACCCGACTCCTGGCAGCTATGAAAGTAAGATTTCCCTTCAAGGAAGACTGTATATCCAAGTTAGGGAAATGGAATACTATGGAGATAGGTATCCAGTTCCTGAGAGAATTAGCTGTGCGAGAGATCATCTATTTTGGACCAAACAGCCAAGAGGGGACAGACCCTGATAGAATCAATTGTACACGACCTCTGTGGCACAGATTTGTACAAAGTGCACCACCTGCATATGCTAAGTCATTGGCAGGAATGGTCTGGACAGCTGGAGGTGTACAAAATATTACTGAAGTGATTGAGCAGCTCCGGAACTTTGAGGACAGCCTTGCTGGTTCTCTACGGGCTTGTGTCTCTGCTGTAGAGAAACTGTGTGAAAAATCTGATGACCGGTTTGAAAAGCTGTTGCAAGAAATCAAAGAACTCAGAGAAGACACATACCATTCACAACCTGTACAAACCTATGTTTCATCTATTAGGAGAAGGCATTTCAAATTGAGAGAGAGAGGACAGAGGCAGCCCACAAAAAGAGGTTCACTGTGGTTCTTCCTACATGAGCAGGGAGAAATCATGAATAAGTGGCATGGAAGACCTACCTCAGAACTTCAAGAACGAGTACATGAAATAAAAGGAAAATCTCCTAGGAAGGTGGCTGCTCCAGTTTACAAAAGGGGCAGAAAAGATTCTGATGCTCTTGAAGGAACCTCTAATTCACACCCAGAGACTCTGCAAAACAGAAATTAGAGCTGCCCTGCCTCCAACCAGGTGGAGGAAAGGCATAAGAGAGTTTATTGGACTGTACAAATACAATGGCCTGGTACAACACACCCCCATGAGTACAAAGCTTTGGTGGACACTGGTGCTCAGTGCACAATAATTCCTTCTATTTATCAAGGAACGCAATCCATTAATGTTGTTGGAGTGACTTGGGGATCCCAGGAACTGACTGTTGTAGAGGCTGAAATGAGCCTAACTGGAAAAAACTGGCAAAAGCATCCCGTTGTGACTGGTCCAGATGCTCCATGCATCCTTGGCATAGACTACCTCAGGAGAGGGTATTTTAAGGACCCAAAAGGGTATAGGTGGGCATTTGGTATAGCAGCTGTGGACACTGAGCAAACTGAACAGCTGTCTGATTTGCCTGGTCTTTCAGATGACCCTTCTGTTGTAGGACTGCTGATGGTTGACGATCAGCAGGTGCCAATTGCTACCACGACAGTGCATCTCCGGCAATATCGCACCAATCAAGACTCTTTGATTCCTATCCAGAAGTTGATCCGTCAATTGGAAAGCCAGGGTGTGATCAGTAAGACTCGCTCACCTTTTAACAGCCCAATCTGGCCAGTGCATAAGTCTAGTGACGAGTGGAGACTAACTGTAGACTATCATGGCCTGAATGAAGTTACACCACCACTGAGTGCTGCTGTGCCTGACATGTTTGAATTGCAATTTGAACCGGAGTCAAAGGCAGCTAAGTGGTATGCCACAACTGACATTGCTAATGCATTTTTCTCTATTCCTGTAGCAGCAGAGTGCAGGCCGCAGTTTGCTTTCACCTGGAGAGGCATTCAGTACACGTGGAATCGCTTGCCCCAGGGGTGGAAACACAGTCCTACCATCTGCCATGGACTGATCCAGACCACGCTGGAACAAGGTAAAGCTCCAGAACACTTGCAATATATTGATGACATCATCGTATGGGGCGACACAGCGAAAGAAGTCTTTGAGAAAGGTGAGAGAATAATTCAGATTCTTTTGGATGCTGGTTTTGCCATAAAACGAAGCAAGGTCAAGGGACCTGCACGAGAGATCCAGTTTTTAGGAATAAAATGGCAAGATGGCTGTCGTCAGATCCCAATGGATGTGATCAACAAAATTGCAGCAATGTCTCCACCTACTAATAAAAAGGAGACACAGACTTTCTTGGGCCTTGTAGGTTTTTGGAGAATGCATATTCCTAACTACAGCCAGATTGTGAGCCCTCTCTATCGAGTGACTCGTAAAAAGAACCAGTTTGAGTGGGGCCCAGAACAACGACAAGCCTTTGAACAAATTAAGCGTGAGATAACTCATGTGGTGGCCCTTGGACCAGTTTGGACTGGACTAGATGTTAAAAATGTGCTCTACACCACAGCCGGAGATAATGGACTTACCTGGAGCCTCTGGCAGAAAGCACCAGGAGAAACCCGAGGTCGACCCTTAGGTTTCTGGAGTCAAGGATACAAAGGATCTGAGGCCAGCTATACTCCAACTGAAAAAGCGATACTAGCAGCATACGAAGGAGTTCGAGCTGCTTCAGAAGGGACCGGTACTGAAGCACAGCTCCTCCTGGCACCTTGTCTGCCGGTGCTGAGCTGGATGTTCAAAGGGACGGTTCCCTCTCCACATCATGCAACCGAAGTTACGTGGAGTAAATGGATTGCATTGATCACGCAACGAGCTCGAATTGGAAATCCCAATCGCCCAGGGATCTTAGAAGTGATTACAGACTGGCCAGAAAGTAAAGACTTTGGGATGTCTCCAGATGAGGAGGAAGTAAAACGTGCTGAAGAAGCACCACCGTATAATACGCTTTCAGAGGCTGATAAGCAGTATGCACTGTTCACAGATGGATCCTGTCGTCTTGTAGGAAAACATCGAAGGTGGAAAGCTGCTGTGTGGAGTCCCACACAACAAGTTACAGAAGCCACTGAAGGACAAGGTGAATCTAGTCAATTTGCAGAAGTGAAAGCCATCCAGCTGGCTTTGGACATTGCTGAATGAGAGAAGTGGCCAATACTTTATACTGATTCATGGATGGTAGCAAATGCCTTGTGGTGGCTACAGCAATGGAAGAAAATCAACTGGCAGTGCAGAGGTAAACCCATTTTGGGCTGCCACACTGTGGCAAGACATTGCTGCTCGGCTAGAGAGCCTGCCTGTGAAAGTTCGCCATGTAGATGCTCATGTGCCTGAAAGTCGAGCCACTGAGGAATGTCTAAACAACCAACAAGCAGATCAAGCTGCTAAGATTAAAGTAGCTGAGGTGGACTTGGACTGGCAACATAAAGGTGAACTTTTCCTAGCTCGGTGGGCCCATGATGCTTCAGGGCATCAAGGTAGAGATTCAACATGTAAATGGGCTCACGATCGAGGGGTGGATTTAACTATGGACACTCTTTCACAGGTTATTCATGAATGTGAGACTTGAGCCAAAATCAAACAAGCGAAACGGTTAAAGCCTGTATGGTATGGGGGGCGATGGTTAAAGTATAAGTATGGAGAAGCTTGGCAGATTGATTATATTACACTTCCACAAACACGTCAAGGTAAGCGTTATGTACTTACAATGGTGGAAGCAACCACTGGATGGTTGGAAACATATGCCGTACCTCATGCTACAGCCCGAAATACTATCTTGGGCCTTGAAAAGCAAGTCCTTTGGCGACATGGTACGCCAGAAAGAATTGAATCAGACAATGGAACTCATTTCAAAAACAGTATTATAGACAATTGGGCCAAAGAACATGGTATTGAGTGGGTATATCATATTCCATATCATGCACCAGCCTCTGGGAAAATTGAAAGGTACAATGGTTTGCTAAAAACTACACTAAAGGCACTTGGTGGTGGAACCTTTAAAAACTGGGATTCACGTTTAGCAAAAGCCACTTGGTTGGTCAACACCAGGGGATCAACCAATCGAGCCAGGCCTGCCCAATCAGAAATTCTACGGACTGTAGAAGGAGATAAAGTCCCTGTAGTACACATGAAAAATATGTTAGGAAAGGCAGTCTGGGTTACTCCTGCTTCAGGCAAAAGCAAGCCCGTTCGCGGGATTGTTTTTGCCCAGGGACCTGGCAGCACCTGGTGGGTGATGCTTAAGGATGGAGAAGTTCGGTGTGTACCTCAAGGGGATTTGAGTTTACGTGAAAATATGCAATACTGAACTGCAGGATGTGAATTGCCATACTAACAGTGTTTAATAAGTGTATTTCAGATCAAGACAGTGATGATGAAACCAAAGCTAGCTTCTTTGAGTGGTGCCTGACAACTTCTTCGAAGTTGATGTCTTTAACCCACAAACAGTGGTCATGAGATGCACTTGTACCATTTTTCCTGCCCTGGGAGACTGTTGTGACAAAATGAACTTAATGAACTTTTTAAAGGATGGTCCACTGATTAATTACTCCTGTGTATATATGTACATATGTATATATATATATAGTAGTAGTGATTAATTAGATTGTATTGATAGATTGTATTTATAAGGTTTAAGTATTCAGTGAATAGCATATTATAAGAGGTGGAATGTCCTGGTTTTGTTAAAAACAAGTTTCTCTTTCAGTGAACTTTTCCTGTCAGCTAAAGCCTTCATATTAACTGCATTTTCCTGGAGAACCAGACACATGTTTTGGTAAACCTAGCAATGGAATGCAAACTTATTGATAAGCATGGATGGACATCTCGCGAGAGGGGCAACGAGAAACCGGTGACCAAGAACCTGACCAACTGTGTATAACATTCCATTCACATGCATACTTCATATAAAAGTGGGAGATCACTAGGATCTCGTCCCTTTTGCCTTCTGCTTTTTCCCTTCTGCTTACGGCCGACATTAGGAGAGGACCTTGCTAGTTGTCCCTGCGAACTGAGGCCTAGTGACAGACTGAATCCAGCTCCGGTTGGCTGCACAGCCTAATCCAGGACTTTGGTTGCCGGCTCTGCAGTTGCTGAGACTGTCAGAATTGGTTTTGTATATTTTGTATTATTTTCTCTATTCTTATTAGTAGCATTAGTAAAACATTGTTAATTTTTCCAACTCTCTTCTCTCTGTCCTTCTTTCCCTCCCGATTACCTGTCCTGAGTGGGAAGGGGAGAGTGGGAGGGGCAAAAAGGGGGAAGTGGGGGGGGGAAAGGGGGTTAACAATACATCTGCCAGGGTTTTATTGTCACCCCGCAATCTTAACCCTCGACATAAATGCATGCTGACTACATGGTATCTGACGTTAGTTAAAGCCACAGTTAAGGCTTGACAGGACTGAGATCCATATTAATTCCATACTGAATAGAGGTTAGTAAACCAAAAGTATAAGCCAGCCTTTACAAATCAATGGTTGTGAATTACAGTGCTGCTGTATGCCACCCTCTCCTTCTCTTGATGGACAACGTATACAAAATGCTATGAAATGCAATTTTCCCAGTCTGTAAAAGCCTTTAAATGGTAAATCATATTTGGTGCAATGATTAGATAAGGCTTGGTACTGTGGTAGTACATCACGTGTAGGTGTGGTAAGTTCTACTTTACAAGAATTGATAAAGTAACTTACGAAACGTAATCATCACTTCAGTGATAATAACAACTGGTAGAACATTTCATTTCCCTGTAAAGCCACCAATACAGTGCACACACAGGATGAGATTAATTACTTTCCTTTGTCATTCCCTAGCTTAGGAGTCACTCAGTTTACAACCATCTTCTAATTTCTTAATATGTAATTTTAAACTAGAAATAGAAGTAGCCTCAGACATTTTGTATTTGAGGTACTCACTAACCTGGAAAAGTAAGGGTGTGTTCCTGTTATTTCAATTTCATTGGGAGAAGATCAGTCTTTCAGCCAGTCTACCCAGTTGTTACTTTTGGCTGTTTGGAATTCCTGCAACACTTCACTAGACTGACAGGAGCCCTCAATTGCAAATAATTTCTTACACCACCCCTGCGAGAAAATGAGAGGGGCATTCAGCAGTTGCACATGAAAACTATCCTATAGCAGTAGTAACTGGTATATTTGATAGGGTATAACCAAAAATTTCAAACTCCATGACCTTAGGAATCACAAAGTCAATGAACGTTAGCTAATGCTTTTGCCCAGAGTATGCATTTATGCAGACTGCAAAGCAAGATAGTGCATCAAACTGTAAACAAGCAAAAGAAATGAAACAAGGAAAAACTATAATGTTAAAATGTTGATGTTAAGGAAACAGCAGCTGTCATTTGTCTTGTGTGACCTGAGAATGGCCTGTCTTTTCTGAGTGCTGCTCTGTACTTCTTTTTGGAAACTACCAGTTACCCCATTGACTGGCAAAGCTCACCCAGCTGCACAGAGTGAGTTTGAAACCTGTGGTTCTTCTCAAGGTGAATATGGTGACAAAATCATTAGCCATTCTCAGTACACATCTATCTTAATTAAAACCTACCCCCCCTGTGATGATGATATAGGCAGCCCAGCTTCTCCAGACACTCACAGCTGGCATCTGCATCAATCTTGTTGACAAAGACACTTCTTGAGAGCAAGTGCTAGACTGTTTTTTTCTCTCCCTGGCGGGGCTTTGAAGCAAAAGCATTCCTGTGGGCTCTGGCAGCCCTCAGGATCAGCGGCTCAGCTCTGCCCCTTCACCGCTCATATTTGCTAAGGGTTATAATGTAACATGAGCTAACATTAGGCTTTCTTTTTCCTTTTCTGATGCCTATTAAACTAGCAAGAAGCATTCCGATAATCAGGCCAACTTACAATATACCTTCATGACTTCAAAGCACCTCCCCAACAACAAGTTGCAGCTTCATGTTGGTTTAGAACAAGACTTTGGGGAGTCACACTTGAGAGTTTTTTTTTCACGTGCCACTTGTTTTCGCTGACACACTTGATGAACAGCTGATGAATTCAGAAGAATGACACCAATAGAAAATGGTGACCATAATGCATTTATCTCAAACAGCTGTGTATCAAATGATGCTTAAGTAGTTAAAGGAAATTTATGTTAATCAACTTACAAAAAATGAGATAGAATCTTATGACTAGTCCCAAACACATGTGGAGTTACTGTAGGTAAATGTTTTTTGATATGATGTGCCAGAGTGTTTACATTAAGCAGTAAAGATATTTGCTTCTTAATTACACAGGTTTCTGCTACATGATTTTAGATCAAAGTGTGGAAAATTACCATGTCAGCTACTTTAAAATTTAGCTTAACAAAAAATGTCTAGGAATTTCCTTACATACATAATTTTTTTTAATACAACACAACACTCCTCCTGAATAGGTAATTCACTTCATATAATTACAGTTAGACAGACAAATTAGAGAAGTTTAAATTGAAATATTCTCTTTAAAATGCCTTTATAAAAAAGAGTCTGTGTAGATAGATAGTTTGCATTTTTTCAAAGCCCATGACTTCGTTAGTTTAAAAACCCAGTTTAAACTAGCAATATGCGTTAGATCTTGACTACATACTCAGAATCACAAATCAAATGTAGAGGTTCCACCTTAAAAAGCTCTAAGTAATTTAAAGCTGTGCCAAATTCTGCTAATTGGGTTGAACCTTCAGTAATTTTTACAGAATGATGCCAGTCATTATCTTCACACCAAACCACTACAGCTTTATGAGACTTCCCAGAACCATCAACAAAAACTTTGCAAGTATGTAGGATCAGACCAAATACAAGTATGGCCTATGACCTTGTGGCAGATTGCAACCCCCCTCCCTCGTTCAGTATGGCACATCTCCCTCTTCCTCTGCTACTTGAGGCTAACAGCTTCTTTTGTTTGGCCCAGAGCACCCTGGCTCCTGGGACATTAGAAGAAGGGAGCGCCAAGGCACACTGAGCCGCGCCCAGTGTGGGGGATGTTTGGAGGCTTCAGGGGCACCCACAGCCAGTGTGGGGGGTGCAGAGAAGCTTCTAGAGTGCCTACAGTCAGATCTGATCAGATAAAAATGGGCCTCTCGTCGAGACCCAGCCCCATTTTGTGTGGGGGTCTCTCGGAGTACGAGCTTAGCCACTGCCGCCAGGAGAGCCCCCTCCCTGGGATGGAGACTCTGCTTGCCTTGTCGCCAAGTGTGTAAGTAAACTTCTCGCAGGATTGCGAGTATATTTATACTTTTCGTGCACATATGCACGTATAACTTTCCGCGCTCCATATGAGCGCGTGTAAAATTAATCCTCGCAGAATCGCGGGTGTATTTTCTTTCCGTGCACATTTGCACAAGTACTTTATTTCCTCGCACAAACGCGAGTGGCCGCCGAGAGCCCCTCGCACAATCGCGAGTGTATTTTCCTCCCGTGCTTCCACATAAGCACGTGTAGGATTCCGTGCACATTTGCACGTGTAAAATAACTCTCGCAGGACTGCGAGCGTATTATAAATTTACTCCCGCGGAATCGCGAGTGCACACTTTCCGTACTCACTACGAGTACGTGTATCTCTTTAAAAATAATCCCGCACCGTGTTCAGGCAAGTGTGTATTCCTCCGGGACTCAGGGACGGCTCCGGCATTGTTTTGAGTGAAGCCACGTGCATGCACTCTGTGGACCGCCCCTCTCAATAATTTCCTCAACTGATATCCGAACCTGTATTTAAGTCACTTTTGGAGTGCTAAAACCCTGTTCCTCGCCGGTCTAATAAAAGTTGTTTTTGGACCTTGTTGTCCCTTAAATTGACCTGTGGGTTGCCTCCGTGACAGACCTGATGTTAAAGACTTGCAGGTTCTGCAGCAATTTACATTTATGCATGCCAAAAGCTGTGCTGTTAAAAAAAAAACAGCTAGTGCAATTTACAAAGACATAAATTACAAATAAAAAAAAAAAAATCAGAATTAAATTTCACAAATGTTACATATATGACAAAAGGATCATGTCCTATTAAGACTTAAATTCATTCCCTGCATTTTCTTGATCAGAGTGACAGTTGATATATAACAGTCGGTATATCAGTCTGCTAGCAATGTCATCATACTGTCCCACAACAGCCACAGGTTGTTTCATAGACAAATCTGCAAGTCCAATCGAATGCAGTCAGCCTGTAAGATTGTCATAAATTTATTCCTCAACATTTCTAACTCCATTTTGGCTGTCATATTTATTGGATATTGTTTCCCTTACCGGATTGAAGTCCTGTTTCAGATCTATCAGTGTAGTATTTGCTTTATCAAAACATTGGCTGTTAATACTAGTGGAAATGCAGCATTCGAAATTTCCTTGGAGATTTCTCACTTGCAGCAAGCAGATCTGCGCCATCCAAGCAGCATCTTGTAGGCCATGCAACTAAACAGAATTTTCAGAAAATGTTATTTGACCTTACAATTTACTTAACAAATCTTAACCTAAGAGAGGTATAGGACTTTCTGGCAACTATAAGAATTCATGTATTAAAACTTTGTTCCAAATTTGGCATTCCATTGGTCTCAAAAAACGGCCTTTCTTTCGTTCTCTCCTATGACCTCAAAAACTAGCATGGTGAATTTACTGAGAAGTCTCTTACAACTAATTACCACAGAATAAGTCTATTAACAAATTTTTGGTTTGGTTTTCCAGTTTCATTAGAACTACGGGTCTGCTAGGAATGCCTTTAAACTTCACCATCAGACTGCTCCATTCAGTATTACATCGCTGCAGTGGGGGGGGAGATGATTCACGCCATGTTGGGACCCCGCTGATTGAGGAACGTTCCTCTTTCTCACAGCAGATTCTGTTCTCAGCTTCTCAAAGCGGCCTTGAGATTCCGTTGAGCCAGACTAATTCAGCAACAAATCTTTATCCATCAAAACCCCTCCACAGGGTAGTGGCAGCTATTATTGGAAAGATTCACTGTGGGACTGAGGGTACTTTATATAATTGGTCCAAGTTCTTTGGGATGCAAGACATTATTTGATCTCTTTTTCTTCTTACTGTTTTTGTTTGTTTTTTTTTTTTTTTTTAATTATCATCCAGTTACTAGTAACAGTTTTCATAGGCTTGGTCTGTGCACAAAAATAAAGATGGGTGATTCTCGTCTGTAAATATGATCTCATTTGCAGTGCGAAATGTATGCCTCGTGTGTCTTTCCCCTGTTTTTCTCTGTGTTTTTCAAGCCAAATTATCAAACATTTTTCATATTGGAATTTTCATAGGTTAGTCTGTTTCTGTGAAGTTAATAAAGCAAATGTCTAAATTTAAAAGAGAAAAAAAAAAAAATAAATTTTCCACCACCTGGAAGTATCCTGAGAGAGAAGCTGGAAATCAACTCAGGAAATCGATGCTAGAAATTCTTCAATTACAGACAAATTTCAGCTGAAGGTTGCATGCTTTTAGGCATCCAGGTATCTCAACAAAATATAAATTGATACAAAACCGGGCATTTATTTAAGGCATATAGATTTTGTGTTGGGCAAGAGAGAGCCGGTCAAACTCATGATTATCATGTGATGCCGCTTGTGTTTTCACTTGAATGATGTCCAAGATAAATACAATTAATTCTTTACATAAGCCATGGCATTAGATGTAGGCTCAATTCAGCCTGATCTGCATGCCTGTGACCGAGCTTTATTATGCCATATGGATGGAAATGAGCTGTCTATAATTCTCCTGCTCCCTCATTAATGTCCCAGATGGAACAAAGGGTCGAGTCCGTGCTTAAATTTCTTGATGAACTACGACACTAATGCATGGTAATTTTCGTGAGGAGCAGCGTGAAAATTTTTGTTATATATTGTCATGGGATACACACAAAAATTCTGAGACAGACCACATTACCCTAATTCAGAAATCCAGAATTAAACTTAGAGATACCTGTAGCTGGTTAACTGGCCTTTGAGGCTGGGACTTCATCTTCTCGTAACAACATTCCTCTACAGTTTATCAAAGTAGAAAAATGTTTTAGTTATTAAGGCACACTACTGAGTCTTAAAAGATCAAATTAACAGATCCTCCCTGTTACAGAACCAACTTTGCCCAGTTTACTTTGGTAGAAGTTTGTTTTGGTTTGAATTCACACACAGATCTCTTTCTCTATTAACAGAAGGGCGAATAGCTAAGAAATTCAGACATGCATACTGTGAAAATGAAAAGCATTTTCTGTTCATATGGATGGAAAGTTTCTAATTATTCACTTAAGTGGGCATCATTTTAGACTGCTAGGGGTACATCTTGCAATTAGAGCGTAACTACATATTAATGTATTTTTCAGCACGGGCAAACTTATACTGGGCCACGAAAGAGGCTGTGAGTTGCAGCAGCTGGTGATTAAATTGTATTCCTGACTCTACTTCCAGTTTTCTGAAAAATCTGGTGTAAGTCATTTTTTCATCACGTATCTCATTTTAGCCATCAGTAAAACAGATTATTTCCTCACAGTTTTCAGACTTGTTCCAGCATATTTGTCAACATTGCTGATGATCTGTGGACAGCCACAACAGAGAACTGGTCTGTGTCTGTTTCTACCAGCTTGTGTGGGAGCATTGACTTTGGGCAGGGAGTAATATGTGTCTTAGATTGCTGTAACTGCATGGATCAAGCTGTTATTTCAACTGGTGCAGCTTTACATGAAGAACAGCTCTTGGTTTTGAGATATTTGGCTGAACAGGATCATTTGGACTGCAAAAAATCCAATTCAGTATGAGACCTGGTCTTAAAAAGAGTAGTGCAGTATGATGGTTTGCAGTTCTATCCCAAGCTGGTATTCTGTGTTGAGAAACACAGAAAGCGTTGGTCAGTCAGTTTTTAACTACACATTTATCACAGCCTCTGAACAGACACGTGTTCTCAAAGTGAAGCTTACCTAAAATATCTTGATTGAGATTGCCATAAACTGGGTCATCTTCTGTGTAGTAGCCATCATAGCTAGAAGGGCAACGGAAAAATACTTTTAATTCACAGAATATGCTTGATTTAGGACTTCACTATTAGACTTTAAACATTTTACACGCATGTGGCAGTAGCAAGCAGATTGCATGTGATCTGAAAAACAAGACCAAAAATATCGGGGTGGGGGGGGAAACAAGTGTGGGGACACAGCACAGAAATGGCTATGTGCATGTTCTGAAGAGAGATTTGTTATCTAGCCAAGAATAGAACTCTTCTTTCCTGGAACTTACTTAAGTATAAAGCTAATCTCAAGACCACTAAGCTACCGTTTGATGTAGTTCTAGAGGTATTATTGATCACTGAAACGAACCCACTTCATGTCCTCTGAGCCCGCTTTGCAATACAAACTAAAGCACTAAATGGGTCTCTTGGGGCAATGTTCTTAAAAACTCCAGTCTTGATTCAACTAAAATATTTACATTGACCCAACTAGAGAAGACCAAGGCAAAGTTCAGCTTTGAGTTTTGAATGGTTTTCTGTGTTTTATCAGCCCGTGTCGCTTGAAAATATTTTTAACCATGTTTGTAAAATGGGAATTGTTAGTGGGATGCACTGAGCAACCTTGTTCCTTTTGCATCCATGTACTGTGCCTTGTCAAGGGAATGAAATAATGGAATCTAACACCACTTTTACCGTGATATTTTTCAACTGAACAGGCAGCAGTAGACAGAGACTTCCCAACTTCAGGTAAATTTGTAATTGAGGATTGGATAGGGGAAACAGGTGAAGGCTTTTGTATTTTTGTTTCAAGGGCCTTTTATATTTTGGTTGACATGAGACCCTTTCCATCTCTGTTTTTTAGAGTTTGGCCTATTTTTTTTTAGTTTGGGATAAGAGAAACAGACTTGTAACAGATCATTAGGTATCCAGCAGCTGTATACAGACTCCATTTCATTGCTTTTGAACATCATGTATAAAATAAGGGTATGAAATGTAAATACATGTTTTTATATATTGTAACTTATTGTTTTCTGATATTTATCTTAAATTATTATAGACTTATTGAGTTTGAGTGATAGTAAATATTGTTTTATCTCTATATCTTGCACTTCAGTATACAAAATTATCATATTAACATGCAATTATTTCATTTTTGATGAAATGACTGGAGTACATCACTTCCACATCATTTTTTTCCTGTTTTCTTCGGATTTTTCTTTTCCATAACGAGCGTGCTCTCTGGTGTTTCCAGGCGGGCTTCATGACATATACTGGATTTTTCCCTATGCTGTCCCTCCAAAGCCGTCCCTCATTATTATTGCTTATTTCAACCTTTCCAGAAAGAAATATTTTATCAGTCTTACCTTGGACTGTTGTCTTCATAGTCCTTATACTTTTTAGCTGGAAAATTTGCTAAAAAAAAATAAAGAGCAAATTAAACACGCTATTTCTAGAACACTTCAGATAATTGTCCAACTGACATGCTTTTGATTTCACCGTAGACAGTAAAATGGAATGCTCTTGGCTCTGAGGAACTTCATTTGTCCCCCTGCTTTTCTCAAATACTTGTGACTAATACAAGAAATGTTGGTGTGCTACCCTGTCCTGTGGCTGCAAAGTCCACATTAGTTTACAAGTCCCCCAAAATGTATTGTAACACCTGTGATTAATTTCTTATTTCCTCCTCCTTCTGCTTCTACTTCATCTTTTTCTCCGCCTAGGGAGGTGCATCATGTGTTTATATTACAAGGCGAAGGGTTTATTTATTTTGCTAGTTCTGCTGCTTATATCTCTGAAAGAGGGGTATATATCCTGTGACCATGCAGAAAAAGAAACTGAGGCAGAGAGGCATTGGCTCCAAAGAGATTTGTTACTAGAGCTTGATTAATAACTCAGGAACGCTTGACTTTCTATCTTCTGCTCCAGAACTCCCGAATTTAGCACAGTAAGCTCCGATTACATGAGCAATGCAACATCAGCCAACCTTACCAAAACCTTGCTCAGCATTAGTTTTGTAAATGACTGTGATTTTTCATCGTAGAAATCTCTGCCTAGCAGCACTAAAAGACAAACCAAAAAGGCACTCCCTCATCCCACAGCTCTCCAGCAGCTCTTTTAATATCCTGTCATATTCTAATTCTCTTGTACTTGGTGAGTTCAGTTTATAAACATAGGCGTGTTTATGTAGGTTATGTACGTATGTGTGTTTAACGTGATTGAACCCGCTAGTGTTTGCCTGAGCACCCATGTGCATATAGCACAGGTGCAGTTTTCCCTGTGGAAACGCACTTTTTCTCTGAATGGGCGTGGTGAGGATGTGCAACTGAAATCTACAGAATTGCATGCATAAGAGAGGTTGCAATGGCATCATCAAATCTGTTGAACATCATAGTTAATTTTAACCGAAACAAGAGTATGACTGTAGTCACCCTCTAACGTGAATTAAACAAACCAGTTCCTTATTGTGAGTGACACATTGATTTAAGAGCTACATTAGCATCCCACAATGAAAAGCAATTTGGATTTTTTCAAAACAAACTAATTAAGCATAAAAAGTGTATGAAATCTGAAATTCAAATAAGCATTCAGGAATTTTGGGAAGATAAAATTTTCTCAAATGTATTTTGTATCAGTGCAGCTACTTAAAATTATTTTTAAACTAAAGTACGAATAATAACCAGTTACATGAAAAGTACACCTTAATAAAGGAAGTTACAGGTGTTAAAAATGTACATTAAAAATACAAATTTAGCCAAAACTTAATTCCTCAACTTGTACATGTTCTGTTGGTTTTTCTTCAGAGAATGGACTCCGGTAGCTGTGTTTGGTAGTGGACTGGGCAGCTAGCAACCATTGTATAATCATACCTGGCTCCCCTAAACATGTTTAAAAGTTGCATGCTCTCTACTAGAATCATTCTTGCCAAAAGATAATTAATCCATTTGTTGGCTTGAAATCTCCAAGCAGTGATGGCTTTCTCTGCAAACACTTTAACCACTCAAACTCCATTCCTTACAGAGACATTACTTACCTTGCTTCTTTTTCATGTAGTGTGAAATGTTCAGTATCAACGAAACAACAAGAGCCAAACTCAGAAAGGCCAAAACTCCCCAGACAGAAAAATGGCAGTCCATTTCTGCAACTGAGAGAAAAGAATTCCATAGTTTGTGTTGTCAACAATTTTACTGTATTCTTTGTGGTGGGCTGATTTTTGCTTTCTGTAATTGAAGCTACTATTTTGTTGTTTACTCTGTGACAGCCATTGCTATACAAGCTAAATGATTAATATCAAACCCAGATGCTCAATAATAAGAGAGCAATGTCAATAAGCTGTTAACAGAACTACTATTTCATAGGAATTCGGCCAAAGGTTGGACTATTGGTTTACCTGTAAGATGCAGTAAAAGTCAGAAATCGTTAAAGAAAAAAGTCAATAGCTTTGAAATTATTTTTGTAATTGTCTTTAACTTATTATTTACAGTAAATTTTGGGCTCAATTCTGGAGTTCGTGAATGTAGTTCTGAAGATTAATTCAGTCAAAACAACTTCACTGGAAATGTCTCTGAATAATAGCTAAGACCATCAGGATTTAAGAATCTCTGCAACAGATTTCAAAGGTTGGTTATGTCTTTTCTTGCATTTCCTATTAAAACCACTTGTACTCATATCCTTGCTCTCCTTCCTGAGAAAGTAGATGTTGTAGTGACAAAGGAGGAGAAGTGGCTGGGAATCAGTGAACTACTACAGAGAAAAACCTGAACAGCTCCTGAAGAATCACTTGGGAAAAGGTGTGTCAACTTAAACAAAGAAAGCCTCCTTTTGCACTGAGCTCGCCTCTCCTTGGAGCCATGATAGAAATACAGGAAGGAACTCCCCCTGCACCAAGTGAATTTTGCCATTTAATTAATTCTTCGATTAACCTAACTCATACAGATTTTCCATCACAAACCATGCTGAAGAAAATAGCCTATTTGTGACAGTCTAGTGGCCAAAGTGATTGGCGTTGCTGCAAATGGCTTGTGAAAACCCTTCCTTTACAGAGGAAATGCTGAGTCAAATACATGAGTGAAAGGAGCTTGAAGCTAGATTCTTCACCTTCCCTAGAGGCATGTTTTATATTTTTCTAGATTCAGAGAGTTTTAAATAAAGCCTGGCCCCCAAAACTAAGGAATTCCACTAATATTGCATTAAAAGGTTTAGCTGGAACAGAGCAGTCAAGGGGAGAGACTAGATGGTACTCTCAGAATGAGATTAGAGCAGGTTCTTAACACACTTCTTTGGTTTTGCTGTAGCTGGATTCCTTCAGGGGGCTGATGTTTTGCTTGGTCCGTAAAGGAAAGCTGAGGTAAAAGAATACAGGAATACACGTTCCCGTGTTGCCAGCCACAGGTGGCGGAGGCAATGGATGTGCTCCTGCTGAGAAGACAGAGATTTTTTTCCCTGGTTGACTGGCTCCAGCTCATCTTGGGGACAGCCCCTTTACGGGCTTTGTTCCCTAATTATGCTGGGGTTGCAAAAGCTCTTTTACTTTTGTTTTATTTCAAGCCAGAGATGTATTTATGATGTTGAAACGAGAAGATAATCCTTGGTAGAAAAAAAATCACAAATCACATTGAATTCTATGATGCAGGTTTCCTTCACGTCAGAACTCTCTTTTAAAAGGGACAAAACAGAGATGTAACTTTCTGACAGGCTTTTAGCTGTTTTTATCACATTCTACTTCCAGTGGCCATTTATCCTTCCTTTTATACTAAACAACAAATTTCCAGTCCTTTCTTTTCTCCTAGAGTTCTCCCAAAGGTGTTTGAGGGTTGTCCATCACAGCAATACTACTTTTCATGTTGAGAGGCACTTTTTTACAAGGTACAGACATTCTTGAGGAGGGATGACACCTCCATGAAGCAGCTACATATCATTCTGATTTTTCAGAGAAGGAGTTAAAAGAAAGGGACATCATACCTTGAGAAGATGTTGTCAGGCCACGTCAAGAACCATCAGTGCTTGGAACGTGGTTAGTCTACAATTAGTCACTCGGCATTTGCATCCTATGCAACCTGTCCAAAACTACGAGAAGTCTGTGTCAAAGGCAAGAGCTTTTAAGTCTCAAGTTAGTGCCTAAATAATAAGGGTCATCCTTGTCCTCCTTTCTTCTTCTCCTACAAAATCTCTTTATTTATTTTATTTTTTTTTTTTTTCAGGGAACAAAACCAGTATTGTTGCATGAGAGAAGTGAAGCACGTGTAACTGAGATAGAAACTACAACCCTGTGATTCGTTTGAAAGAGAGTCAATACCTAAAATAAAGTTCTGATCTAAGTATGTACCTTTTTCTTGATCCTGAATGCTGTCATTTATTTTTCTGATTCAGGAATCCTTTTTTTTCCCTGGTGTTTCCAGGCAGAAGGACAACTCTTAGTTTTAATTTTTTATTTTAATATTTTCAGCCCTTAATTGAAGTGCAGGAGGAAAACAAATTTTTGATTACAAGTATTATTTTTGTGTTTCCGATTCTGATTTAACTTGGAATTATTATCTGGAAAAAAGTAAAGGTTTGAAAAAAAAAGTTGTATCCCTTTTCAGTCTCAGGTTTAACATCTACAGTATTTGAGCAGTCCCACTTCTCTAGGACTTTAAAAATATTCTAGCAAAACAAAAGGCATGAAACTGGGCTTTCTAATACAACGTACCAATGTGTTAAACCTCACTATCTATAGTTCTTTCTTAAACATGATTTAGGAAATTGCATAGGTGTGGGGAGATTAAGAAAACAATATTTATATGTATTCCTAGCTGAACACAACTGAGTTTATTTTTAAATTTATTTTCCACAACTCTGACTTAAACACCTGGTTGTATTTCAGGGGAATGTATACAAACATACGTCTGACTTCAGGTTGTTTTAGTTTTTGTCTTTGCCATAGGAGCTATTTGTTTGTCAGGCAACACTAGTTGTATCTGAGAAACAACAGCAGTTTTCATTTACCCTATAAAACCATAGTAAAGGCATGATCAGAGACATACAGGTGCCACTCTGAGTTCTCTATGTTTTTCCAATGTCCGTTTCAAGTTAATCTTACGTTCCAAGTACAAAATACGCGAGATTTTGATTATATATCTTAGCTTTACAGATATACAACTGGCAGCTCTTTCCCACGTGTTCTTGTACTACCCTTACAGCTGTTGCCAGTTTGCTGTTTACATTTATAACTGAATACATTAAATATTTACTACTTTGGCAACAGCAGCAATAGAAGAAAAGCTGAATACCTGTGCGAAGAAAAAAATTCGCCTCCTCAGATAACTACACTGCTGTCCCTTTATGTATAATAGCAGATGCAACCCATGACGGTGCTGGTTGTTGATGGAGAGTGAGAAATAAACAGAAAGAGAAGTCTATTAGACTAATTATAGTCTGTTCTGAAATAGTCTCTTGTATTCTATACTCTAATTTTAATTATCATTCAAGTAATTTACTGTCAAATGTAGCAAAAGCAGATTATTATTTTTTATGTATTACATATTTCTTCCAAAGAACCTGTAGCACTGTGTTCAGGGGCATTCTTACTCTATTGCAATCAAATTGCATATTTTAAAAAAATTTGTTATATCTTTGAAAAAAAGCAGTCCTAAGCAAATTTAGGCCCCTGGAAATAGTACATTATGATTCTAATGGGATAAGCTCAAATTTCATCAGGGTTTTCTGTCATAGTCTATCTCCGATGGGGAAAAGCCAGAGCCATGGTAGTTTGTTCATAAGAAACCATATTGAAGCTATTCTTAGACTAATGCGCTCCTCTGTGAAAGAGTTCATCATATAGCCAAAGGTTTCATGAGAAGGACGATTCTCGTTTTATTGTTCCAAGCTGGGAAGTGTAAGTGGCAGAAGTACTATATTTAATCATTATAAAGGTGAGAGTGTTTTGACTATCTAATACCTGAATCTCTCTAGTATTAATTATATATTCCTCTTCTGCTGTTCTTTCACTTCTATTTGGAAACAGGGTCAAACTTGGAGTTGCACCCAAGTAAACACCTACCATCAGTAATTTGCTCCATCTGGATGATGTTTTTACTTTTCTGAGTTTAGGGATGGAGTTACTCGTCTCATCTTATTATATTTTACAGTGCTGTAAACTATATTCAACAACAAAATACAGGCAAGTAAAAGACTTTCTAAAGACATAGTTACTTGTGCCTTTTCTCCTTTTTAAATCTATTATTGACGACTTTCTCTACCAACAGAGAAAAAACACGGGAACAA
Source organism: Columba livia (assembly GCF_036013475.1). NCBI lineage: Eukaryota > Metazoa > Chordata > Aves > Columbiformes > Columbidae > Columba > Columba livia. The sequence continues at coordinate 2,879,889 of NW_027043000.1, read as the reverse complement.
ATAAACTTTTGGTCACTTGTCAGGTTTTCTCTTTGCAGGGCTCGTTATACTGTAATTGGAGGGGGGTGGAGAGGAGGAAGCAAACCGAAAAGAATAACCAAAGAAACAGAAGCCCCCCAGACATTCTAAACTTTCCTGGATTAATTTCTGCAATTCAATACTACTGCAACTCAAAGGAGAAGATATAATCTTGTACTTACCTTTGGGGGCAGGGGACGGATTTAACAATTTGGGGCTAGAAATAGGTGTTTGTCCTCCTAACAGCATAAGAATAGGTAGCAGAAGTACTATGTTTGGTTCCTTCTTGTTCTAATGTATTTTGTTTAGAGAATCTCTCACAAAGGCTAACAGGAAGATACCATACTTCGACCAGTTTCTCCTACGGAAAAGGAACGTGAGGTGCGCAATATAGATACATGTCTAGCTGGACATGCCATCTATGGTATCGACTCATCATTCATACAAGCAGATTAATTACTTTGGTCGCTACAGGATTTAAAATGATCATCTGGAGCACAAAATTATTTGCTTCCTGTTCTTTCTGCAAATTTGTCAAGATGAGATAAAATTAGTGTTTTCCCCCCTCTCCAACTGAATGGTGAGATAAATAATATTACATACTAATGACCCTTAGATAAAGAAACCCATTAAAAGACTGATGAATGTTAAATTAGCATTAAACATGCTTCCACCTGTGTGAGTTTTTAAGGCAAGATTAATTCTCCGGAAAGGATTCCTTAAACTGCAATTAATTAGTGCATACTTCAGAAGGGAAGCGGCGCATTGTAAAATAAGCCTTCAGCACAGTAAATATATTAAGCACAAAACTAACACCAATCCTTAGTCTTCATTAATAAACCTTAATTAAGGAAGGTTTAAGCTGTCGATGATGACTCATCATCATCATGATTATTATTAATAATTTGAATTCAGAACCCTGACCAACTTGCTTGGAATGCTAGTGCTCTACCAGTGTGTTTTTACTGCTGATTTGTTCACAAGTTTATAATACTGAAAAGATAACACCTGTTTTTGTTGTTTCTAGGAATACTCCCCACCCTTTATCCAACAGACAATCAAGTTATGTTGGCAAACCTTGGATGCTCTTTTGTGTTGGACCTGGCAGCATGAATCTATCTCTACAGCTGCCACCAGTCTTTAAGGTCTCCAGCCTTTTTTTTTCCACCAGCTTTCTTAAAAACAGGAAGCATGGTTCAGGCTTATGCAACCTCACTAGCAAACTGACAGTCCCCTTCAGTGTTTGCCTCATTCAAATGTGTAATTTCCTTCAAAGTAATTTGAAATTCATTTGCATATGTAATTATGTATGTCTTTATTAGTGTATTTATTATCCACCTGCCTTGCCACAGAAGAGCATGTACAGGAATATTAGTTCCATTTTATGTGATATAAACCTGCTTTTGTGATATTCACATGAGACCCATGCTCTAAGTCTTCCTGTTTGTGATGTTGTGTTGAATTCAACAAAAGTATTTAGATACCTCTTAAACTAAATTACAGATCTATATTACCTAGGTGTGCTATTTGACTCTTTATCTCTTGAGATTTCTAAACCAAGCCTGAAAGTTCATCTCCGAGAGAGACTATGGTTTAGCTGAAATAGGATTCAGAGGCACGATGCAAAAATGATACCATTGCCAGCTCTGGAAGGTCAGGTTAGTATATCATTATATGTTTCCTCTATTCTTTAAAGTCTATAAATCTGGACCCACAATCCAGAACATTTGTGGAAAGACAGGGTACATCAGCATGTGGCTTACGATGTGTATTTGTCTTTAAAATTTAATGAAACATGCCCGTGTTTGGGTAGAGAAGCCATTGGAGTAGCTTCTTCCAGAGGAAGATTGCACTCTGAGCACCGTCAAAGAAGTTTTCTGTTAAATTCTGAGGGTTTGTTTTTTTTATGTTTTTTTGTTTATTTGTTTGTTTTTGCAGAGCAGAAGATTTTATTTCCAATCGTGCATAATGTAGAAGGCGGAACGGTTTCTCAACAGAAAATGTGAATCACATGACTACATTTATCTTTTTTGAATACCTACATTGAAATAGCCCTCAGTGTAGTCTAAGGAGCAATGTAAAACATTGTTCTTCAAGAAAAGTTCTTATGTGAGAAAATATCCTTTGCAATATATGCTTATTTGAGATGTTATTACTTTGGAAAATTATTTTTCATTAACTGCCTTAGATCAATGCTTAAGAAAAAATTTACTGGATTAGCATCCTATTTGAACATGAAGGAGCAGGTTAGTCTTGATTAATATAATATAACCTTCCATCTGAGTCCAAAGGTGATATAGACTCTTAACTATTTATGGCTTTATCATAATGAAGAGAGTTGATGAGGAGAAATTAATAGAAAAACGCTGAAAATTGTGGGAATTCTTCCGCTTTATACCGTTCTTGAGGTAGTAATTAACATGATGAAAAATCGCATGAAAATGACAATATTTTAAAGTGGACATAGCTTTGGCATCTGCCAGCAACTGAATTTAGAGACCACACTCATCAATACGAGTAGAATCAAAATTTCTCATCGATAAACCAAAAGGAATGGGTCCATCACATTTCACTGAAAACCAGGATATATAATAGAACTAGAGCTCCTTTTGGTAAGTGATGCATTCTATCATCTGTAGTCTGAACTGTGGCTTAAAGCAGGGAAGACATAGAGTTTTATGAAGTGGAGACTGCAGTTCATGTGTTTGAAAGTAAAGGTTTTGTCACAAGCCCAGGGAAGGAGAAGGACTCAAGCAGTTATAACGACTGGATTGAGTCATTCCATTTGTACAATCAAGTGAACAGAAGAGTCCCAGGGCCATCTGATAGGAGTCTGCACCTCAAGAGGAGGCCTCTTGTTAAGCAAAGAAGGATCTTGTACTGAAAGAGAAGCTCGGGAGAGTGGGAGATATGCATTGTAATACTGGAGACAGTTGCTTAGTTTCTCAGCTAAGAGCATGAGGAGAAAATCCGAGATCTGCAGAGGATTCAGAATGAAATGCTTATCCGCCTGAGCAAGAAGCTTACAAGGAATAAACTCCTTTGGAGATAATTAGGGGCATAATGGAAAGGTGAACACTGAGAATGCAGCAAAGGATTTCTGGGTTTGTGGTCCTGGTGGTGTGTTAATAAATCTGCTCTCCAAGAGCAAATCACTGTTGTACAGTGTCAGCTTTGACTGGCTACAGAAGTGTCGAGGGTTAAGATTGCGGGGTGACAATAAAACCCTGGCAGATGTATTGTTAACCCCCTCTTCCCCCCACCCCGGCCACTTCCCCCTCCCTCTCCCCCCTTTTCCACTAAGGAGAGGCGATTGGGTGGAAAAGAAGGACAGAGTGAAGAGAATTGGAAAAAATTAAAGATGTTTTACTAATGCTACTAATAAGAATAGAGAAAATAATACAAAATATACAAAACCAATCTTGAAAGTCTCAGCAACTGCAGAGCCGGCAACCAAAGTCCTGGATTAGACTCTGCAGCCAATCGGAGCTGGATTCAGTCTCTCACTAGGCCTCAGTTCGCAGGGACGACTAGCAAGGTCCTCTCCTAATGTCGGCCATAAGCAGAAGGGAAAAGGCAAAAAGGGATGAGATCCTCGTGATCTCCCACTTTATATGAAGTATTCACGTGAATGGAATGTTATACACAGTTGGTCAGTTTCTTGCTCACTTGTTTCTCGTCGCCCCTCTCATGAGATGTCCATCCATGCTTATCAATAAGTTTGCATTCCATTGCTAGGTTTACCAAAACATGTGTCTGGTTCTCCAGGAAAATGCAGTTAATATGAAGGCTTTAGCTGACAGGAAAAATTCACTAAAAGAGAAACTTGTTTTTAGCAAAACCAGGACATTCCACCCCTTATAATATGCCATTCACTGAATGCTTAAACCTTATCAATACAATCTATCAATACAATCTAGTTAATCACTACTACTATATATATATGCATATGTACATATATACACAGGAGTAATTAATCAGTGGACCATCCTTTAAAAAGTTCATTAAGTTCATTTTGTCACGACAGTCTCCCAGGGCAGGAAAAATGGTACAAGTGCATCTCATGACCACTGTTTGTGGGTTAAAGACATCAACTTCGAAGAAGTTGTCAGGCGCCACTCGAAGAAGCTAGCTCTGGTTTCATCATCACTGTCTTGATCTGAAATACACTTATTAAACACTGTTAGTACGGCAATTCACATCATGCAGTTCAGTATTGAATATTTTCACCTAAACTCAAATCCCCTTGGGGTACACACCGAACTTCTCCATCCTTAAGCATCACCCACCAGGTGCTGCCAGGTCCCTGGGCAAAAACAATCCCAGGAGTGGGCTTGTCTTTGCCTGAGGCAGGAGTAACCCAGACTGCCTTTCCTAACATGTTTTTCATGTGTACTACAGGGACTTTATCTCCTTCTACAGTCCGTAGAATTTCTGATTGGGCAGGCCTGGCTCGATTGGTTGATCCCCTGGTGTTGACCAACCAAGTGGCTTTTGCTAAACGTGAATCCCAGTTTTTAAAGGTTCCACCACCAAGTGCCTTTAGTGTAGTTTTTAGCAAACCATTGTACCTTTCAATTTTCCCAGAGGCTGGTGCATGATATGGAATATGATATACCCACTCAATACCATGTTCTTTGGCCCAATTGTCTATAATACTGTTTTTGAAATGAGTTCCATTGTCTGATTCAATTCTTTCTGGCGTACCATGTCGCCAAAGGACTTGCTTTTCAAGGCCCAAGATAGTATTTTGGGCTGTAGCATGAGGTACGGCATATGTTTCCAACCATCCAGTGGTTGCTTCTACCATTGTAAGTACATAACGCTTACCTTGACGTGTTTGTGGAAGTGTAATATAATCAATCTGCCAAGCTTCTCCATACTTATACTTTAACCATCGCCCCCCATACCATACAGGCTTTAACCGTTTCGCTTGTTTGATTTTGGCTCAAGTCTCACATTCATGAATAACCTGTGAAAGAGTGTCCATGGTTAAATCCACCCCTGGATCGTGAGCCCATTAATCATCTCTACCTTCATGCCCTGAAGCATCATGGGCCCACCGGGATAGGAAAAGTTCACCTTTATGTTGCCAGTCCAAGTCCACCTCAGCTACTTTAATCTTAGCAGCTTGATCTGCTTGTTGGTTGTTTAGATGTTCCTCGGTGGCTCGACTTTTAGGCACATGAGCATCTACATGACGAACTTTCACAGGCAGGCTCTCTAGCCGAGCAGCAATGTCTTGCCACAGTGTGGCAGCCCAAACGGGTTTACCTCTGTGCTGCCAGCTGCTTTTCTTCCATTGCTGTAGCCACCCCCACAAGGCATTTGCTACCATCCATGAGTCAGTATAGAGATAAAGTATTGGCCACTTCTCTTGTTCAGCAATGTCCAAAGCCAGCTGGATGGCTTTCACTTCTGCAAATTGACTAGATTCACCTTGTCCTTCAGTGGCTTCTGTAACTTGTTGTGTGGGACTCCACACAGCAGCTTTCCACCTTCGATGTTTTCCTACAAGACGACAGGATCCATCTGTGAACAGTGCATACTGCTTATCAGCCTCTGAAAGCGTATTATACGGTGGTGCTTCTTCAGCACGTTTTACTTCCTCCTCATCTGCAGACATCCCAAAGTCTTTGCTTTCTGGAGAGTCTGTAATCACTTCTAAGATCCCTGGGCGATTGGGATTTCCAGTTCGAGCTCGTTGTGTGATCAATGCAATCCATTTACTCCACGTAACTTCGGTTGCATGATGTGGAGAGGGAACCGTGCCTTTGAACATCCAGCTCAGCACCGGCAGTCAAGGTGCCAGGAGGGGCTGTGCTTCAGTACCGATCCCTTCTGAAGCAGCTCGAACTCCTTCGTATGCTGCTAGTATCTCTTTTTCAGTTGGAGTATAGTTGGCCTCAGATCCTTTGTATCCTTGACTCCAAAAACCTAAGGGTCGACCTCGGGTTTCTCCTGGTGCTTTCTGCCAGAGGCTCCAGGTAAGTCCATTATCTCCGGCTGCGGTGTAGAGCACATTTTTAACATCTAGTCCAGTCCGAACTGGCCCAAGGGCCACCGCATGAGTTATCTCACGCTTAATTTGTTCAAAGGCTTGTCGTTGTTCAGGGCCCCACTCAAATTGGTTCTTTTTATGAGTCACTCGATAGAGAGGGCTCACAATCTGGCTGTAGTCAGGAATATGCATTCTCCAAAAACCTACAAGGCCCAAGAAAGTCTGTGTCTCCTTTTTATTAGTAGGTGGAGACATTGCTGCAATTTTGTTGATCACATCCATTGGGATCTGACGACGGCCATCTTGCCATTTTATTCCTAAAAACTGGATCTCTCGTGCAGGTCCCTTGACCTTGCTTCGTTTTATGGCAAAACCAGCATCCAAAAGAATCTGAATTATTCTCTCACCTTTCTTGAAGATTTCTTTCGCTGTGTCACCCCATACGATGATGTCATCAATATATTGCAAGTGTTCTGGAGCTTTACCTTGCTCCAGCGTGGTCTGGATCAGTCCATGGCAGATGGTAGGACTGTGTTTCCACCCCTGGGGCAAGTGATTCCACGTGTACTGGATGCCTCTCCAGGTGAAAGCAAACTGCGGCCTGCACTCTGCTGCTACAGGAATAGAGAAAAATGCATTAGCAATGTCAGTTGTAGCATACCACTTAGCTGCCTTTGACTCCAGCTCAAATTGCAGTTCTAGCATGTCAGGCACAGCAGCACGCAGTGGTGGTGTATCTTCATTCAGGCCACGATAGTCTACAGTTAGTCTCCACTCGTCACTAGACTTACGCACTGGCCAGATTGGGCTGTTAAAAGGTGAGTGAGTCTTACTGATCACACCCTGGCTTTCCAATTGACAGATCAACTTCTGGATAGGAATCAAAGAGTCTCGGTTGGTGCGATATTGCCGACGATGCACTGTGGTGGTAGCAATTGGCACCTGCTGATCGTCAACCATCAGCAGTCCTACAACAGAAGGATCATCTGAAAGACCAGGCAAATCAGACAGCTGTTCAGTTTGCTCAGTGTCCACAGCTGCTATACCAAATGCCCACCTATACCCTTTTGGGTCCTTAAAATACCCTCTCCTGAGGTAGTCTATGCCAAGGATGCACGGAGCATCTGGACCAGTCACAATGGGATGCTTTTGCCAGATTTTTCCAGTTAGGCTCATTTCAGCCTCTACAACAGTCAGTTCCTGGGATCCCCCAGTCACTCCAACAATATTGATGGATTGCGTTCCTTTATAATTAGAAGGAATTATTGTGCACTGAGCACCAGTGTCCACTAAAGCTTTGTACTCCTGGGGGTGTGTTGTACCAGGCCATTGTATTTGTACAGTCCAATAAACTCTGTTATCCCTTTCCTCCATCTGGTTGGAGGCAGGGCACCTCTAATTTCTGTTTTGCACAGTCTCTGGGTGTGAATTAGAGGTTCCTTCACGAGCATCAGAATCTCTTCTGCTCCTTTTGTAAACTGGAGCAGCCACCTTCCTAGGAGTTTTTCCTTTTATCTCACGTACTCGTTCTTGAAGTTCTGAGGTAGGTCTTCCATGCCACTTATTCATGTTTTCTCCCTGCTCATGTAGGAAGAACCACAGTGAACCTCTTTTTGTGGGCTGCCTCTGTCCTCTCTCTCGAGACTGGAGACGCCTTTTCCTAATAGCTGAAACATAGGTTTGTGCAGGTCGTGAATGGTATGTGTCTTCTCTGAGTTCTTTAATTTCTTGCAACAGCTTTTCAAACCAGTCATCAGATTTTTCACACAGTTTCTCTACAGCAGAGACACAAGCCCGTAGAGAACCAGCAAGGCTGTCCTCGAAGTTCTGGAGCTGCTCAATCACTTCAGTAATATTTTGTACACCTCCAGCTGACCAGACCATTCCTGCCAATGACTTAGCATATGCAGGGGGTGCACTTTGTATAAATCTGCGCCACAGAGGTCGTGTACAATTGATTCTATCTGGGTCTGTCCCCTCTTGGTTGTCTGATCCAAAATAGATGATCTCTCACACAGCTAATTCTCTCAGGAACTGGATACCTCTCTCCATAGTATTCCATTTCCCTAACTTGGATATACAATCTTCCTTGTAGGGAAATCTTACTTTCATAGCTGCCAGGAGTCGGGTCCAGAGAGTAGTGGCATTAGACTCTCTTGAAATTGCCCTATCAATGGTGGAATCTCTTGACAGAGATCCCAGCTGCCTGGCTTCACCACCTTCCAATTCCATTGTTTCTGCCCCATTGTCCCAGCATCGGAGCAGCCAGGTTAAAATATTCTCGCCTTCATGACGACTAAAGTCTTCTCGCAGATCTCTCAGCTCACCTGGAGAAAAGGACCGAGTGGTGGTCACTTCATCTCCTCCCTGTGCTGATGGTGCCCCTTGGTTTGATGTTGGCCCTGTGCCATCATCTGCTGCACGGGTAGTCTTTCTAGTGACTTTCTTACAAACAGCAACTGATGCTGATATGGGTTCACCATCATTTGATTTATTTCCAGAGTCTGAATGACTGTCACAGTGGCTAAAGCAGCAACAGTGCCCAGTGTGTGAAGAAGGGGGGGCTGCCTTGTTAGCCTTTGAGGCTGGAGAGGTAATGTTATCTGCAGCGATCTTGGCAGAGGAACTCTGCGGAGGAGCTGTAGCTTCAGCCTGTGAAGCCGCCGTTGGGGGGGCAGTGGCTGCAGCGGCAGCTTTTGCTGTTTTGCTCTTTCTTGAGCGGCTCAGAGTGCTTTTTGCTAAAGCTTCCGAAGACGCACCGCAAATCTCAGGACAACAAAGAGACGCAAACCTCCTGTTGAACGCCATTTCTCTTAACAGAAGCACAAACTGACACACATTCAGCAAACCAGATAACACCATCACAGTTCTATCAAAACTCCAAGGATATTCAAAGTTCTCTAAAACATTTGCGAACTGTCCCAGCGAAAAAACGAAAGTATTGTTTGTCAGCCTTTCTAAAGATTCGCTTGACCAGTTAGCAAACACAGAGCCGTACTGCTCTTTAATCTCTCCTGGAGGCTTTTCAAGGTAAAGCAGAAGCGAGTAAAAATTCATTAGCGGCTGCAGTATAATAAAATAAACCAGTGACAAACCACACAGTATCATCATGACCATTGTCCAGTTCCTTGTTGTTATATAATGAATACTTCGATTTAAAAAGAAAGCCCAACACAGATATGGAATCAGTGAGCACTATGTAGAAAATAACTGATACAACTTATGCCATAACATCTTTAAATCAGTGTAATTCACTTTGCCTTAATACAACTAAATAATATCCAAAGCAAACGGACACGCGAGTATCACAACTCTATGAGTTGGCACCGTGCCAAGAAAACTGAAAGGTACGTCAGAGCAGTAGAAAAGCCAAAAATCTTCATATTTACCCCTTTCTTGTGCCCCACGTTGGGCGCCAATTATCTGTCGAGGGTTAAGATTGCGGGGTGACAATAAAACCCTGGCAGATGTATTGTTAACCCCCTCTTCCCCCCACCCCGGCCACTTCCCCCTCCCTCTCCCCCCTTTTCCACTAAGGAGAGGCGATTGGGAGGAAAAGAAGGACAGAGTGAAGAGAATTGGAAAAAATTAAAGATGTTTTACTAATGCTACTAATAAGAATAGAGAAAATAATACAAAATATACAAAACCAATCTTGAAAGTCTCAGCAACTGCAGAGCCGGCACCCAAAGTCCTGGATTAGACTCTGCAGCCAATCGGACCTGGATTCAGTCTCTCACTAGGCCTCAGTTCGCAGGGACGACTAGCAAGGTCCTCTCCTAATGTCGGCCATAAGCAGAAGGGAAAAGGCAAAAAGGGATGAGATCCTCGTGATCTCCCACTTTATATGAAGTATTCACGTGAATGGAATGTTATACACAGTTGTCAGTTTCTTGCTCACTTGTTTCTCGTCGCCCCTCTCGCGAGATGTCCATCCATGCTTATCAATAAGTTTGCATTCCATTGCTAGGTTTACCAAAACATGTGTCTGGTTCTCCAGGAAAATGCAGTTAATATGAAGGCTTTAGCTGACAGGAAAAATTCACTAAAAGAGAAACTTGTTTTTAGCAAAACCAGGACAAGAAGCAAAGTCTATTGGATTGGACACGAGCTTGATATGCTATTTTGAGCAGCCTGCAACAGAATGGAAGCTCTCTTCAATAGCAAGAAATTATTTGCTGCAGGCTGTAAAATCCATTGTGAATATAAAGGACTTCTTACTTTTCTTTCTTGTCCTTTATATCAGTGTTACATTAAAAAACTTAGTGAGCCAGTAGCGTGCTTAAAGTGCTGTTATTCGGGATGATAGAGACAAGGACAAATCAAGTCCAGTTTTAGAAAGATGGGACATAAGGTAATATTATTCCATCCACATCTATTGTGCACAAAGACATTTCCTCTTCTTTTCAAAGTCCCCAAGCTATAAACTGCTGGGTGCATATTCTGGGAAAGTATCTCTGACTGCATGGCTACTTATGTGATCTTTGGTAAACATATGCTGCTGATGTCTCCAAGGTAAGAATCTATGTCAAATGGACATCTGACTTGGCTGGGAATAGCTGTTGGTATTTAAGTGCTTGGAGAAGGTAAATGGAGTATTATTAAATATTGACGTGCACAGCTGTATATGAAGGAGTAAGTCTGCTCAAATGGAGTCAAGCAAACAGTAGTGTTTGGCTAAAGGCTTACATGATTGAGTGAAGCTGACTGAGACAACACTTGACAAAGTAAAAAAAAAAAAAAAAGAGCTTATAAGGTAGTATTTTGTTTGTTGTTTTAGAGAAAGACAAGGAGAAGCATCCTAAAGTAGGCATGAAAGACAACTCTACCTTAGGGAGGAAAGGCATACTTAGAAAGAAGAGGGTAGGTCTCGAATTTCTTTCTTTGAGCCTAGCTAAGTCTTCCTAAGCTTGATATTAGTGTAGAGAAAGGGGGGCAGCGGAGAAGTATGTTATGGATGTAGGGGGGGGGTGTTGCTTTTTTGTTTGTATGTTTTTGTCTTGAATATACATTGTGCCATCTACAGAGTGGAATAGTTAGAAAACCTGGAAGTGCCTGTGTTCAGTACTCATGTTCTAGTAGATGGTAACTCACACTTACTATGAAGTTCCTTCTACATGTGTATTTATCCATCAGTGGTATATATGAAACTGGAAGGCTTACACTAAATTTTTGAGGAAGGAGATATGTGGCAGCAGCCAAACATGTTAGATATCTGTATCTAACTTTTGTGATGAGATAGCAGAATGTTGCCATTGAGCATGGAGCTAAGGCAGTGGCTGACCAAGGAAAGATAGTAATAGTGCTGAGATCCCAAGAGAGGAAGTGAGCCAGTTTCCGGAAGCAATACAGTTATCAGAATTTTTATATTTAAAGGGCTTTTCTGGTTGTGGATGAAGCATGGAAGGATGGAATGTTTTACTGTTGGTGTCTTAAAAAGGTAACAACACCCTTAGCAGTTGCCAGCAGGCTCTTCCAAGCCTGGAATTTGCTCTACATGAGCAGAAACCTCAAGGGAAAAGAATTTTCAGCCTTATTGACCTGAAAGCAGTTTCAGAGTTTTTTCCTTTCCTTTCCTCTACCCTAAGAAATCAAAATCCTTCCTCTCTGTTTTCAAAGAAGAAAGTGTTTTCTATGCCACTGAAAGAAGACTTCTGGGGACTAGCTTAAATCTTGCTCCAAAAATGAGTGTTAAAACTAAATACTACATTTTTCAAGTGTAATTAAAGAAAATGCAAATTTAACAGGCAGCTGGCACAAGGCTTCAATGCATTGGACTTGATAAATCTGCACCTCTTATTTACTTAGCAAGTAAATCTTGTGAGTTTTGCGCAGGTCCATGTGGTGGGTTCGATAATCAACGTCTAGGATACCTGCAGACCGGTCCCTCTTTGCGTGGAGACAGAGTGCCTGAAAGTCTGTGTTCGTTAGCGCCTGCTGTATCTATGAGTCGCTCCACACGCGTGTGAGTCCATGTCATTCTCTCCACGAGCATGTGGGTTGATTTCATCGCACATGTGCATCTGCGCTAGTGTTGAGCTCAGCGGACTGTGTCTGTTGACACTTGGTGTGCATTGGCTGTGCCTGTGTGTAACACAGCACAGCCATGACTGCTCAAGTGAACAGAGAAAAGGGAAATAGTCTAGGTAGAGGCAATAAAGCAAAACCGAGGAAGGATTGACGTGTGGTGGGGGACTATGGTGGGTCCGTGGATTCCCTGACGGAGGGCATGGGAACAGAAATTAGCCTTGAAGATATGAAGGCCTACCCGTGAGAAAGATGGGAGTAATGGAGTATCCGGAGATGTTAAGGATGTACCCGTGAGAGAGAAGGGAGTAGAAGAGTAACAATGATGATAACAAAATTAGCCAATGAGATGTTACTGCTGTAACTTGTAACCAATAATGAAGAGACATTTTAATTGGTAAAACTGTATAAAAATGCACTTGTGGCAATAAATGCCATCTACTACTTTCATCCTGGAAGAACTTGGTGTATGTCGTTTGTCCGTCTCAACCACGACATATGGTGACCCCGACATGATCCTGCATGAAGAGGATCTCTGATGAAGAAGAGACAGCAGTGAAGCTATGACAGCCGGAGACGAGCTGTGGAGACGGAGCCCGGTACAGCTGATAGAGAAGCAGAGGGGAGCTGCCGAAGATCCGGATCCTTGAAAAGACACCACGACAAGGGTTGGTGAGCTACCAGGAACAGGGGGGTGGAACTTATCTAAAGAAGATGGTATTATATTATCTACATGGAAGTTGCTTCTGAAGAAGCAGGGTATTGTCCTTCTGGAATTGACTTTACGAAGGACTAAGTTACTATGGGGCAAAGCACTAGTGAAAGATCCAAAGCAGCAACTGAACTGTTAATAACATGGCACTTGTTGCTAGAGACTTTGAGAGGATTAAAAGAGCAACGGGAACATGCAGAGACAGTGGAGGGGGGTGGCTTCTCTGGACTAGATTTGTAAAAAAAAAAAGCACTGTTCCAAACCCCGAACCCACCTGTTACTAATGATTCTCCAGCACCGTTCAAGTCCACGTTATCTGATGACTCGGATGAAGATGAGGGTTTGCAGCATATTCTTGAAAATTCAAAAGGAGTATGTGTGCAAGTTGCCCCGAGATCAGATAAAAACCATGAGAGACTCAAAGGAAAATTTGACCTATGGAATGTAACAGCTATAGATCATTTAGGACGGAACTATGGGGATTTGTTGAAAGGGGTGGGTATCCCACAGCTCTAGGAAGAGACACTAATTGGCACACCACAACTACAGGCACTGATAAGTTTCTGAAATCCTGAGGCAGTCAACAGACCTCGAATATCAAGCTATAGTAGAGGTGTCTGAAACCAACAAAGCAGCCAAATCGTTTATAGCTACTATCAGGGTCCCAATGAGAATTACATGCAATTTATTGACCATCTTCAAGAGGCTATCAATAAGCAGGTTGAAAACTTAGAAGTTAAGGAAGCATGGGTGTTGAGATTAGCAGTAGAGAATGCTAATGTTTGCTATCAACATGTTATTTGCGAGTTTTACAGTACATATTACATGCTTCTGTGTATTGCCTCTCTGAAAATCAAGCAGCTTGTTAGGAATGTGAGTTAATTGTTTCACTGGTTGCTATTAGACTTGTTTCTTTGTGGTATAAGTACACCGTAAAAAATCTTCTCCCCACTTTTCCCACTCACACTGCAAGCAGCCCTGTGCTTTTCCCCCCTCCCTCCCTCTTCTCATGGTTTTTACTTATGAGATGGGGTCAGAAACAACTGTTTTCAGTTGTGTTCCTAAGAGATCGGTATTGGGAGGTGTTTTAAAACATAGGAAAGCACTTGGAAATATGAGGAAGGAAGATCTTGTGAGATGTTGTAATTAAGGGTGGCTGCTGTATAAGTTAAATGATTGGGAAAAGTGTTCAGAGAATAAAATCTTGAAGTATAACACTTTGTTGCAATTCATGTTGTTTTTAAGGCGAGAAGAGCAGGACAAAATAAATCTCTACAAGAGATCATTAAATCATTTCAGCCAGTTTTACAGGTGGAACGGTTTGAACTTCAACAAGCTGAGAGAGAATTAACTGATAACACACAGGTCAGAAAACTTGTTAAAGTCTGCAGGATGCTTTCCTTATTAACCTGTTTTCTTTGTAGGTATCTGTTTAAGTATGTTACAGTTTTGGTAGGTCTTTGTTATATGGTATGATAAGTTCACAGACTGTTAAATCATGAGAATGCGTTGACTCAAAATGTGCATTTTGTGATAATACGGAAGATCATGAGTAATTTAGTTCTTTACTGCGTGAATGTGATGGTAAAATTTTTGTGTGTAGTAGCTGTTACTTTTCTTTCTAGAATGCTAGCTTTATTCAGGTGTCCAGACTTGCGCAACTCTGTGATAGGCTATGTCTCATCTCGATGTGCTGGATTTGGCTCTTTTGTATGCACATCAAGTAAAGAATCCCGGTTTTGGAATAACAGTTGTAGCACACCAGATGAGACACTAATAAAAGCCTTGCCCAGTCCAGCTTCTTGCTGCGGGGGGGCAGGTGCCGATGAGGCTCCAGCGCACACTGACCTGTTTTGTCAGGGAGACCCAGTGGCACCTCTACCTGGCTGAGCAGTGATCGGCCCAAAGGTGCAATGCAAAAATCGAGATATTGTCTTGAATAAGTGTAACTGTGATCTATCTGCATATTTGAACTTGGTGTTTGGTTTTCATATCTGAGCTCAGCATTTTAATTTGCATATTTCTATTTGGTACTAAAAGAATTTTGTTTGGGGAGATAATTACAAAATGTAAACTGGTTCCACTGCTAAAATTCCACCTTGCTCCCCCTTAGGATGCATCCTTAGACATTAGAGTAATTGCTTATATTGTTATCTATTTAGAGCTTTATCATAATGAAGAGAGTTGATGAGGAGAAATTAATACAAAAACGCTGAAAATTGTGGGAATTCTTCCGCTTTATACCGTTCTTGAGGTAGTAATTAACATGATGAAAAATCGCATGAAAATGACACTATTTTAAAGTGGACATAGCTTTGGCATCTGCCCGCAACTGAATTTAAAGACCACACTCATCGATACGAGTAGAATCAAAATTTCTCATCGATAAACCAAAAGGCATGGGTCCATCACATTTCACTGAAAACCAGGATATATAATAGAACTAGAACTCCATTTGGTAAGTGATGCATTCTATCATCTGTAGTCTGAACTGTGGCTTAAAGCAGGGAAGACATAGAGTTTTATGAAGTGGAGACTGCAGTTCATGTGTTTGAAAGTAAAGGTTTTGTCACAAGCCCAGGGAAGGAGAAGGACTCAAGCAGTTATAAGGACTCGATTGAGTCATTCCATTTGTACGATCAAGTGAACAGAAGAGTCCCAGGGCCATCTGATAGGAGTCTGCACCTCAAGAGGAGGCCTCTTGTTAAGCAAAGAAGGATCTTGTACTGAAAGAGAAGCTGGGGAGAGTGGGAGATACGCATTGTAATACTGGAGACAGTTGCTTAGTTTCTCGCTAAGAGCATGAGGAGAAAACCGAGATCTGCAGAGGATTCAGAATGAAATGCTTATCAGCCTGAGCAAGAAGCTTACAAGGTGTTTCGGTGTTCTGTGCAGGTCCATGTGGTGGGTTCGATAACTGAGAAATGTCAGCTCAGAGAATTCATCTCTGTCTAGCAAACGTCAGTCCTGCCTCGTCTTTCCTTTGTTGCCTCTACCTAGATGGTTTCCCTTTACTCTGTTCACATGAGCAGTCATGACTCTACTGTGTTACACACTGTGTTACAGCCAAGGCACACCAAGAGTCAACAGACACACTCCGCTGAGCTCAATATTATGGCAGATGCACTTGTGCGACGAAATCAACCCACATGCTCGTGGAGAGAAAGACATGGACTCACACGCGTGTGGAGCAACGCATAGATACAGCAGGCACTAACGAAGACAGACTTTCAGGCACAACGTCTCCACACAAACAGGAACCGGTCTGCAGGTGTCCTAGACGTTGATTATCGAACCCACCACATGGACCTGCGCAAAACTCCCAAACGCTTACAGGAAAGACACATGCTCTCCCACAAGCACACAAGTGTTTGCCCTCAGCTTAGGATCAGGAATAAGCTTGTGAAGAGATGCCATGCTGTTCTTTCGCGTTATGGCATGCTCTGTTTCGTTTCTCTTGGAGATCGATTGCTAAGCGTCTTTCCTCAGGCGACTGTGAAGCATTTACCGTAGGAGAGAGGTACCACGGAGCAGCATTCAGTACTGCCTGCGACTGTCTTTGTTCCTTTACTAGCAGAGCTCCATTGCATTGGTCCGCATGAGAAATGCAGGACTGGGCAACATTGTTTAACACGCGGAACCTCGCCAACAAACAGCGCAGCTGTGCACTCACTCACTCCAGCTTAAGCATGAATGGAGCCAGCACCAAGGCACACACATGTGGACAGACAAACGTTGGTAGGCACAAATGATTTCACGCAGAGGGTCGTCCAAAAACAAGCACATATCTGCAGGTACCCTCTGTATGTGTATTCTCGTGCAGCCATGTATACGTTTGTGCAGTGCGCTATACATCAACGGACATGTTTACCCTCAGGCATGTCAGTACATTTCCCGTACGTCTTTCTGTCAAAAGGTGGGAGTAGGCGCGCTTGCGGATGTGTGCATGTTTGTGGCCATGCATTTGCTTACGCATCAGTGTGTGAAAAGGTGGGTGCTTTTCTCTAGCTGCGTGTGCGTGCACGTGGTGGTGGCTGCACATACCTGAGTGCTTGTGGATAGGTTTCTGCATGGTTTTCGGTGAGGATTAGTCTGTGTGCACGTGGACAAACGGTCTTCACCAAATTTGCTTGCTAGCTGACGCTGCCATTAGAGGCTGAGCTGATGAACAGAAGGGGGACTGACCTAATTAAAAAATAAATGAGGGTAAGGGAATAAAGATCCTCTTTTGATGTAAGCACCTTTAGTATAAAAAAGGAACAAGGAACAATAAAAAACTATTTAACTGCAAATGTTCAACTTTTTCCTCTAAGTGTTAGCAGCTCTCTTAAAGAGTGAGCTGTGTTTTAAATCTGAAGTGTTTTGAAATCCTCCAGGATAGAAGCAGTTGGTCAAATATTTGTAATTTAAATAAAAAGATGAGGAAACATGCAAACTCTTCCCATATTGTCCAGAATCATTAAAGTTATGTGCCAGAGGTATGCTGCCAGTGTAAAAAATCCCCACATAATTTTGCTTTGGGGACAGGGATAGAAAGAACATGTGAATGGATGCTAAGAATGAAAAGCTGTGCCTGAAGCCTGATGGGAGTTTAGTTTCGTTTGATACACTCAAAACTGTGTCAACCCTTTCCATGAATATTTCATTCATTTTTAAAAGGAAAATTATCATGGTGCTAACACTTTACTAATTTTTTTAAAGTGTTTCCAAAATACTTATTTCATTCCTTCACTACAACCTTCTGCAGTAGCCCACAGAAATACTGTGCTGCATAAAAGGTTAATAAGATTCTGAATAAATCAAACATTTCTTATATTCTTCAGATATTAGCATGAAGAAATTCTGTTTCAGTTTGCAACCAATGGGATCATTGACTTATATGGGACCACAAATGGTCCATAAGTCCACATTCATTTATTATTCTGAGTGTACTTTGAGTTTTCCAAGAAAAATGGAGTTTAAAAAATCTGTAATTGCTATGTATATTCAAAATGCCAGAAGACTAGATGGCTCATGGGATAGGAGAATGGAATATCAACCATTTTCTCTTTAGATCAGTTGCTCAGACTCAGTTGTGAAAAACAGCGCTCGAGTATCATTGGCATTCAGAGGGTATTTAGTTACCTGGGAGAGAAGAAATTACTGTGTTTCCCAAACAAACAGTTTTCCACAGCATGCAAAATTCTGCATTCCAACACACTTGTTGGTACCTTACTAATTTGGACAGCTAATGAAAATAATATAGAGAGGAACAACAAAATGTACCTTTGTTTTGCTGGGCTGTTGAACATCCTCTCTGAAGAAACAGAAGACATCTTGAGTGGTTAATTCCCTTGGTCCATGAGAAATAAAGTGCAATAGCAGTAGTGCCCCAGCACTGTCCTCAGGTATAAAAAACTGCTGGGGCAGATCATCACTATCTCAAATTCCTAATGTGTAATATTACTAATCTGATTCCTTCTGAATGTCAATTCCTTGTCAATCTTGAAAGGCAGTTTTGGTTTGTACCTTTGTGCAGGAGCTAGGCCTATACAGGGTAGCGTGTATGACCTCTTTTGGGCTATTCCTTCAACGGTGCGTTGTTGGAAAAGTTTTTAGTTCCATTAAGGCAGCAAGGAGAGCCAAATCTTGGACAGAGTCTGAGACGAAATATCATATCCTTTCTGTTTAAGGTTTTGTTGAGCACTTGCAGAAGCAATTGAGTTGTCAAGTATCATCTGAGTCATAGAACAGTCACAACATGAACATGCCTCTTCATCACCTTTGTCTCTTCTCCTTTTCCTCTTTTCCATACTTTGAAATTTGGACTTTCTTCTAGAGCTTGTTCCTTAGGGCCAGAGGCTGTCAAGCCATGATGTCCGTTTCATGGAGCCTGATCGCCTCTACCTCCTCTCCAGGTTTCTTCCCCTGCTTCTTTTTCCCTGTGGTCTTTTTTGGTGTTCTGTGGCTCACTCCCACCCACCCTCCCAGTCTTTCTGGTATTCTGTATGGGATGTAGGTCAGTCTAGGTTTCTTATAAGCAGTGCAGCTTTAAATGAGTTGAGAAGTTCAGGCCTTACTGAAAGCAACTAGACATTCAAGCCAGAGCCAGTGGTATTTGATGGTTAGCAATTCAAAAGCGAGTATTTCATTACAGTGTTGGTTGTAAGCACAGTGACAACTATGTAGTGACCTGTCTTAAATTATCTCACAGTTCTTCTGCAGAGGAGGTGGAAATAAAAATTAAGTATTGACACACAAACATTTTTAGAACAACTTTCTTTGGCAGTTAAGTTACCTTTGATAGGTGAACCTTCTCTCACGTGGCTGCTGTAAGGCAAAAATCAGTGCAGGCCTGAGCATAAAACATTGCTTTTCCCATTGAACCATATACCTTTATTCGAAGCTGGAGGCTTCTGCTCTGTGTCTCTGTCAGGCTATAGAGGTAAACAAGTTCTCTGCCTGCTACATGTACTGCCTGAGCAGTAGCTCCTTTCCTAATCTGAGAGGATGGACAGAAAAACACAAATGAGCAGGTTGCTAATGATTTTGAGTCTTGACAGCACTTATCCTTTTGAGTCTGTCTCTGTAGATCTCAAAAAATAGTCAGTTTTATATCCATCATTAATGCCATCACAGCTGTGTAAAGATAAGGCCGGAATTTGTGTGGAGCTGGGTCAGGAGTCTAAAACTCTGCCCTCAGCACCTCCTTTGCCTGATTTTAATGATGCTTATACAGCACACAGTAACCCCTTCATGACTAAGACGGCAGAACACAAAGGGGTGATGCAAAATGCTGTGGGGAATGGCGATTTTTCTTTCACCTTTCCAGTTACTTACAAACCATAACAACCACCAGAACATGACGGAATACCTACTTCTGTGTATTGCCTTTCTGAAAATCAAGCAGCTTGTCAGGAATCTGAGTTAATTGTTTTATTGGTTGTTGTTACAATTTTTTCTTTGTGATAATATTTGTATAAGTGCACTGTAAGCCTTCTCCCCACTTTTCCCACTCGTGCCGCAAGCCGCTCCGTGCTTCCCCCCCCTCCCTCCCTCTTCTCACGGTTTTTACTTACGAGATGGGGTTGGGAACGACTGTTTTCAGTCATGTTCCTAAGAAATTAGTACTGGGAGGTGTTTTAGAACATAGGAAAGCCCTTGGAAATATGAGGAAGGAAGATGTTGTGAAATATTGTAATTAATGGTGGCTGCCGTGTAAGTTCAATGATTGGGAAAAGTGTCCAGAGAATAGAATCTTGATGTATAACACTTTGCTGTTTCTAAAGCGAGAAGAGCAGGACAAAAATAAAACTCTACGAGAGATCATTGAATCATTTCAGACAATTTTACAGGCAGAATGGTTTGAACTTCAACAAGCTGGGAGAGAATTAAGTGATAAAACACAAGTCATAGAAAACTTGCTGAACTCAGCGAGATACTTTTCCTTATTAACCTGTTTTCTTTGTAGGTATCTGTTTAAGCATATTACAGTTTAATAGGTCTTGGTCTGTTATATGGTACAGTAAGTACATAAACTGTTAAATAATGAGAATCCATGGACTGAAAATGTGCGTTTTGTGATTATACAGAAGACCGTAACTCAGTTCTTTACTGCGTGAATGTGATGATAAGATTTTGTGTGTGACAGCTGCTACTTTTCTTTCTAGAATGCTAGCTTTATTCCAATATTCAGACTTGCGCAACTCTGTGATAGGCTGTGTCTCATCTCGATGTGCTGGATTTGGCTCTTTTGTATGCACATCAAGTAAAGAATCCTGGTTTTGGAATAACAGTTGTAGCACACCAGATGAGACACTAATAAAAGCCTTGCCCAGTCCAGCTTGTTGCTGCGGCGGCGGGGGGGCGGGTGCCAATTGGGCTCCAGCGCGCACTGACCTGTTTTGTCAGGGAGACCCAGTGGCACCTCTACCTGGCTGAGCAGGGAGCGGCCCAAAGGTGCAATGCAAAAATCGAGATATTGTCTTGAATAAGTGTAACTGTGATCTATCTGCATATTTGAACTTGGTATTTGGTTTTCATATCTGAGCTCAGCATTTTAATTTGCATATTTATATTTGGTACCAAAAGAATCTTGTTTGGGGAGATAATTACAAAATGGGAACCGGTTCCGCTACTAAAATACCACCTTGCTCCCCCTTAGGATGCATCCTTATACATTAGAGTAATTGCTCTTATTGTTATTTAATAATTTTGAGACCAGAAAAGAATTGAAGTTGTTAAACTCTGTAAGACATTGCAAACGGTAAATGGGGCTGAGGAATGTAACTATTGCTCAGCTAATTAGAACTGCATATAGAGTGTATTATGGCTGGAATGAATTGGGAAAATAAAAAAGCAAAATATCCCAGGCCTGTGCTGTACTGTTTGAACATTTCAGGCCTGTATCAAGCTGCAAGATAAACTTAGCTCCTTGGCAGCTCCCACTTAGAACCAGCAATTAACGCCATCTGCGTGGCCTTGCCTGTATCTAAACTGCAGCAAGAAAAAAAAAAAAAAAAATCAAAAAGAAGAAGAAAAACCTGGCTGCCCGCTTTTAAAGTGGTGAAAGGGGGGTTTTCTATCCCCACCCCCGCCACTGCAGCAATGTTGTAATACTGAATAGGACAGTCTGAGGGTGAAATTTAAAGGCATCCCTAGCAGATCCATAGTTCTAATGAAACTGAGAAATTAAACAAAAAATCTTTTAATAGACTTATCTTGTGGGTACAAACCTATGTTTTAGCTATTAGGAGAAGGCATTTCCAATTGAGAGAGAGAGGACAGAGGCAGGCCACAAAAAGAGGTTCACTGTGGTTCTTCCTACATGAGCAGGGAGAAATCATGAATAAGTGGCATGGAAGACCTACCTCAGAACTTCAAGAACGAGTACACGAAATAAAAGGGAAATAAAAGGGAAAACTCCGGCAATATCACACGAATCGAGACTCTTTGATTCCTATCCAGAAGTTGATCCGTCAATTGGAAAGCCAGGGTGTGATCAGTAAGACTCGCTCACCTTTTAACAGCCCAATCTGGCCAGTGCTTAAGTCTAGTGATGAGTGGACACTAACTGTAGACTATCGTGGCCTGAATGAAGATACACCACCACTGAGTGCTGCTGTGTCTGACATGTTAGAATTGCAATTTGAACTGGAGTCAAAGGCAGCTAAGTGGTATGCTACAACTGACATTGCTAATGCGTTTTTCTCTATTCCTTTAGCAACAGAGTGCAGGCCACAGTTTGCTTTCACCTGGAGGGGCATCCAGTACACGTGGAATCGCTTGCCCCAGGGGTGGAAACACAGTCCTACCATCTGCCATGGACTGATCCAGACCACACTGGAGCAAGGTAAAGCTGCAGAATACTTGCAATATGTTGACGACATCATCGTATGGGGCGACACAGCGAAAGAAGTCTTTGAGAAAGGTGAGAGAATAATTCAGATTCTTTTGGATGCTGGTTTTGCCATAAAATGAAGCAAGGTCAAGGGACCTGCACGAGAGATCCAATTTTTAAGAATAAAATGGCAAGATGGCCGTCGTCAGACCCCAGTGGATGTGATCAACAAAATTGCAGCAATGTCTCCACCTACTAATAAAAAGGAGACACAGACTTTCTTGGGCGTTGTAGGTTTTTGGAGAATGCATATTCCTGACTACAGCCAGATTGTGAGCCCTCTCTATCGAGTGACTCGAAAAAAGAACCAGTTTGAGTGGGGCCCAGAACAACGACAAGCCTTTGAACAAATTAAGCGTGAGAGAAATCATGTGGTGGCCCTTGGACCAGTTTGAACTGGACTAGATGTTAAGAATGTGCTCTACACCACAGCCGGAGATAATGGACTTACCTGGAGCCTCTGGCAGAAAGCACCAGTAGAAACCCGAGGTCGACCCTTAGGTTTTTGGAGTCAAGGATACAAAGGATCTGAGGCCAACTATACTCCAACTGAAAAAGAGATACTAGCAGCATATGGAGGAGTTCGAGCTGCTTCAGAAGTGATTGGCACTGAAGCACAGCTCCTCCTAGCACCTCAGCTGCCAGTGCTGAGCTGGATGTTCAAAGGGACGGTTCCCTCTCCACATCATGCAACCGAAGTTACGTGGACTAAATGGATTGCATTGATCACGCAACGAGCTCGAACTGGAAATCCCAATCGCCCAGGGATCTTAGAAGTGATTACAGACTGGCCAGAAAGCAAAGACTTTGGGATGTCTGCAGATGAGGAGGAAGTAAAATGTGCTGAAGAAGCACCACCGTATAATACGCTTTCAGAGGCTGATAAGCAGTATGCACTGTTCACAGATGGATCCTGTCGTCTTGTAGGAAAACATCGAAGGTGGAAAGCTGCTGTGTGGAGTCCCACACAACAAGTTACAGAAGCCACTGAAGGACAAGGTGAATCTAGTCAATTTGCAGAAGTGAAAGCCATCCAGCTGGCTTTGGACATTGCTGAACGAGAGAAGTGGCCAATACTTTATCTCTATACTGACTCATGGATGGTAGCAAATTCCTTGTGGGGGTGGCTACATCAATGGAAGAAAAGCAGCTGGCAGCGCAGAGGTAAACCCGTTTGGGCTGCCACACTGTGGCAAGACATTGCTGCTCGGCTAGAGAGCCTGCCTGTGAAAGTTCGTCATGTAGATGCTCATGTGCCTAAAAGTCGAGCCACTGAGGAACATCTAAACAACCAACAAGCAGATCAAGCTGCTAAGATTAAAGTAGCTGAGGTGGACTTGGACTGGCAACATAAAGGTGAAATTTTCCTAGCTCGGTGGGCCCATGATGCTTCAGGGTATCAAGTTAGAGATGCAACATATAAATGGGCTCGCGATCGAGGGGTGGACTTAACTATGAACACTATTTCACAGGTTATTCATGAACATGAAACTTGCGCCGAATTCAAACAATGAAACGGTTAAAGCCTGTATGGTATGGGGGGCGATGGTTAAAGTATAAGTATGGAGAAGCTTGGGAGATTGGTTATATTACACTTCCACAAACACGTCAAGGTAAGCGTTATGTACTTACAATGGTGGAAGCAACCACTGGATGGTTGGAAACATATGCTGTACCTCATGCTACGGCCCGAAATACTATCTTGGGCCTTGAAAAGCAAGTCCTTTGGCGACATGGTACTCCAGAAAGAATTGAATCAGGCAATGGCACTCATTTCAAAAGCAGCATTATAGACAATTGGGCCAAAGAACATGGTATTGAGTGGGTATATCATATTCCATATCATGCACCAGCCTCTGGGAAAACTGAAAGTTACAATGGTTTGCTAAAAACTACACTAAAGGCACTTGGTGGTGGAACCTTTAAAAACTGGGATTCACATTTAGCAAAAGCCACTTGGTTGGTCAACACCAGGGGATCCACCAATTGAGCCGGGCCTGCCCAATCAGAAATTCTACGGACTGTAGAAGGAGATAAAGTCCCTGTAGTACACATGAAAAATATATTAGGAAAGGCAGTCTGGGTTACTCCTGCCTCAGGCAAAGGCAAGCCCACTCCTGGGATTGATTTTGCCCAGGGACCTGGCAGCACCTGGTGGGTGATGCTTAAGGATGGAGAAGTTCGGTGTGTACCTCAAGGGGATTTGATTTTAGGTGAAAATATGCAATACTGAACTCCATGATGTCAATTGCTGTACTAACAGTGTTTAATAAGTGTCTTTCAGATCAAGACAGTGATGATGAAACCAGAGCTAGCTGCTTTTAGTGGCGCCTGACAACTTCTTCAAAGTTGATGTCTTTAACCCACAAACAGTGGTCATGAGATGCACTTGATGTAACATTTTTTCCTGCCCTGGGAGACTGTTGTGACAAAATGAACTTAATGAACTTTTCAAAGGATGGTCCACAGATTAAGATTAATTACTCCTGTGTATATATGTACATATGTATATATATAGTAGTAGTAATTAATTAGATTGTATTGATAGATTGTATTGATAAGGTTTAAGTATTTCTGTGAATGGCATATTATAAGGGGTGGAATGTCCTGGTTTTGTTAAAAAGAAGTTTCTCTTTTAGTGAATTTGCCTGTCAGCTAAAGCCTTCATATTGGCTGCATTTTCCTGAAGAACCAGATACACATTTTGGTAAACATAGCAATGGAATGCAAACTTATTGATAAGCATGGATGGACATCTCGCGAGAGGGGCAACGAGAAACCGGTGACCAAGAAACTGACCAACTGTGTATAACATTCCATTCACATGCATACTTCAGATAAAAGGGGGAGATCACGAGGATCTCGGCCCTTTTCCCTTTTTCCTCATGGCTGACATTAGGAGAGGACCTTGCTAGTTGTCCCTGTGAACTGAGTCCTAGTGACAGACTGAATCCAGCTCCGATTGGCTGCAGAGTCCAATCCAGGACTTTGGGTGCAGGCTGTGCAGTTGCTGAGACTTTCAAGATTGGTTTTGTATATTTTGTATTATTTTCTCTATTCTTATTAGTAGCATTAGTAAAACATTTTTAATTTTTTCCAACTCTCTTCTCTCTGTCCTCCTTTTCCTCCCAATCACCTGTCCTTAGTGGGAAGGGGGGAGAGGGAGAGGCAAAAAAGGGGGAAGTGGGGGGGAAGAGGAGGTTAACAAAACATCTGCCAGGGTTTTATTGTCACCCTGCAATCTAAACCCTCGACAACAGGTAATATACGGTAGCTGTACTACTAAAAATGTGGAGAATATACAGGAAAAATATGGTACATTAACCACTAAAATTGTGATGAATATACAGGCAAATAATGGTTGCTGTAGCGCTAAAAATGTGCCGAACATCCAGGAAAAACACGGAAGCTACACCGCCAGAAATGTGGCAAACATGCAGGTAAAATACGGCAGCTGCACCACTGAAAAGGTGGTGAATGTACAGGAAAAATATGGTACCTTCACCACTGAAAATGTGAAAACATACAGGTAATATACAGGAGCTGCACCGCTAAATATATGGTGAATTTATAGGAAAAATATGGTACCTGCACCTCTAAAACTGTGACAAATATACAGGTAATATATGGCAGTTGCACCGCTATAAAACATGGTGACTATACAGGTAAAATACTGTACACGCACTACTAAAAATGTCGTGAACATTAGGGTAAAATACTGTAGCTGCACCAATAAAAAAGTGGGGAATATACAGGTAAACTATGGTAGCTGCACCACTAAAACTGTGATGAATATACAGCTAAAATACGCTACTTCCACCAATAAAAATGGGGAGAATATACTAGCAGAACACAGGAAACGCACTACTAAAATGTGGCAAATATACAGGTAAAATACGGTAGCTGTACCAATAAAAAACTGGCGAATATACAGGTAAAAAATGGCAGCTCCACGGTTTAAAATGTGAAGAACAAACAGGTAAAACATGGTAGCTGCATGGCTAAAATTTTGGCGAATATACAGGAGATATACGGTAAACGCACTGCTAAAAATGTGAAAACATACAGGTAAAATACGTTACCTGCACCGCAAAATATGTGGCAGGTATACAGGCAATGTACGGTGTCACAGAGGCACCCCGTAGGTCAATTTAAGGGACAACAAGGTCCAAAAACAACTTTTATTAAACCGGTGAGAAACAGGGTTTTAGCACTCCAAAAGTGACTTAAATACAGGTTCGGATATCAGTTGAGGAAAATTATTTAAGAGGCAGCAACTAATACAACAGGCGGTCCACAGTGTGCATGCACGTGGCTTCACCCAAAACAATGCCGGAGCTGTCCCTGAGTCCCGGAGAAATACACACTTGCCTAAACACGGTGCAGGATTATTTTTTAAAGAGATACACGCACGGGAAGCGTACACTAGCGATTCTGCGAGGGTAAATTTATAATACACCCGCAATCCTGCGAGAGTTAATTTACTTACACGTGCAAGTGTGCACGGAATCCTACACGTGCTTATGTGGAAGCATGGGAGGAAAATACACTCGCGATTGTGCGAGGGGCTCTCGGCGGCCACTCGTGATTGTGCGAGGAAATAATTTATACACGTGCTCGTATTGGGCACGGAAAGTTATGCGTGCAAGTGTGCACAGAAGGAAAATACACTCGCGATTGTGCGAGGAAATAATTTAAAGTACGCGTGCAAATGTGCACGGAAAGTTACACGTGCATATGTGCACGGGAGGAAAATACACCCGCGATTCTGCGAGGGTAAATTTTACACGCGCTCATATGGAGCGCGGAAAGTTATACGTGCATATGTGCACGAAAAGTATAAATATACTCGCAATCCTGCGAGAAGTTTTACTCACATCTGTGGCGGCGAGGCAAGCGGAGTCCCCATCCCGGGGAGAGGGGCTCTCGGTGGCAGCATATTGCTCGTGCTCCGAGAGACCCACGACAATGGGCGGAGTCTTGACGAGAATCCTGTTTTTATCTGATCAGATCTGACTGTAGGCACTCTAGAAGCTTCTCTGCACCCCCACACTGTCTGTGGGTGCCCCTGAAGCCTCCAAACATCCCTCACGCTGGGCGCGGCTCAGTGTGCCTTGGCACTCCCTTCTCCTAATGGCCCTGGCCAGGGTGCTCTGGGGCCAAACAAAAGAAGCTGTTAGCCTCAACTAGCAGAGAAAGAGGGAGATGTGCCCACTCCTTCCATACTGAAGGAGGGAGGGGGAGAGAGGGGGGGTTGCATTCTGCCACATACGGTACCTACACTGCTAAAAATTTCATGAAGATACAGGTAAAATACAGTACATGAACCACTGAAATTGTGGCGAATATATGGGTAAAATACGGTAGTTGCACCGCTAAAAGTGTGATGAATATACTGGAAAAATATGGTAGCGTCAGCACTAAAAATGTGGATATGTACAGGAAATATACAGTAGATGCACCGCTAAAAATTTGGTGAATATATGGGAAAAATACGGTAGTTGAACCACTAAAAATACGGTGAATATACAAGCAAAATATGGTAGCTGCGCCGCTAAAGCTGTGACGAATATACAGTTAATATACGGTAGCTGCACCGCTAAAAACGTGGCGACTGTACAGGTAAAATACTGTACACGCACTACTAAAAATGCGGTGAACGTACGGGCAAAATACTGTAGCTGCACGAATACAAAAAGTGGCGAATATACAGGTAAACTATGGTAGCTGCACCACTAAAACTGTGATGAATATACAGCTAAAATACGGTACTTCCACCGATAAAAACATGGAGAATATGCTAGTAAAATATAGGACACACACTACCAGAAAATTGGCAAATATACAGGTAAAATACGGTAGCTGTACCAATAAAAAACTGGCGAATATAGTGGTAACATACGGCAGCTGCACCGCTGGAAATATGGCGAATACACAGGTAAAATAGGGTACGTAAACCGCTAAAATTTTGGCGAATATACAGTTAAAATGCGGTAGTTACACTGCAAAAGATGTGGTGAATTTACAGGTAAAATACGGTACACACACTGTGTGTACACATACGCAGGCATGTTGCAAGAAGAGCCAGAGGCCATGAATGCATTGCAAAGAGCAAGTTTTATTTTAGTTACCTCTCTACTGGGGGATCTCCGAAGCCACACCTAAGCTCTCAGGCAGAGGTGACACAAGCGGGGAGGCAGGCGCTGGTGAATTCAGCCCTGCTGGAAGATCACTGGGCCACTGAGCTCGCCTGTATTTCAAGGCTTCAGGCAGGCGCAGCCTCCCGCTCTTTCTCAAAACAAAGCAGGAATCTCAGACATAGTGATAAGGTGCCTAGAGTTTCTCACAGGCCTACGTTATCTAACACAGAGGTTCTACTCATCAAGCACACAAGGTCAGTAAAACAATTAGTGTGACCTATGTGCTTTTTCTACAGACAGGTGCAAGTCACTTGAGCGTATTTACATTTAACTAACCTCCTCGCCAAATCTTCCGCTATATCCCCATACACACCACTAAAAATGTGGTGAATATTCCGGTAAAATAAGACAGCTGCACCAATAAAAAACTGGCGAATATACGGGTTTAATACGGTAGCTGCACTGCTGAAAATGTAGCAAATATACAGGTAAAATACGGTAGCTGTAGCACTAAAAATGTGGTGAACATCCAGGTAAAGTAAAGTTACACCGCTAGAAACGTGGCGAATATACAGGTGGAACACCGGACACGCACTGCTAAAAAAGTGGCAAATATACAGGTAAAATACGGCAGCTGCATCAATAAAGATGTGGCGAATATACAGGTGAAGAAAGGCATGTGCACTGCTAAAACGTGGTGAATGTTCAGGTAAAATAAGGTACGTGAACAACTTAAAATGTGGCGAAAATACAGGTAAAATACCGTAGCTGCACGGCTAATTATGTGGCAAAACGGGACTGTACCTGGACCATCCCATTCCCTACACCAACTTTAAAACCTCTCCCTGCAATTCCCAGTGCCTCCCCTGCCCTGGTCCCTTCACTTAGCTTTCAGAGAGGCATGGGTCTGAATCCATCCGCAACAAAAAGAAACACCGCATCGTCTAGTGGGCATCTTCCTGCAGTAACCAGACTCCTTTAAAACATCTGCAACAGCAACAAAAAAACAGCAAGAAGAGCCAGTCAGTGCCAGCAATAATTATCGCATCCGTCGGTGATAACTATTTCCACAACTGCCACTTCCGCAAAACTCCCATGGCATTCCATTCACCTGCTCATTCCAGAGGTGGACGCTGAAGCCCTTGTCACTCATGGCACCTAAGACAGCAAGAAACAAAATGACTGTAGTGCTTGGGACAAGTCCCCAGCCCCACGCTCTTTCTGGCCTCTAGCCCAGCTCAGAGCAAGTGCTCATCTGATTCCAAAGGCAGCCTGCAAAGCAAGAAGGAAACGCTTCACTAATTCACCAGAAAAGGCCGTGCTCCTTTACACCGAGCAGCGCCCCACCTTCTCAGCTGCCAGTCGGTGTGTGCTTTCACCCCTCTGGGCTTGTGTCCAGCACCTGTTTGAGGCCTGTGAGGGCGAAAACTCATGGATTCCACACAATTCGATAGGAATTCAAGCAAAGCCATTTATTGCAGAAACAAGCCTCCTTATATATGCAACTATATTCTGATCACGTGTCCATGCTCCAAGCATGCATTAGCTGATTGAATATTGTCCATGTTCATGAGCCGTCCATGCGCCCGAGTCTCACTGCTAATAGGTCTGTTGATTTACATCTTTTTGAGGCCCTGAGGCCTCACTCCCACAGCAGGTGCTGTTTTTCAGCCTTGGAGCTGGCCTTGAGATTCCTTTGGCTAGTTCAGAAATAAATCTCCATCTAATAGAAATCCATTCACACAACAACCTCAAGAAAATTCCTCAAATCTCCCACTATTCACCCTTTTTGTTTCTGAACCAGCCAGGCCTTATTTACAACGTGCTGAATCATCTTTGAAATACACTGCAGCATACAACATATGATTAACAAGAATGATTACAGTTACATATAATGTAGCTAAACCTTACATAATAAGATCAAACAACTACCCACCATTTGTCAAACCCTAATTCTACTATGGCAATCTTATTAACGTGCTGGTTTAGTTTGTCTAAAGTACTATGAATAGATCCAGAATGATTAAACAAGTTAATACAACATCTTGCTCTTAAATTCATCACAACCATGTCCTTATGATAACAACAAAAATCTCTAGCAACACGATTTTGAAGGGTAACATGCCTAATACCATCAACATCTACTATTAATTGAGTTAGTATCTCAGAAGTTAGATTAGCCTGTTTAAAAGACCAATAGCTTAACTTTGATATGTCTCCTAAAGCTTTACCAGCTGCTAGACTAGGGAGGAGGAGTGCAGTAGATACTATGGTAGGAATGTCTCATAATTTTACCTCATTTTTGCATTGACTATCTAAGTGTAATATCACCCTTTTGGCTCTCCTGCTGTTTGTTCAAATTGCCATTCTCCACAGAAGGTACATCACCTGCTTGCTAATAGGCTTCTAGACCACCAGGTCTGTGAGCATCTATAACACTGAATTAGGATCCATGGTTTACATCTGAAACAGTCCTCACAACTTATCTCCCTCCTGTCCGTCTGCATCCGTCAAGTCTTTGTTGTCTTTATTCAGCCATGGCTTAACCCATTTCGCAGGAATCCACTTCGATCCTTGGCCTGTAATGACACAAACATAACCTTTTCCCCAGGTTATCAATTGATGTGGCCTTTTCCATTTACCATTAACTAGTGATTTGACCATAACTAATGCAGGTTCTTTCTGATTTAGCATGGTTTTGGGTCATACTTGCAAAGTGTTTCATCACAGGGCAAATTTAGGCTACACCACTTAGATATAAGTGATTCATCACATACAATGCTTTTGACAATTGGGTTTGTGGTGTTTTCCCTACTTCTCCCCCCTTTTTGTTAAAAAAAAAAACCAAAACAGTTCAGAATCAGATGTGTGTGTTGGACGTTGACTATGTACTCAGAATCAGAAATCAAATTTAGAGGTTCCTCCTTAAAAAGCTCTAAGTAATGTAAAGCTGCGCCAAGTTCTGCTAATTGGGTTGAACCTTCAATAATTTTTACAGAATGATGCCAATTGTTATCTTCATGCCAGACCACTACAGCTTTATGAGACTTCCCAGAACCATCAACAAAAACTGTGCAAGTATGTAGGATCAGACCCACTACAAGTATGATCTGTGACCTGATGTTAAAGACTTGCAGGTTCTGCATCAATTTACATTTAGCCATACCAAAAGCTGTACTGTTAAAAAAAATCAGCTAGTGTAATTTACAAGGATGTAGACTGCAAATAAAAAAGCAAAATTAAATTTCACAAATGGTACATGTATGACAAAAGGATCATAGCCTATTAAGACTTAAATTTAGGTAGTTTCTATGTTGTAGCTATAAACAGACAAATCTGCAAGTCCAATCAAATACAGTTAGCTTTTAAGATGGCCATAAATTTATTCCTCAAAGTTTCTAACTCCATTTTGGCTGTCATATTTATTGGATATTGTTTTCCCTTACCGGATCGTAGTTCTGTTTCAGTTCTATCAGTGTAGTATTTGCTTTATCAAAACATTGGCTGTTAATACTAGTGGAAATACAGCATTCGAAATTTCCTTGGGGATTTCTCACTTGCAGCAAGTAGATCTGCACCATCCAAGCAGCTTCTTGTAGGCCATGCAACTAAACAGAATTCTCAGAAAGCATTATTTGAGCTTACAATTTACTTAACAAACCTTGACCCAAGAGAGGTATAGGACTTTCTGGAAACTACAAGAATTCATGTATCAAAACTTTGTTCCAAATTTGGCATTCTATTGGTCTCAAAAAACAGCCTTTCTTTCATTCTCTCCCATGGCCTCAAAAACTAGTACGGTGAATTTACTGAGAAGTCTCTTACAACTAGTTACCACAGAATAAGTCTATTAAAAAAAAAAATTGGTTTAATTTCCCAGCTTCATTAGCACTATGGATCCACTGGCAATGCCTTTAAAATTCAACCCTCAGACTCCTTCATGCAGTATGACAGTTCCCTAGCAGTAACATCGCTGGGGAGGGGGGAATAAAACCTCCCTCTTGCCCCCATCTGAGATGGCAGGATCTCCAGCCCAGCATGAAAACAGATCAGTTCGAACTCCACATCAAACCAACCTGGCTCCACTCCACACCCAAATCAGTACCAGTCTGACCCAGAGAAGCACTGAGCACTCTGACCCCCAAAAGCTGACCAGTGTGAAAAGACCGACCTCAGCAAGGAGGTAAAATGATGAGCTCTCTCCCCAGAGGTGTCAAAACCTAGGAAAAAAAAGACAGAAGCAAAAAGAAACAACACCAACAACCCCTGATTCAAAGCAGAGAAGCAACGCGATGCCACAACAAGGATGGATTACAATACTCCAGGAAAAAAAAAGAAAAGAGACAGAGTGGGGGGAGTAAAGCCCCCCTTTCTCCACTTAGCAGCGGGCAAACAGGTTTTTCCATTTTCTTTTCTTCTTTGTCTTCTTGCTGCAGTTCGGATGTAGCCAAGGCCACGCCGCTGGCGTAATCACTGGTACGAAGTGGGAGGCTCTGGCAAACTCCTCGATTGCAATGAGCTGAGTTTATCTTGCAGCTTCACACAGGCCCGAAACCCATGTTCAGGCACAGGCCTGGGATATGTTGCTTTTTTGTTCTCCCATTTCACTCCAACCATAACACACTTCATACACAATTCCAACCAGCTCAAGAGTTATCACACTATCACAATATGTTTGGGATTGGAAGGGACCTCAAAAGATCATCTAGTCCAATCCCCCTGCTGGAGGTGAGGTCGCACAGGAATATGTCCAGGTGGGTTTTGAATGTCTCCAGAGAAGGAGACTCCACAACCTCCCTGGGCAGCCTGTTCCAGTGCTCTGTCACCCTCACTGAGAAGAAGTTTCTTCTCAAATTTAAGTGGAGCTGCAAGTGGAACCTCTTGTGTTCCAGCTTGATCCCATTACCCCTTGTCCTATCATTGTTTGCCACCGAGAACAGCCTGGCTCCATCCTCGTGGCACTCACCCTTTATGTATTTATAAACATTAATAATGTCCCCCCTCAGTCTCCTCTTCTCCAAACTAAAGAGACCCAGCTCCCTCAGCCTTTCTTCATAAGGGAGGTGCTCCACTCCCTTAATCATCTTGGTTGCCCTATGCTGGACCCACTCCAGCAGTTCCCTGTCCTTCTTGAACTGAGGGGCCCAGAACTGGACACAATATTCCAGATGGGGTCTCACCAGGGCGGAGTAGAGGGGAAGGAGGACCTCTCTCGATCTACTAACCACCCCCCTTGTAATACACCCTAGGATGCCATTGGCCTTCCTGGCCACAAGGGCACAGTGCTGGCTCACAGTCATCCTGTTGTCCACCAGGACCCCCAGGAACCTTTCCCCTACACTGCTCTCTAATTTGTAATTTCCCAACCTATACTGGAACCTGGGGTTGTTCCTGTTCACATGAGGACTCTACACTTTCCCTTGTTAAATTTCATCAGGTTATTCCCCGCCCAACTCTCCAGCCTGTCCAGGTCCTGCTGGATGGCAGCACAGCCTTCTGGCATGTCAGCCACCCCTCCCAGCTTAGTGTCATCAGCAAACTTGCTGATAGTACACTCTATTCCCTCGTCCAAATCGTTAATGAATATATTGAATAATATTGGCCCCAGTACTGACCCCTGAGGCACTCCACTAGATACTGGCCTCCAACTAGACTCCGCACCATTGACTACCACTCTCTGGCTTCTCTCCTTAAGCCAGTTTGCATCCCACCTCACTACTCTATTGTCTAGACCACACCTCCTCAACTTTGCTGTGAGGATGCTGTGGGAGACTGTGTCAAAGGCTTTACTGAAGTCAAGGTAGACCACATCCACCGCTCTGCCATCATCCATCCACCTTGTTACATTCTCATAAAAGGCTATGAGGTTGGTCAAGCATGACTTACCCTTGGTAAAGCCATGCTGACTGCCCCTAATAACCCTCTTATCCTTGATATGCCTTGAGATGGCACCAAGGATAAGCTGTTCCATTTCTTTAGCAGGGATAGAGGTGAGGCTGATCATTCTATAATTACCCGGGTCCTCCTTCTTGCCCTTTTTGAAGACTGGAGTGACATTTGCTTTCCTCCAGTCCTCGGGCACCTCTCCCGTTTCCCAAGACTTGGCAAAGATGATGGAGAGCGGTCCAGCAATGACTTCAGCCAGCTCCCTCAGCACCCGCGGATGCATCCCATCTGGACCCATGGATTTATGGATGTCCGGACTATTTAATTGCTTCCTAACCCAGTCCTCATCGAGTAAAGCAAACTCCTCCATTGACCTGGCTTCATCCAGGGTCTCAGGGGTACAAGGCTCCCCAGGACAGCCTCCAGCAGAGTAGACAAAGAAGGCATTCAGTAATACTGCCTTCTCTGTATCTTCTGCCACCAGGGCACCCACCCCATTCATCAGTGGGCCTACATTGCCTCTGGTATTAGTTGTATCTGCTATGTATTTGAAAAAGTTCTTTTTGCTGTCCTTGACCCCTCTCGCCAACTGTAATTCTAAGGAGGCTTTGGCTATCCTAGCTGCCTTCCTACATCCTCTAACAGCAGCCTTATATTCCTCCCAAGTGGCCAGCCCCTGCTTCCATGACATGTAAACTCTCCTCTTCTGCTTGAGCATACCCAACAGATCCCTATTCAACCACGCAGGCCTCCTGGCTCCCTTCCTTGACTTCCTATGTGTGGGGATGCTCTGATCCTGAGCGTGGAAGAAGCAATCTCTGAATGCAATCCAGCTATCTTGGGCCCCTTTTCCTTCAAGCAGTCTTGCCCATGGGATTTCCCCCAGAAATTGCTTGAAAAGGCCAAAGTTAGCCCTGCTAAAGTCCAGGGTTGCAATTCTACTTGCTATTCTATTCCTGCCACACAAGATGCTGAACTCCACCATCTCGTGGTCACTGCAACCCAGGCAGCCCTCAACCTTTACTGCTTCAGCCAGACCCTCCTTGTTAGTGAGGATGAGATCCAGCAGTGCACCTCTCCTAGTCGGCTCCTCCACGATCTGCATGAGGAAGTTATCATCAATGCACTGGAGGAACCTCCTGGACTGTGGCTGGCTGGCTGAATGGTCCTTCCAGCAAACATCAGGGAAGTTAAAATCCCCCACAACAACCAGGGCCTGTGACTGTGAGGCCACTCTCAGCTGCCCATAGAAGGCCTCATCAACTTCCTTAGCCTGATCTGGTGGCCTGTAATAGACGCCCACAACAGTGTCACCCCTGCCAGCCTGCTCCTTGATCCTGACCCATACACTCTCAACTCGCTCGTCATCCACTCCTGGGCAGAATTTAGCACATTGTAGTTGCTCTCTCACATAGAGAGCAACTCCACCACCACGCCTGGCTGGCCTGTCTTTCCTGAAAAGGGCATAGCCATCCATGACCACATTCCAGTCATGTGAACTGTCCCACCATGTTTCTGTAATTGCCACCAGATCATAATCTCCCAACTGAACACAGGATTCTAACTCCTCCTGCTTATTCCCCATGCTGCGCACATTGGTGTACAGGCATTTCAGGGAGCGAGCAGAGCACACCAATTTCTCCCTAGGGGCATAGGAGGCCACCCGGTCCTCATCAGTTTTAGAATGCTGCCTCACTGGGACAAGCCCAGCTACAACCCCATCCCCCTTCGAGACTAGTTTAAAGCTTTCCAAATGAGCCACACTCCTCAGCTCCATTTACCTTTTACAATTCACAGATGTCAAAAAACAGTATATTAAGCATCAATCCATTTTCCTAAATCCAAATCAGTTCATATTCTAGCAGCTTTTAAATACAACCTCATACAATACCAAGTTCACATCCAACATAGCATTTAGGTGTTTGGTTGGTTGGTGGTTGTTTTTGTTTGTTTGTTTGTTTGTTTTAATGCAAAGCAGAGTTTAACAATTTAAGTTCTTTTCTGGTCTCAAAATTACTAGATAACAATATAAGCAATTACTCTAATGTCTAAGGATGCATCCTAGGGGGAGCAAGGTGGAATTTTAGCAGTGGAACCAGTTTCCATTTTGTAATTATCTCCCCAAACAAAATTATTTTAGTACCAAATAGAAATATGCAAATTAAAATGCTGAGCTCAGATATGAAAACCAAATACCAAGTTCAAATATGCAGATAGATCACAGTTACACTTATTCAAGACAATATCTCGATTTTTGCATTGCACCTTTGGGCCGCTCATTGCTCAGCCAGGTAGAGGTGCCGCTGGGTCTCCCTGACAAAACAGGTCAATGCGCGCTGGAGCCCAATTGGCACCCGCCCCCCCACCGCCGCAGCAACAAGCTGGACTGGGCAAGGCTTTTATTAGTGTCTCATCTGGTGTGCTGCAACTGTTATTCCAAAACCAGGATTCTTTACTTGATGTGCATACAAAAGAGCCAAACCCAGCACATCGAGATGAGACACAGCCTATCACAGAGTTGTGCAAGTCTGGATACCGGAATAAAGCTAGCATTCTAGAAAGAAAAGTAACACCTACTACACACAAAAATTTTACCATCACATTCACGCAGTAAAAAACTAAATTACTCATGATCTTCTGTATTATCACAAAATGCACATTTTGAGTCAACAGATTCTCATGATTTAACAGTCTGTGAACTTATCATACCATATAACAAAGACCTACCAAAACTGTAACAAACAGATACCTACAAAGAAAACAGGTTAATAAGGAAAGCATCTTGCAGACTTTAACAAGTTTTCTGACCTGTGTGTTATCAGTTAATTCTCTCTCCGCTTGTTGAAATTCAAACCGTTCCGCCTATAAAACTGTCTGAAATGATTTAATGATCTCTTGTAGAGATTTATTTTGTCCTGCTCTTCTCGCCTTCCAAACAACATGAATTGCAACAAAGTGTTATACTTCAAGATTTTATTCTCTGAACACTTTTCCCAATCATTTAACTTATACAGCAGCCACCCTTAATTATAACATCTCACAAGATCTTCCTTCCTCATATTTCCAAATGCTTTCCTATGTTTTAAAACACCTCCCAATACCGATTTCTTAGGAACACAACTGAAAACAGTAGTTTCTGACCCCATCTCGTAAGTAAAAACCATGAGAAGAGGGAGGGAGGGGGGAAAAGCACAGGGCTGCTTGCAGTGTGAGTGGGAAAAGTGGGGAGAAGGTTTTTTACGGTGTACTTATACCACAAAGAAACAAGTCTAATAGCAACCCGTGAAACAATGAACTCACATTCCTGACAAGCTGCTTGATTTTCAGAGAGGCAATACACAGAAGCATGTAATATGTACTGTAAAACTCGCAAATAACATGTTGATAGCAAACATTAGCATTCTCTACTGCTAATTTCAACAGCAATGCTTCGTTAGCTTCTAAGTTTTCAACCTGCTTATTGATGGCCTCTTGAAGATGGTCAATAAATTGTATGTAATTCTCATTGGGACCCTGATAGTAGTTATAAACGATTTGGCTGCTTTGTTGGTTTCAGACACCTCTACTATAGCTTGATATGTGAGGTCTGTTGACTGCCTCAGGATTTCAGAAACTTATCTGTGCCTGTAGTTGTGTTGTGCCAATTAGTGTCTCTTCCAAGAGCTGTGGGATACCCACCCCTTTCAACAAATCCCCATAGTTCCGTCCTAAATGATCTATAGCTGACACATTGCATAGGTCTAATTTTGCTTTGAGTCTTTCATGGTTTTTATCTGATCTCGGGGCAACTTGTATACATACTCCTTTTGACTTTTCAAGAATATGCTGCAAACCCTCATCTTCATCCGAGTCATCAGATAACGTGGACTTGAACGGTGCTGGAGAATCATTAGTAACAGGTGGGTTCGGGGTTTGGAACAGTGCTTTTTTTTTTTACAAATCTAGTCCAGAGAAGCCACCCCCCTCCACTGTCTCTGCATGTTCCCGTTGCTCTTTTAATCCTCTCAAAGTCTCTAGCAACAAGTGCCATGTTATTAACAGTTCAGTTGCTGCTTTGGATCTTTCACTAGTGCTTTGCCCCATAGTAACTTAGTCCTTCGTAAAGTCAATTCCAGAAGGACAATACCCTGCTTCTTCAGCGGCAACTTCCATGTAGATAATATAATACCATCTTCTTTAGATAAGTTCCACCCCCCTGTTCCCGGTAGCTCACCAACCCTTGGCGTGGTGTCTTTTCAAGGATCCGGATCTTCGGCAGCTCCCCTCTGCTTCTCTATCAGCTGTACCGGGCTCCGTCTCCACAGCTCATCTCCGGCTGTCACAGCTTCACTGCTGTCTCTTCCTCATGCGAGATCCTCTTCATGCAGGATCACGTCGGGGTCACCATATGTTGTGGTTGAGACGGACAAACGACATACACCAAGTTCTTCCAGGATGAAAGTAGTAGATGCCCTTTATTGCCACAAGTGCATTTTTATACAGTTTTACCAATTAATGTATTGGTTACATTACTGGTTACAAGTTACAGCACTAACATCTCACTGGCTGATTTTGCTATCATCATTGTTACTCTTCTACTCCCTTCTCTCTCATGGGTACATCCTTAACATCTCCGGATACTCCTTTACTCCCATCTTTCTCACAGGTAGGCCTTCATACTCCGCTGAGCTCAACACTAGCGCAGATGCACATGTGCGACGAAATCAACTCACATGCTTGTGGAGGGAAAGACATGTCACATGCTTGTGGAGAGACGGATAGATACAGCAGGCGCTAACGGACACAGACTTTCAGGCACATTGTCTCCACACAAACAGGGTCCAGTCTGCAGGTATCCTAGACGTTGATAGTCGAGCCCACCACATGTAACTGTGCAAAACTCTTAAATGTTGTAAGTAAGAAACCAATCTTTTACTTATGCAACTGTGTACCAGTTGCGGTTCCAGGAGAGCTGCTAACGTGCAGAGGTCGATCAGCTGAGACTTGAAGCTCCTCAGAAGACCCACCGAAACAGACTGCATGCTCTCTAAAATACGCTAGATGGCAGCAAAGACCGTGAAATAAGGAACGTCAGTTTAACCCTAGGTTTATGCTATTGTTTCTTACTATAGATGCATTGGATGTTAAAAATTCCCCCAAAGTGTAATGAATATGCAATAATTCTGTGAATGCAAGCACCACAAGAGTGTCCAGTTTTTGGAGCACTTATGGAGTGTGACAAACCCTGACAGAGTCCGACAGTACTCAATAGGGTCTGACAAATCCTGACAGTGCCTGACAGCGAACAGTGGAGTCTGGCAGGGCCTGACAGAGGCTATCAAAGCATGACAGAGCCTGAAAGAGCTCAACAAAGCATTACAGAGCCCGACAAGGCCAAACAAACCTTGAAAGACTCCAACAACCCCAAAGGAGCCTGACAGAGCCCGACAATACCCTACAGTGCCCAACAAAATCTGACAGAGCCCTACAAATCCTGACATGGCCTGACAGAGCCCGACAGACCCTAAGAAAGCCCGACAGAGCCCAACAAAGCCTGAATAATGGCAAGAAAACCCGACAAAGCCCAACAAATCCTGACAGAGTATGACAGGGATCAAAAGTGCCTGACTAAGCCTGATAGAGCCAGACAGGTATTGACAGGGCCCGACTAAGCCAAAAAGTGCCTGACAAAGCGCAACAGAGATTCATGTCTCAGGTGATCGACTCTCCATGTTACTGGAACCGCAGCTAGTACACAGTCACATAAGTAAAAGATCAGTTCCTTACAACGTTTAATAGTTATAGGGAGAGAAAGAGAGAGTGTGGGAAATCTTGCCTTCTGCCTTCTGCAGTGTTGGAACCTAGTTGCTATGCCTTCTGTTTGTCCACGTGCACACACACCGAAAAACAGGCAGAAACCTTTCCACAAGCACCCAGGCTCTGTCAGGCCTTGTCAGCCTTTGTCTATCCCTGTCGGGTTTGCTGGGCTCTGTCAGGATCCTTTGGCTCTGTCAGGTTTGTTGGTCTCTGTGGGACTCTGTAAGGCTTTGTTTGGCAATGTGAAACTGTGTCCAGCTTTACGGGCTCTGTCCTACTCAGTTGGGCCCTGTCACGCTCTGTCAGGATTTGACTTGCTCGGTATAGCTTTGTGGAAATCTGTTGTTCTCTGTTGCGCTCTGTCAGGATTTGCATGGCTCTGTGGGCCCTGTCGAGCTTTGTCAGGCACTGTGAGGCTTAGTCAGGCTCTGTCAACACCTGTCAGGCTCTGTCAAGCTTTGCTGGGCTTTGTCATGCTTTCTTCCCTTATTCAGGATTTGTCGGGCTCTGTCAGACTTCGGCAGGGTCTATCAGGCTTTGCTAGGCCATGTCAGGATTTGTAGGGCTCTGTCGGATATTGTGGAGCCCTGTTGGGTATGGTCGGGCTCCATCAGGCTCCGTTTGGCCCTGTTGGGGTCTTTCAAGCTTTCCTGGGCCTTGTTGGGCTCTGTAATGCTTTGGTGAGCTCTTTCAGGCTCTGTTGTGCTTTGATAGCCTCTTTCAGGCCCTGCCAGACTCCACTGTTTGCTGTCAAGTGCTGTCAGGATTTGTCGGGCCCTGTCGACTTCTATCAGGCTCTGCCAAGCCCTGTTGGGCTCTGTGGGGCTTTGTCAGGCTCTGTCTGGCTTTGTCATGCTCCATAAGTGCTCCAAAAACTCGATGCTCTTGTGATGCTTGTATTCACACAATTATTGCAGATTCATTACAATTTGGGGGAATTTTTAACATCCAATGCATCTATAGTAAGAAACAATTGCAAATACCTAGGGTTAGACTGAGGTTAATTATTTCACGGTCTTTGCTGCCATCTAGTGCCTTCTACAAAGAATGCACTGCAACACACCGAACAGAGAAAATACCAGCAGCTCCTCTGTTCACACCTTGTTTCTGATATATGCTTGAACGCAAATACGTTCGTGCTTCTGTGAGATTAAAGACGTCCCTCTGATTATGTGATTGAGTACACGGGTGCAACTGGTTGTTTATACATTCAAGTCCTGGGGTGCGGGGCTTTCAGAACTGGAGCTGTGGAGACGTCTGCAACTGCCTGAACACGCACACTCGATTGTTTACCAAAACATATGCATACACGTTTTACCACGTAGTTTTGCATGCACACACCTACCTCTGTCAGGAAGTGAGAACGCAGTCGCGTGTGCACGCACAGAACAAAAACCGGACCACTTGCCTTTGTGTGAACATGAAACAGCTGTCTATACACTCGCAGACACGGGAACGTGCATCAATGCAGTCACATAGGCACTAGCTTTTGAAGACAGGCTGTGCTGGTTTGGGCACCTTTCAGGCACACTCCTGAAAGCTGCGCACACTGCTATTCATTCGCTAAATGCCCTCTTTGGAAACATTTCTCTGGTCGATCTACCGGTCAGCTTTCTTCTCGTGTAACTGAGAAATATCAGCGCAGAGAATCCGTCTCTGTCTAGCAAACGTCAATCCTGCCTCGGCTTTCCTTTGTTGCCTCTACCTAGATGGTTTCCCTTTTCTCTGTTCACTTGAGGAATCATGACTGCGCTGTGTTACACACAGGCACAGCCAACGCACACCAAGTGTCAACAGACACACTCTGCTGAGTTCAATACTAGCGCAGATGCACTTGTGCAACAAAATCAACTCACATGCTCGTGGAGAGAAAGACATGGACTCACACGCGTGTGGAGCGACGCATAGATAGAGCAGGTACTAACGAACACAGACTTTCAGGAACACTGTCTCCACGCAAACAGGGACCAGTCTGC
Organism: Columba livia; assembly: GCF_036013475.1. Classification (NCBI taxonomy): domain Eukaryota; kingdom Metazoa; phylum Chordata; class Aves; order Columbiformes; family Columbidae; genus Columba; species Columba livia. The sequence goes on along the minus strand of NW_027043000.1, from coordinate 2,837,954 downwards.
AGGTATCCTAGACGTTGATTATCGAACCCACCACAAGGACCTGTGCAAAACTCCCAAGATTTACTTGTTAAGTAAATAAGAGATGCAGATTTATCAAGTCCAATGCATTGAAGCCTTGTGCCAGCTGCCTGTTAAATTTGCATTTTCTTTAATTACACTTGAAAAATGTAGTATTTAGTTTTAACGCTCATTTTTGGAGCAAGAGTTAAGCTAGTCCCCAGAAGTCTTCTTTCAGTGGCATAGAAAACACTTTCTTCTTTGAAAACAGAAAGGAAGGATTCAAGACAGCTTTTTGATTTCTTAGGGTAGAGGAAAGGAAAGGAAAAACTCTGAAACTGCTTAAAGGTCAATAAGGCTGAAAATTCTTTTCCCTTGAGGTTTCTGCTCATGTAGAGCAAATTCCAAGCTTGGAAGAGCCTGCTGGCAACTGCTAAGGGTGTTGTTACCTTTTTAAGACACCAACAGTAAAACATTCCACCCTTCCATGCTTCATCCACAACCAGAAAAGCCCTTTAAATATAAAAATTCTGATAACTGTATTGCTTCTGGAAACTGGCTCACTTCCTCTCTTGGGATCTCAGCACTATTACTATCTTTCCTTGGTCGGCCACTGCCTTAGCTCCATGCTCCATGGCAACACTGCTATCTCATCACAAAAGTTAGATACAGATATCTAACCTGTCTGGCTGCTGCCACATATCTCCTTCCTCAAAAATTTAGTGTAAACCTTCCAATTTCATATATACCACTGATGGATAAACACATATGTAGAAGGAACTTCATAGTAAGTGTGAGTTACCATCTACTAGAACATGAGTACTGAACACAGGCACTTCCAGGTTTTCTAACTATTCCACTCTGTAGATGGCACAACGTATATTCAAGACAAAAACATACAAACAAAAAAAGCAACAACCCCCCCTTCATCCATAACATACTTCTCCCCTGCCCCCCTTTCTGTACACTAATATCAAGCTTAGGAAGACTTAGCTAAGCTCAAAGAAAGAAATTCGAGACCTACCCTCTTCTTTCTAAGCATGCCTTTCCTCCCTAAGGTAGAGTTGTCTTTCATGCCTACTTTAGGATGCTTCTCTTTGTTGTTCTCTAAAACAACAAACAAAGTACTACCTCATAAGCTCTTTTTTTTTTTTTTTTACTTTGTCAAGTGATGTCTCAGTCAGCTTCACTCAATCATGTCAGCCTTTAGCCAAACATTACTGTTTGCTTGACTCCATTTGAGCAGACTTACTCCTTCATATACAGCTGTGCACATCAATATTTAATAATACTCCATTTACCTTCTCCAAGCACTTAAATACCAAAAGCTATTCCCAGCCAAGTCACATGTCCACTTGACACAGATTCTTACCTTGGAGACATCAGCAGCATATGTTTACCAAAGATCACATAAGTAGCCAAGCAGTCAGAGATACTTTCCCAGAATATGCACCCAGCAGTTTATAGCTTGGGGACTTTGAAAAGAAGAGGAAATGCCTTTGTGCACAATAGATGTGGATGGAATAATATTACCTTATGTCCCATCTTTCTAAAATTGGACTTGATTTGTCCTTGTCTCTATCATCCCGAATAACAGCACTTTAAGCACGCTACTGGCTCACTAAGTTTTTTAATGTAACACTGATATAAAGGACAAGAAAGAGAAGTAAGAAGTCCTTTCTATTCACAATGGATTTTACAGCCTGCAGCAAATAATTTCTTGCTATTGAAGAGAGCTTCCATTCTGTTGCAGGCTGCTCAAAATAGCATACCAAGCTTGTGTCCAATCCAATAGACTTTGCTTCTGTAGCCAGTCAAAGCTGACACTGTACAACAGTGATTTGCTCTTGGAGAGCAGATTTATTAACACACCACCAGGACCACAAACCCAGAAATCCTTTGCTGCATTCTCAGTGTTCACCTTTCCATTATGCCCCTAATTATCTCCAAAGGAGTTTATTCCTTGTAAGCTTCTTGTTCAGGCTGATAAGCATTTCATTCTGAATCCTCTGCAGATCTCGGATTTACTCCTCATGCTCTTAGCTGAGAAACTAAGCAACTGTCTCCAGTATTACAATGCGTATCTCCCACTCTCCCCAGCTTCTCTTTCAGTACAAGATCCTTCTTTGCTTAACAAGAGGCCTCCTCTTGAGATGCAGACTCCTATCAGATGGCCCCGGGACTCTTCTGTTCACTTGATCGTACAAATGGAATGACTCAATCCAGTCCTTATAACTGCTTGAGTCCTTCTCCTTCCCTGGGCTTGTGACAAAACCTTTACTTTCAAACACATGAATTGCAGTCTCCACTTCATAAAACTCTATGTCTTCCCTGCTTTAAGCCACAGTTCAGACTACAGATGATAGAATGCATCACTTACCAAAAGGAGCTCTAGTTCTGTTATATATCCTGGTTTTCAGTGAAATGTGATGGACCCATGCCTTTTGGTTTATTGATGAGAAATTTTGATTCTACTCGTATTGATGAGTGTGGTCTCTAAATTCAGTTGCTGGCAGATGCCAAAGCTATGTCCACTTTAAAATAGTGTCATTTTCATGCGATTTTTCATCATGTTAATTACAACCTCAAGAACGGTATAAAGTGGAAGAATTCGCACAATTTTCAGCGTTTTTATATTAATTTCATCTCATCAACTCTCTTAATTCTGATAAACCTCTAAATAGTTAAGAGTCTATATCACCTTTGGACTCAGATGGAAGGTTATATTATATTAATCAAGACTAACCTGCTCCTTCATGTTCAAATAAGATGCTAATCCAGTAAATTTTTTCTTAAGCATTGATCTAAGGCAGTTAATGTAAAAATAATTTTCCAAAGTAATAACATCTGAAATAAGCATATACTGCAAAGGATATTTTCTCACATAAGAACTTTTCTTGAAGAATAATGTTTTACATTGCTCCTTAGACTACACTGAGGGCTATTTCAATGTAGGTATTCAAAAAAGATAAATGTAGTCATGTGATTCACTTTTTCTGTTAAGAAACCGTTCCGCCTTCTACATTATGCACGATTGGAAATAAAATCTTCTGCTCTGCAAAAACAAACAAATAAACAAAAACCATAAAAAAACCAAGCCCTCAGAAGTTAACAGAAAACTTCTTCGACGGTGCTCAGAGTGCAATCTTCCTCTGGAAGAAGCTACTCCAATGGCTTCTCTACCCAAACACGGGCATGTTTCATTAAATTTTAAAGATAAATACACATCGTAAGCCACATGCTGATGTACCCTGTCTTTCCACAAATGTTCTGGATTGTGGGTCCAGATTTATAGACTTTAAAGAATAGAGGAAACATATCATGATATCCTAACCTGACCTTCCAGAGCTGGCAATGGTATCATTTTGGCATCGTGCCTCTGAATCCTATTTCAGCTAAACCATAGTCTCTCTCGGAGATGAACTTTCAGGCTTGGTTTAGAAATCTCAAGAGATAAAGAGTCAAATAGCACACCTAGGTAATATAGATCTGTAATTTAGTTTAAGAGGTATCTAAATACTTTTGTTGAATTCAACACAACATCACAAACAGGAAGACTTAGAGCGTGGGTCTCATGTGAATATCACAAAAGCAGGTTTATATCACATAAAATGGAACTAATATTCCTGTATATGCTCTTCTGTGGCAAGGCAGGTAGATAATAAATACACTAATAAAGACATACATAATTACATATGCAAATGAATTTCAAATTACTTTGAAGGAAATTACACATTTGAATGAGGCAAACACTGAAGGAGACTGTCAGTTTGCTAGTGAGGTTGCATAAGCCTGAACCACGCTTCCTGTTTTTAAGAAAGCTGGTGGAAAAAAAAAGGCTGGAGACCTTAAAGACTGGTGGCAGCTGTAGAGATAGATTCATGCTGCCAGGTCCAACACAAAAGAGCATCCAAGGTTTGCCAACATAACTTGATTGACTGTTGGATAAAGGGTGGGGAGTATTCCTAGAAACAACAAAAACAGGTAAGTGTTATCTTTTCAGTATTATAAACTTGTAAACAAATCAGCAGTAAAAACACACTGGTAGAGCACTAGCATTCCAAGCAAGTTGATCAGGGTTCTGAATTCAAATTATTAATAATAATCATGATGATGATGAGTCATCATCGACAGCTTAAACCTTCCTTAATTAAGGTTTATTAATGAAGACTAAGGATTGGTGTTAGTTTTGTGCTTAATATATTTACTGTGCTGAAGGCTTATTTTACAATGCGCTGCTTCCCTTCTGAAGTATGAAGCTGATAACTTACAAAGCAATTAGTTGTGCACTAATTAATTGCAGTTTAAGGAATCCTTTCCGGAGAATTAATCTTGCCTTAAAAACTCACACAGGTGGAAGCATGTTTAATGCTAATTTAACATTCAACAGTCTTTTAATGGGTTTCTTTATCTAAGGGTCATTAGTATGTAATATTATTTATCTCACCATTCAGTTGGAGAGGGGGAAAACGCTAATTTTATCTCATCTTGACAAATTTGCAGAAAGAACAGGAAGCAAATAATTTTGTGCTCCAGATGATCATTTTAAATCCGGTAGCGACCAAAGTAATTAATCTGCTTGTATGAATGATGAGTCGATACCATAGATGGCATGTCCAGCTAGACATGTATCTATATTCCGCACCTCACGTTCCTTTTCAGTAGGAGAAACTGGTCGAAGTATGGTATCTTCCTGTTAGCCTTTGTGAGAGATTCTCTAAACAAAATACATTAGAACAAGAAGGAACCAAACATAGTACTTCTGCTATCTATTCTTATGCTGTTAGGAGGACAAACACCTATTTCTAGCCCCAAATTGTTAAATCCGTCCCCTGCCCCCAAAGGTAAGTACAAGATTATATCTTCTCCTTTGAGTTGCAGTAGTATTGAATTGCAGAAATTAATCCAGGAAAGTTTAGAATGTCTGGGGGGCTTCTGTTTGTTTGGTTATTCTTTTCGGTTTGCTTCCTCCTCTCCATCCCCCTCCAATTACAGTATAACAAGCCCTGCAAAGAGAAAACCTGACAAGTGACCAAAAGTTTATTTGTTCCCGTGTTTTTTCTCTGTTGGTAGAGAAAGTCGTCAATAATAGATTTAAAAAGGAGAAAAGGCACAAGTAACTATGTCTTTAGAAAGTCTTTTACTTGCCTGTATTTTGTTGTTGAATATAGTTTACAGCACTGTAAAATATACTAAGAAGAGATGAGTAACTCCATCCCTAAGCTCAGAAAAGTAAAAACATCATCCAGATGGAGCAAATTACCGAAGGTAGGTGTTTACTTGGGTGCAACTCCAAGTTTGACCCTGTTTCCAAACAGAAGTGAAAGAACAGCAGAACAGGAATATATAATTAATACTAGAGAGATTCAGGTATTAGATAGTCAAAACACTCTCACCTTTATAATGATTAAATATAGTACTTCTGCCACTTACACTTCCCAGCTTGGAACAATAAAACGAGAATCGTCCTTCTCATGAAACCTTTGGCTATATGATGAACTC